>NW_017729029.1:44277304-44286232 GCF_001723915.1 Gavialis gangeticus
GTACCCTGCTGCCTGGTCACTATCTTGGGACCAATGTCTCAGGGCCAGCACCGGCGGGGCCCAGAGCAGGAAGCAGGCTAGCAGGGGTCTGTGGAGCCAGGTTGGGCTGCACCAGGAGGGAGAGGGGGGAGCTGGCCTAGCTCCATAGAGCCTTTGCTGGCCAGCACCCTGCACTCCTGCCACCCTGCTCTGGGCCCCACCGGCACTGGCCCCATGACACCGGTGCGGGCCCCATGCTCCCACTGGCTCCCCACCCACTCATACCCAGTGCCCCCAAGCCCCACGGTATAGGCGGGGGGCAGCACACAGCCCCAACCCCCTGCTCACTGGCAGGGAAGAAGCTGGTGCTGAGCATGGGGAAAAACGGGCCCTTGCCCACCCCATGGCCAGTGCTCCCTGCTGCAGGCACCCGCAGCCCAGGCGGAGCTGTCTGGAGCAGGCACAGCCAGCCTCATGTGGGCTGCAGGTGGCTGCAGCGCGAGGCACTGGCCATGGGGTGGGTGAGGGACCACTTTTCCCTGCGCTCAGCACCAGCTTGTAACCTACCCCACTGCCAGCCTGGCAATAGAGCTGGGTTACAAGGTGGTGCTGAGTGCGGGGGGCAGAGAAAGCAACCCCTTGCCTGCCCCGTGCTGCAGCCACTCGCAGCCGGCCTAGGGCTGCCTGTGCCTGCTCCAGACAGCCCCGCGTGGGCTGCAAGCCCCTGCAGCAGGGAGCACCAGCCATGGGGAGGGCAAGGGGCCACTTTTCTCCGTGCAGGGAAGGAGCCTGCGGAAAAGCTGAGCGCAGGGGGGAAGTGGCTCCTCCCACTCCTGGTGCCCCATGCTGCAAGCGCTCGCAGCCTGCATGGGGTTGTCCGGAGCGGGCACAGGCAGCCCCATATGGGCTGCAAGCAGCTTCAGCACGGGGCACCAGGTGTGGGGCGGGGAGGGTCTGCTTCCCCCCCCCCCCACCGTGCTCCTTGCTGCCCAGGGTCCCCTCCGTCAGTTACCTGTGCTTCCCACACTGGGGCAGCCACATGCTCCTAGCCCAGAAACTGCAGCTGGGGCTTCCAGCTGGGGGTGAGGTTGAGTGGGCCCCGCTGTTGTTGGAGCCCACTGTGCTTCTCCTGAGTCCTACTCGCCTTGGTGCCTGCATTTTTGACAGGAACCAAGGGAAGAGAAATATTAATTTTCTACATTTTTTTAGGGGCTCTGTGGGCTGAATAGAATGGCCTTGTAGGCAGGATGTTGTATTTTGCCCTAGGGTCTGGAGTTTAGATCAGCAATCATAACAGTCCCTTCTGGCCTTAAAATATCCAAAACTAGGAATTCTTTACATATCCTTTACTTCAGTGCTGCCAATTCTTTCAATTTTACCACATCTCATGACATTTTGCATGAGTTCATGAGGCAAGAATTTCTTAGGGTGGTATCTTTTATTGGACCAACTATGTAGTTGTGATAAAGTTAGACAAACTTTTGAATACAAGACATTCCAATAAAAGATTCCCTAAGACATCCTTGTCTCTTGCATGATTTCTGGACCACCCCAGCTACAACATCGCTCTTACACTACTCATGTTTTCTAAAAGCTCCAGTTCCTAGGGGAACATTGTTCAGGGAAAATCTCAGTTTTCTGTTTTAGTTTAGTCTGTTTCTTTCTTTCTTTTTTTTTTTTTTTTTTTTTTTTTTTTTTTTTTTTTTTTTTTTTTAGTTTCTAGCCTTTGTGATTGTGAAGGAATTCTTGAAATATGACCCAAGCATTCCCTGAGAACTTGAAAGCAAAAGGTAAATAAAAGTATTCAATATGAATTTTTTATCCTTTTATTTAGCTCAGTCTCAGTGCCTTCCTCATCTGTACATTTTGTGCAGTGGCCATACAGAGGGACATGGGCTGGCATACCTAATCTTGCCAATACCAACTCTATATTCCGTATATAGATGCTTACAGCTTACAAGCACCGAGTCCTGTTCTGGAGAAAGAACGTTGACTCGGTTGAGTAAGATATAGTCTCTCTCTCTTTATCTGCAGGATGTAGTTCTCCTCATATCTCCTAACAATATTTCAATACTTTTTTCTCACTGAATTTTTTTAATCACTGTCTAGCATTAGTTCTGGGATCCAATTAAAGTACCCTCTCTCATGGATGTGAGTGGCTGTCTAACACATGAGTATTACTGATTTTTTCCCCATTGAGTTCATAAAGTAATAATGGTAGTTTCTCACTAATTTATAATTTCTAAGGCAAGTATGCATCTACTGTTAAAAATATTGGATAAAATCTACATTATTTGAGTTTTACACAAATATGACTGCAACTTAAACCTGCATAAAAATTGATGTATTCCAATGGTCAATCCAGCCCTATTTTTAATGGGCAAGATTTACTTTGCTAAGTAAAGCAAATGTCACTCCCTCCGCCTTCCATTCTTCTTAGCAAGTATAGAGGGTCCATGTCCAGCAGCTGACTCTTCTTCAGAAAGATCAGTTTCCCATATGATTTCAATACCTAGATGTATTTTTTAAAGTAATTCAGCACCTCTTTCTCATCGTCACCCCCTTTACTGGGTTAAGTCCATTAACAATCCAAGAGGCTATTATTGTGTAAGCACTGATCATCTCCATTATAGGGTAGAATTAGGAGAAAGCTATTAGAACCAGAATTTGTTTTCTTGCCTCTAATTCTCTAAAGCGAACTCAGATACCAGGGGTGGGGAAGGAACTTTTAAGAAATGCAGTGCATTTTTTCCAGTGGAGAAGGAAAGAAGACAGGCTGTGGGAGACAGAGACAAGCTCCTGTGGGGAAAGAGTGACATATAGATACTTCAGATAATCACAATGAGCATGACAAAATGACATTTTCCTTGCCCTTCCTTCAGGGTAAATAAATTAGTCTCTCATCCCTAATTTTCTTCTCTTTTCTTCTCCTTAGTTTATATCTTCTTCCCTCACCTTCATCTACCCTTCAGAACTTTGCAAGACATATAAGGTGAAGACAGAACAGCACTTCAAAGGAAACCTTCCCAGGAACACCCCATCTGAATGTTACAGAAAGTACTTTTGGTGGTGCTTTTGTCTCTGAGACAAAGCTGAACTGCCTTCCCTGGTTATTTTGGGAGCCATTGCTGAAAAAGCCTCCATCTTTACAATATGGAACTGGTCCTGACCATCTGTGGTTATTAAACAAATCTTGGCAATCTTATACAGGGACAAAGATCCTATGGTTAAAGTCCTTGACAATTATTTTTGTACTAAGCTGGACAACTCCTTTATGAGACAAGGAACAAACATCTCCATTTTACAGACAGGAAAACAGAAGGATGTAGAGCTTTAAAGGAGGAAGTTCAAAAGCAGCCTTCTGGTTTTTTTGCATTTAGGTGTCTCATTGGAGACAAATTGGTCCTGTTTTTCAGAATGCCTGAACACTTGCTCTCGCCAACTTCAGCACAGCCACAAACCATAAGTAAAAGTACATCTAGGTGAGCTCACAAAACTAGCAATGTCCCAGATCAGAGAAGACTGTACAAAATGTTGGCCTTTAAGGAATATACCCAAGGTCACACAGCATGTGTGAGACTGAGCTAGCTATGATTAGAACCCAGCTCTTCTGCATCACAGTCTTAAGTCACAGCTGAAGGACCATCCCTGTTTCACTCCTTTTGGCACATTTATTCCTCAAGTTTTCCAGATGATTGTACTATTGTTGCAAGGGATACAAGCTTTCATTAAATAGGTTTACTCTGCTACCTACCACAAGTTCAGTACATAAATGATCCATGGACAGCACTCCCATCGGAAAGAGGCAACAGCAGGAATTATTCGTAGCCCTAGTTCTTTCATCTACCACTCACCTTTCAGTTGTGGTTCACAGACTTTCTGCAGTAATGAATGACATATTTCTGAACATTGTGATATTCTCATACAGGCTTTTTTATTTGTTTTACATCTCACACCATACATTGAAAGAGTCAAAGGATACAAACACAGAAACAGCATGAAAATGTTGAGGAACCAAGGCTAATAACAAAGGAAATGCTTTTGTTTAAAATAAATGAAGGAATATGTTGTATAATTTAACAATAATTATAATACACCAAGTACTTAGAGCACATTTTATTTGCAAAGCACTACACAAAATTTAACTAATTTTCACAACACCCATAGGCTGTAGATATACAAGTATTAGGAGGCATTTATACACATGCTTTTTTTCCCCCACAACGCGCCAGAGATCCGCTGCTTCAGAGAAGACTCAATTAAGCTGAGGCAAACTGTGTTGCCCCGTGTGCAGCTGTATAAGTGGCAAACTGCGTGTCATTACGCAGCGGTGGTGTGCTATTGAACTAAATACCTCTCAGGTGTTTTAGTTCAAAAGCGCACCAGCACCATTTTCTCAGCACTGACGTGCATTTTGCCGCTTATACAATTGTATGCATTACAGCGCCAGGCGCTTTTCAAAGCACCTGGCGCTGTGGCGCTTACATGTAGAAAAATACCCAGATGTTCCAGGTGATAAGTGGGTCACTAGTACAGAGAAGTTATGTAACCAGCAGCCCAAGGTCACAGAAGTCAGTGTTACAACTAAGATTGAAATTCATAGGTTTCTGGCTCCTGTGCTCAGACCACTAATTCTATAAACCTCATTTCAAACCACCTTACATTTTCTCCCTGCCCTGCTTTTTCCATGTTTTATCAAAAGGCCAATGCCTGTCTTGCTCCACCAATTACACCAGCCTTCAATGCCTACTTCTCTTGGGCTAAGTACATAGTCAAAAAGCCTGAGGTTGAATCAGTTCAATCTTCCCAGGTGTCTGAGTCGCGTAGATTGAACTGATAAGCACGTGAACAGACACTCACTTTTGATTCTGGAAATACAGCCACGTGCCCGCAGTGGGCCAGGCCAGAAGCTGGAGGGTACTATAGCATGCCACCCTGCACAGCTGCAGCAGGCAGCTTGGGCGAAAGCTAGCCTGCCCATCCTCTGAGGGTGGGGTTTGCAGAGCAGGTGCAAAGTACCTTGGGATGCTGGGGGATTGTGAGTTAACTTGAATGTGGAGGGGATCAAAGACAGCAGTTCAATAAACGAATTTAACCTAAATCAGTTAAGTCTGATACTATATTAATCCAGGTTTATCTTAAACTGGTTTTGGCCATTTTGAAAGTGGTTCATGTGCACTGAACTTTTGTTGCGGTAGATTTGAACCAATTTCTGATCACTTATACCGGTTTGTCTGTAATGTCTGTCCCTAGCCTTGGAGGCATTTCTCTTGCAATTCTCCAAGAAATTGCTATTGAGGTGGGTGATGGAGAGGTGGTAGAGCTCCCAGTCAAAATGCACACAAAGCTATCACTTCACCTCTACTGAACTTTCACCTCTTACTGTAGCATATGCTGAAAACTGCAAATTGGATAGTAATCTGTGATCACTGACCAGTTACTCTCTATTATACATATGGAAGATAGAACTAACTTAATATACATTATAGAATTTTTCATATTTTTTGTACATTGTCATTATGTTTGTTACCCCAACCCAACCCGTTTGCTTGTTTCACCTAACCACGATCATGTCTTTTGTATTACTGTTTTCTATTCTATTTGATGCTGGTTTTTATACTTCACTCATTACTGCAGTATTGGAGCACCTTTCAGCCTATATTCAACAATGTAGTTAATGTCCGTCATGTGCTGCTTGTTCTTTCATGCTCTCCCTAGGGAGAAGTATGTGCAATAAAGTCTTTTGTCTGAGATTTTTATAAGTATGTCTACACAGCACCTAGTGTTACAGAGCCATGTCTGTGTCCAACAGTAATATAAACAATTAACATTAGCATAAACCTAACCTAATGCAACCTTGTACAGTACAGACAATGTTAAAAAAAGGTACCCTGCATTTGGAGCAGGTGGTAGGAAGCTTCAGTCCTTAGTTCCTGAGGAAATGTATTAATCCAGTCCTGGGCTCACCCGAGAAAATGCTCTCCCTGACACACATGAACCTCATCACAGAATGTTCCTTTGTGCCAGAGGAAGGAAGTTACTAACAGAGTCTTTATTCGGGAGCTCTATGAGATCTTGCTGATATCCTGAGCCCAGATACCATACACCTAGACTATGCCTACATAATACACAGCACTGAGTGGACATATCCCATGTGAACTCCACATGTGCTAGCTCCAGAACTGACCACAGTATAATCACATTAGTGCAGTGTAGCACCAAGGCAAATTTGATCTGCTAAGAAGTCTGTGTGTGTTGCCATGCTAAAGCAACTACTTCCATTTCCAAGATAGCACGTGCAGAGCTAGCTCAGGTATCACTGTATGACTCGGTCGTCTACTGTCATAACATACTCCAAGCTCCTTGAAAGTAAAGGACTAAGACCACTTGGACTGATTTAATATTCTACAGGAAAGTCAATAAAGAGATGCTGGGGAGCCCTGTGGCATCAAAGACTAAGTTTCTTAAGTGTTACGACCCAGACGCACTGAATTGTTGTAGACCATCTGAAAGGTGATGAAGGCATGAATAATTGAGACCACGTCAGCATTCACCAGGGTGGGACAGAGGCTCCTAGCCAACCGGAGATGATGACAAATGCTGCTTAGAGGTGTTGCTATGGAGAGCATTACATCAGTGAGGCATCCAACAGTACTCCGAACCAGATAAAATTAACCAGCTGTGGGCATAGTTTCAGCCTTGCCAACTGGTGCCTCAGCTGGGAATTCTTCAAAACACTCTCCTGCCCATCAGCATAAACTCTTGCTTTTGCCTGGGTTCAACTTTAACCTCGGAGGCAGAGACTGGCATGTATAATATGCCTGGCACAAAGTGGTTCAATCTTGTTTGTGCCCTTAAGGTGCTACTATAATATAAATGTTTAATGAACAAACAGCAGCAGCATCTTACATAAAAGCAGCAAACTCCTAGCCCTGGAAGTAGGATAAGGCCTCAGTCAGTTCCCAACAACAGTTGACCACATTTAAGTTACTGAACCAAGGGCAACCCTAGAATAAATGCATGATGCTACACTGGGATTAACCTGGCCCTTTGCTAAACAAAGCAAATGAAAATTGAGAGATATGTATGGTACATGTAACATGTGCACACATGCACTCACACATACACACACACACACACACACACATTCAGAAAAAGAAAACCAAAGTCTATCAGAAGAAATAGTAAACAGATTTGTAGCAAATCTTACTAGTTCTGATCAGCTGATACTGCTGATGAATAATGCTACTGAAACGGATAAGATCGCCCACCAGCTATGATCAGTCTTCCTATGTCCAGAAGCCAAGATCCTTTTCAATTAATTATTAAAAATTAATTGTCAGATATCATTTTCAGCCAGCAGTTATTCTCATATATATTCCATTTGCATGTACTCCCAATAGAACCTAACTGACTCAGCAACTGTTTCTCACTTCCATACATATCCATCCATAATGTCTTAGACCTAATCCCACCACAGAGCTCCTAAGGCAAACTCTGGAGGCAACTGCCATTTAAATAAATTCTGTGTGGATCACTCTACTGCTGTCCCTCATGCCAGACCCTTTTCATCTTCCTCAGGCATGTAGTCCTATTCAACTCAATTAAACGATTTATAACAATAAAGCCCAGAAAAGTCTGGTGCGAGAAATCCATCAAACCCTTTGCAACCACGGTCCCTTAAAGAAGGTAAGATGTGGACATACATATATTTTCAAAATTACTTTTTTAATTAAAAGTTGTATCAGTTTAATGCGAGTTAAAGGAAGCTGACACACACACACACACACACATATATATATATGAAGAGAAGAGGACCCCACCCACATATATTTCATTATATCACACTGGACTATTCTGGATCTATTAAGATAGAAAGAAAAGTTTGCCCATATCTGCAGCATGGTTTCAGCTGATAGCAAGACTGTGAACTTTCCTTTAACTCACATTAAACTGATACAACTTTTAATTAAAAAAGTAATTTTGAAAATTGCTTGTGCAGTGTGTAAGGTGGTGTACAGACAGCATCTCTGATCCCTGGAGTTCTAGAGCCTTGAGTTTAATAAACTGAATTTTCAAAAAGTAAACACAGCCTTGCATCTGGATGCATTGTGCTATGCATTATATAAATGCAGGACAAAAAGTCAGTCTCTGTGTCAAAGGGCTTACAATCTAAATATAAGGACGAGAGATATCATGGATACAACAGACGGAGAGGGAGGAGTGCAAGGGAACAATGAGACAACTGTGAAGCAAACACCGTGCATGCTTTGCTGAAGGGCACCATGACCAAGTTCACCTCAGCATAAATTCCTATTAATCTAGGTTTGAAGAACATAAATCTCTTTTGTTCTGACGTTGTGGGCACACTTGCTTTTCTAACGGTGAACACTGGGTTTACAGAAAGCACTGCATTTCCCTTTCGCTGAGCTGTACCCACAGGAAGGGAAGGAGCCTTCCTGGGCTCAATAATCAGGCTTTCCCTGCTAACCCCTCAGAGGAGGCTGAGGAGCAGGCACAGCTAGGGAAAGGAGCAGATGCCCCATTCCCAGCCATCACCACTTCTGTGGCTGCCTCAATCACCTTGGATCCACCCAATTAAAACTAATTAGCTTTTTCACCATAAAACCCCAAAGAAGGAATGGAGAAAAGCCTCCTGCCTTTGACAGTAATGAAGTTAAATAGATATTTATTTATCCTTTTATTAGACAAACCAATTATAATTTTACGCTTGAAAAAGCTAATTTTTAAATGTGATGTCTGAGCATATGTATATACAAACGTAATATATAGCTAGACCTGGCCTATAACAATCCTGCCTCATTAACAGCACGGTTAAGTTTGTATTTAAATATACTCTAATGCACCCATTCATAACACGATAATTAAAAATAAGCTAAAATGCGGCTATTAAGACAAAGATCCCTGTTATTTATAGCTTCTGTTTGT
>NW_017729029.1:44286243-44287678 GCF_001723915.1 Gavialis gangeticus
TTAATAAACTGAATTTTCAAAAAGTAAACACAGCCTTGCATCAGCATGAACTTTCTATTTTAGACAAATATTTTCCAGCTATTTCTTTTTAGCCAGGAGACAGAATTCTCACTCCAGCCCTCTGCCACATCCACACCTTACCAGAAAGCTGGACCTTATGGCAGAAAAGGGGGTCTTTTTAGTAAAAGGCTGTCAAACTACTTCTGCCCAGTACCAGCAAGATAACCCTTGTCCTTATCATAATAATATACACAATCCATGTTACCTAAATGTTGTACTGCACCCAGTATCATAACATTGACACAATGTTCAAATCTAGCCGTACAAAAGAAAGCCCACTGGGAAACTGGTGTCTCCCTGGTTTGTGTGCTCTGTGGGGAGGAACTATTTCCAGTGTCTTACTGCTACAAATTAAGGTTTCTATTGCTTCAGCTCTTGTATTCAGTAGGAAATAATTTAGTAGGGGGGAAAACAAAACAGAAAAAGCAACAACAACAACAACAACATATTTTGCTTCAGGTAGAAACCAAGCAAAAATAATTCCAGCTCAAAAAAGAAAAACTGCTACTTTTGCTCATGTTTGTTTTGCTTTGAAAGTATTTTCAAATAAACCTTCTTAAAGACCTGTTGTACATCAAGAGTGTAAAATGGATGTCTATTGAAGGAAGCATGTGGCTTTTTTGCCACTAATTTATCACAAGCAATGCTCAAATAAGCATTTGGGGTAGACACTGTCTTATACATAGGAGCCAAGTATTGGGAGTTTAGGACCCATAGGTTTAATTCATATCTACATTCTGGGCAAATCACTTAATGTTGATTAAATTTGATTGCGATTTGATTCTCTTAGCTATATACTTGGGTGGAGTGGGCTGTGAAGCTTATATAATTGATCCTTATGAAAACAAATTCTTTGAAAACCTGCAATGAAATGTGCTGAACTGGAAATGCCATACATTTAATTACAAATTCATTGTTAATAATGATAAAACATTTATAATTTTTATTTATCTCAGATTTTTTTAAGTTTTAAAATTTTAGTGCCATCAAAATGCTCAATTTTTAGCACAGGATTATGGAAGCATAAACATCTGAAGTACTCTGCTGAGTTGGGATATTAAATACAAGCATAACAAGTGCTGTGAAAACCCTGGAAGATCAAATTAGACAAAGTAGTAGTATTTTAACAGTTCCAGGCTGCAGACTGACCCAAAAGGAAGTTGGTCTCTTTCAGGAACACGAGCATTTTAGTATGTCGTGCTCTTTAACTATTTAAGCCAAAGGATACTTAAGTCAATTTACCCTTTCCCAGAAGTGTATCTTCCTCCCTTCCTTTCCATTTTTACATGTGGCAGAAATATTGAGAGAACTGATGCCTGTGGGGTACGGCTGTGCAAAGCTTTGGGTGGTGATTCAATTCAGAGGAGATTCGGCC
>NW_017729029.1:44287814-44289436 GCF_001723915.1 Gavialis gangeticus
GGGCGGTCCCCGGTGAGCTGGTAAGGACTGGGGCAGGGGGAGATGGTGGGACCATGGGGGGACTGCCATGCTGAATCAAATCGGGACAATGATTCGAATCACCGAATCGAATCACTGTCCCCTGAATCGGGCGAATCCAAATCCGATGCAAATATTAGCCACTTCGCACAGGCCTACCGTGCAGTGCTCTTTGTAGTAAATGTTACTGAGTACTGTGCTGCATGCTGTTAAAAAGGGTTCAATTTGAACTCATGCAATCCTGCAAATTTTCAGTTAATCCAGTTTTTTGCTCATTCTCCAATCTACCTTTTCTGCTGCCATTATTCATTGCCTTTTTAACAAATATTCATGTAAAGTTAGAATACAACCACTATATTTAACTTACTGGCAGAAGCAAACTGACTGGTGGGACCTTGAATATTCTGCAACAAGGAAATTATTTAGAACTCAAATGATATTAACATTAATGTGGTTTTTTACTGAAACAGAGTTTACAAACAATACCACATACATTCCCTACAATAGTATAATTTCTACTGTCACAAATATAGATCAATTGAGCTAAATTCTACTGTTCCATTATCAGCTCCTCTAAATGCAAATATAAATTGAATTACAAGAAATAAATGAAAGAAATAGTATATTTCACACTACTATACATCTAGCTAAAGATACCATTTGTATTTGGGGCAGGAGGAGGGGGCTTAAGCTCTTGTCATTTGCCAGACTACTAGGAGTTCTTTGTTGCTCTTACATCGGCTTGTTTTTCAGATTTTGCATTATCGTATAACACAGAACCTTGTGCAAGAAGAACGAAGATATGGAATTTTTTTGTTGACAAGTTGTAAGTCATCCATGAGAGCAACACCAAACATCCCATAATCATACATACATCTGAAGAATACATATCCTGTTCTAAGGTATCCAGGTTGTAGCCGTATTGGTTTAGAGGAAAAGGCAATCAGGACTCATAGTAGAGAGTAGATGAAAAGCTCCCATTGACTCCTCTGTCAAATCCTATGAAATATGAACTTTCATTTCTATCCAGGAGAACTTTTATAACCTTTTCGCCAATGCCTGATGAAGGGCATTTGTGCTTGAAAGCTTGCAACTGAAGATTTTTTTGAAGATTTTTTTTTGCAAAAATCTTGTTGGTCTAATAAAAGATATCAGCTCTACTACGAGTCCTGATTGCCTTATCCTGTTCTTATCCCTTCTCGGCAGTGCAAAGGCAGAAAAGGATCTTGGAGTCATCATTGATGCCAAGATGAATATGGGCCGGCAGTGTGAGGATGCAATCAGGAAGGCCAACCATACCTTGTCATGCATCCACAGATGTATCTCAAGCAGGTCATACTTCCGTTCTAGGCAGCACTGGTCAGGCTGCAGCTGGAGTACTGTGTCCAGTTCTGGCCGCCGCACTTCAAGAGGGATGCGGACAACATGGCAAGGGTCCAAAAGAGGACCACTCTTATGGTCAGGGGGCAGCAGGGCAGGCCCTATGAGGAGAGGCTAAGGGACCTGAACCTGTTCAGCCTCCACAAGAGAAGGCCGAGGGGGGAATCTAGTGGCCGTTTACAAACTAGTCAGAGAGGACCAGCAGGTACTGGGGGACTCCCTGT
>NW_017729029.1:44289613-44298417 GCF_001723915.1 Gavialis gangeticus
TTGCTGGGGTCATTTGACCCCAGTACTCTTTCCTGCCATGGCAGGGGGTCGGACTCGATGATCTGCTCAGGTCCCTTCTGACCCTACAAACTACGAAACTATAATACACTCTAAACATTTCAGAAATACACAATGTTGTATGTACATGACTTCAGACTTTAAAACTACTGCCATAAATGTTCAAAATATAAGGGCTAATAGCCCCCGGGTATATAATGCCCTTAAAGAAGAGGTCTTTTTCAAGATACTGATGTACAGTTGTAAAGCAATACAGGTTTCCCTTGCTTTATGCTGTACATGCGTTCCTGGAAAATAGCACATAACTCAAATTTGCTTAAAGGGAACCCACTTTACAATGTAACAAATAGGGATACGTTCCAAGACCTCAACTGCACTGACCCCCAGACCAATTTCTACCACTTTTACAAGACAATTTTGGTACTCGCCAATTGCAGATAGTACACACAAGCACAGGGTACTATCATAATGGGGATGGCAACTACAGAAATGTGTCACAGACAACGAGCAAGGAGCATGGTTCCACACAGGAGACTACATTTTGGTGCATGTCACTCCCACAATGCACTGCACAAAGCAGCTGACTGCGGGCTTCCACCACACCCATCACATAAGAGTGAATTTACCTCACACACAATTAATTTTTGGTATAGAAAGGGTCATCGCATAAGAGTGAATTTGTACATACAGAACTCGCATTAAACCGAGGGAAACTGGTACTTAAAGATGAAAAGGTTAGTTATCTTGTATCCTGAGATATAAGTGGGATTCCGCCATGTATATTCAGCAAAAGCACAAGCCTAACATATAGCACAACATACCACATATCCTTACATCCTCTTTGATTTGAATGTCAATACATACAATACCAGTGCCAAATTCAAGTCTGACAGCAGCAAATTTTATTTATTCGGGGGCTTATTATAGACTATAATTGGGAACATAACCCCTCCACTTTCACATTAAATTTAAGGCACTTGTACAATCATTAAGCATATGAAATATGAAGCCTGTGCTCTACCAAGCAAAAATGGATCTACCTGTGCACAGACGAAGCCTTTTCCATCCAACGTTGTAGAGTCAGTTCTGAGGCACATGACAGAATTTCTCTTTCCTCCACTGTCACCAACACTGAAACTTCTTACCTGCCGTCTCTTTTAAACAATCTTATTTGTCCTTTTCTGGGAAGTGGGGGTGGGGGAGGGGGAGGGAGAAGGAAGTGGGGTGGGCACAGATACCATCTTCCTACACACTTATTCTCATATCTTCCTCCAGCATTTAGAAAATGCCTGACGTTTAGTCTTGAATGCCCATTAGCCTCGGGGCTAAACTCAAAAACAAAAAATGTTTTTTTGGACGTTCATAGTCTTTAGGGTTGGGAGGGACCTAAACAGATCATCAGCTCCAACTGCCTGCCCCAGACAGAAACAGGTGCCCCAGCCAAATATCTGTCCAGCCTCCTCTTGAAGACCCCCGAAGTAGGACAGAGTTTCCAACCTTCAAAGTTTCCAACCTTTTTTTTTCTTCTGAAGAAATAATGCACAAAATATGGTACTCTATAAGCTGAGTGCTACAGTTGAGCTGTTAACCTATGCCCGTAATTTGTCCACAGCAAGCCTCTGGAGCCTCTGAAATTCACAATTATGTGTTAGGGGAGGAAAACAAAAATTAAGCATTCACCAACACCCTGATATTGATGGAAAAAAATTCAGAGGGCCAACCTGGGGGCTTCTGGTAACAGTAATAGAACATCTACCAGGAGTTATTGCAAGATATTAGGATACTGCAGAGTTTGCTTGATACATTAATGAGAAGTCAATAATTCCACACACCCGTCACTGTTTACTGGTCAACATGCCAGTCACAAGCTAATGCTATTTGCAACTCTGTATCACCATTAATAGCTAGCTATCTTCCAGAAACAAGAGATGCTGGGGAAGGACAAAGCTAGCATCACATTCTAATGGCCATTAAGCACTTTATTCTAATCAATTTATAAAGCACAACTAAAAACGTATGCAAGTAGCACAGTTCTACAAAGTTGACACTGCATAAAATTCTAAACTCGTTGTAGGGGCACAGAACTCAGCAGTGCATTAGTTCTACAATACTGAGATGAATGAATCTGTTTAATCAAAGATTTTGCCCTCTTACCAATCCTTCTAAACCATGCCTTTTCTGGAAATGAATGGGTTATGTAGGCACTCATTTAAACTCAACAAATGTAATATTTATTATAAACAAAAAAGAAAAGAGCCAGGATTCAAGCATGAAAAATAAATGAGGGATTAATATAAATTAAAGAAGCGGATGGGCATATTAAATAAGAATCATCTTACTGCAGTACAAGCTCTCAATCAAATGACAATCTAACCAGACAAATAGGACAATTAGATAGATGAAGGTTACTGGGATGGGTGAAATTATTTTTCTGTAGAGCTGCTGACCAAGGAAACTCTGTGAACTTCATCTTATGAACCAAGGAGACTAAGATTTTGTTGCTACGAAACACGTATACAGCTGTTTCAGCCAATGCATTTTTAATACATCTCATCATGCTCAACTGGATTAACTATCTGGGCTTTTTATTTTAGTTAATTTTTAGATGTTCTAGTTTTTAAATGTAGAATACTGAAACTTGGGGCTATCCACTATTTTACTGGTACTGCTACCATGTCAGCAACACATGTTGCATATGAATATTTATTTAATTATATCACAAAAATGGCATACACATCCCTACACGAAGCACTGGTTTAAAAAAAAAAAAAAGACATGAGAGCTTTGCATAATACAGGCCCTTCTTTGGTAAAAGTACCCAGCTACAAACTGTAAAGCCAGGACACATTGCTCCTTACAGAAAGAGACAGCCATCACTGGGTTGTCAGGATACCAAAATTATCCCCCTAAAATGAAGTACCACCGCATCTTTCACATTCAGCAAATTCTGTCCTCCAGATCACTGGTGACACACTAAACAGAACTCCCAATTCTATCCAATCTCTGGATAGAAGGAGACCAGTTCAGGAACTATCAGGGCACACACATACACACACACACACTTCTGCCAAAAATATTCCATCTCTCTACTTCCTTAAATTGTCTCTACGAAAGGAGACCACTCCTTGAAGTGAGCCCTAAATTTTTACCCACTCGGTTAGCAGAGACAGTTCAAGAGGATTTAAACATCCTGTTTAATATTTCACCTGCAGAACAGCATCAAGTATCCATCTGCATTGCACTGAAATGTCACCATAAGCTTTACATTCTGATTTAGGTCTATAAGCCATGACCTTGTGGTCTTGTAGAAAATAGTGCTATCAGCTAACCATACTGACACTTCATTTGTTTCATCTTTGTTAATTCCCAGACACACCTCTTGTTTTACTGAAGCAGTTAAAGAATTCAACTATTCAGCTATTCAACAACTATGAAGGTCAGCTCTCCTCTGCACGCACGCACGCACGCATGCATGCACGCACCTTGAAACGTTACATGCATCCTGGCTTGTTTCAAGCACCAGCTACAGAGTGGAATCCCCATCAGTCACAAGGAAAAATGGCAGCTAGAACACAAATTTAGAGGAAATCTGACTGACCAAGTCAAAGGCCTGCAAATTCAGGCCAGTAGATCAGATGTTGAAGAACCTGTTCTTGATGCATGAAGCCTTTACAATTTCAGTTAAAGTACTAAAATTAAAACATTAAAAAAAAGCTTCAGCAGCACTTCTGAAGAATAAAAAAGGCTTTGGAAGCTTTAGATTTGAAGCCTCACAAGCTTCTTATAAAAAATGCAAGCTTTGAAAAAAACTTCTGAAGATTTAATATTCTTTCTTTGGGCTTTCACTGCCAATGGGCTACTGAATGCTTTAACCAATAAAAATAATTAATGCCAATAAACAGGCCTTTCAGAAAGGAACAGCTCCTCTTCCCCATCACAGGTTGAAGTCATTCACTTGTATGCTATGCAAGAAACAAGATCTGAGGCATTTTTATTCTCTGCTTTTCACAATTTTGCACTATAACTCATGAAAAAGTTCTCCTGGGAGAAAACCTGCAAGGGAAGGAACAGAAATTTGCCTTCTTCCAAGTTTGTGGATTCAAATGCAGCTGTGATGCACAGTATGACCACTACCAACAAGAATACACTGTAGTTTGTACTGATCAGGATCTTATGGGCTACATTTTCAAAAGAGCTCAAGGTCCCACTTAATCAATGACAGATTTTTCTTAAGTGCTCAACACTCAGGGTTTCTTCACCTTCTGATGGGGAAGCTGTTGTACCCTGGACGTTTTTGAAAATCTGGCCATTTGATGCAGATATATATAACATGAAATGAGCTCTTTGCAAACCCTGGGTCTAGATGTCTGCATGTCCTTGTAACTAGCTCTCTCATAAGAAGCACCTATTCTCTGTAGGCTTCCAACAGTCTGGAAATAATGACTTTGTGACATAAAACTCACACATGTGTAGAACTAATGAAAAGAAAGAATGAAAGCATCTCTGAATACTAATTATACTTCCAAATGCTCTGTCACTCCCTTTCCCAACATATATTGTATAACTGCAATAGTTCATATTTGAAACTATAAAAAATATTCACAAAACACAGTAAAGACCACCATTGTAAAAGTAAACATCAGCCTCACCAAGGAAGCTCCTATGCAAGATGAAAAGCACATAAAAAAGGTTCTATGTAAGAACAGTAACAGCTTTCATAACCAAAAGTAACCCTAAACCCAAACACTACATACGTAACCTCAGCAGTACTAACCAATCCTAAGAAAAATTCTAGGATGCAGCTGTGGACCAAATTTTCCACGTCAGACCTTTGTGTAATAAGCCAAATAGGAAGCTGAAACACAAATGCTTCCACACTCCAAGAAAGTTTCTTGTACCTTAGTCCAAAGTAGCTGATATTGGCCACTACTGTGATGGGACACTGGACAAGACATATCATTGGTATGGTATTCCTATATCAGTTATATCCCTATATTCAAAGAACTGAAGCAACAACACAACTTAGAAACAAAACAAATCTCACACATGTCTAAATTAAGAGACTTCATAACCATGCAGCTTTCTAAAACCATTTCATATAGCAGATATGCTGATACACTTTTGATAAGTAAGCAACCTAAAGACTGAAAGATCTGACACATACTGTAGATGAAAAATATCCTACAACACATTCTCTGACTAAAAGACTACAACAGAAATATGAGACCTACCGGTCTAGAGCCTTTGCTTCCTGTCACTTATGAGACATCAATCTGCACTAGATCCACACAAATGCAACCTTACATAGACTGTATTATGCCCATGGAATCTCAAAGCAAAATATAGCCAGAACTACTCTCTAACCGTCCAAAGTGTTATTCACCTAAAGCAGCCCTACTTCACCGTTTGTGGGAAGGCCCATTATGTATAATTTATGGGCCCAGGTTCAAAACTGTTTTATCCAAGTGACAAGTACCTCCATAACTTTCACTCCAGCTCCGTGTTTGTTAGATATCAGCAAATCTAGTAACATCAGTGGGTGTGAAACTGATGATATCAACACATTTACAGGAATAGTAAACCAGCTTATTCTACCTTTGTGCAATTCTTATGCAAAATCCATGTCCGACACCTGGAAACTTGAACTAATTAATTATCCAAGGCTTGTTAAGCTTAGTCACTCTCTACAGGACAACGCAACACATTATAATAATTATTTAATATTTAAATTGCTATAGCAGCTACCAGCCCAAACATCAGGGAGCTGAGGCCCCACTGTGCGATGCATAGTGCCTATGTGGAACAGATTAGCCAAGTCTCTACTCCAAATAGCTTGCAGTCCTTGCATGATGAGACGCAACAAGAGCATATAGATAGGACAATGTACCAGTGAAACAGTTTGCTTGGTTTTATGTAGTATGGCTCACTTATTCACTGCTGGCCAGTTCCCCAAAATTAAGACAGCCAAGCAGCTAACTGCCTAGACTGATAATGATTACAAAACCAACCCCAAGCTGGGATAAAAGCAGAACCTTTTTCCAGAGAACACAATCTTGAACATAACAGCTTTACTGTTTCAGAGCTATTAAACTTTCAGTTCTGATTCTCAAAATATTCTGTGATAATCCCCTCAGACTGGAAATTGTCATTACTAAGCAGCAAAGGCAACTTCACTGCATTTTGCATGCAGATTACCTACCTACTGACCTTAAGGTTTCATAGTGCTGCCAACAACTGCAATACCTGAGCACCTTCCATATAAATTAGATGGGTGATAATGATAACACAGTCCTAGTGTGCTTCATGAAACCCCTAGCTCTTCTTTTTTGGCATACAGGCATTCTGTCTGGAAAGGAGCCAGAACTGGTGGTTGGTTGACTTGTTTCCTCAGGATCTTTTTTGTTGTCCTTCTTGGGAGTATAGGATCTTTGTGGGGGAGGAGGCAAGGGGCTGTTATTTGTTGCTCGTTTGGTCCTGAGGTTTGTTTTGACTGGTTATAGGGAGTGTAGAACAGGGGTAAGCAATGTTTTTTGGCCAGTGCCAAAAAAAACACACTATGTACTTTGGAAGGTGCTCGAGCGCTGACATACCGGAGCCTGGAACAGCTGTTTGCAGCCTCCTGGCTGCAGCCGACCCATGGAGCCCAGTCTGCTTGCAGCAGGCCTTGCAGCTTCCCAGCCGCCTGCTGGGAGCAGCCTGGGCTCCATGGCTGGCAGCAGCTACTTAGAGCCTGGGCTGGTGGTGGTGTGCCGAGCAAAATGGCCTCGCATGCTATGCTTGGCACATGCGCCAGGGGTTGCTGACCCCTGGTGTAGAGGGTAGGTGTCAGCACTATAAATGTCATTTACACAGAAGAAGGTTTTTCAGCATTTCCTAAAAATAGCTGGATCTGGGATCAGTCCACAGACTCCTATGAAAGACCATCCTATTGCCAGTTTCCTTGCTTGGAGGATTCCATGTGTCCAGATCCTGCCTGATTCATTTTGGACAGGCACCCACATGAACACACACCCACACAAAATTTTGCTTAGGTTTCTATACAGACTTGTTTTGAAAGTAATACATGTGCACACAGGCGTGCAGTTTCCACACAAGTATCTATTAGTTGTTATCTTGGGAGCAGAGTATATACCCTTAGAAAGTACTGCCTTATGTTTATACACCGGTCTAGGACAGTGCCTGCTTTGTGCCAATTTGTAAAAAAATAAATAAAGCCTATTGGTCACAATCTTTTTCTTTAAATCTGAATAGACATCTCCCAATCTTGAACTCAATAAATTAAGCGCACCAGCAGAGCTACAAAAGGGCAACAAAAAACAACCTGGTGAGTTTCAGGGATGGAAGCCACTTAGGTTGGAGGAAAAGAATGAATGGTGAAGCTGACTGGTCTGCTCCCCTTCTCTGTCCTCCTTTTATTTCTGTTGAGTGTAGTAACACTTGAACTGGCTCTCTTTATTTTCAGCCGGATACACGATTTGAAAGATACTGTACTACTGTGTAGGCCAACTAGGGACTCTCTTTCTTCCCTTAGTTAGAGCTTTTGGGAAAATAATTATTCACAAGAACTGCCATCATGAACAGAGAAAGCTAAATCAATGTAGCTTTGTATGGGCCATTGCCACTGCAAAGCAAATACTCAATCAAGACATGGATCAGTGAGAATTTTATCACTAGGACTCCTTAAGCACATCTTTGTGTATTTTTAATATTCATCTTATCATTTGCTGAGCTGGCCGCCCCCGCTCTGACACAAGCATGCAAGCACACACCCCCCTTCAAGACTTCTCTTTTGAGTAGAGGTTATGGGGTTTGGCATAAGATGCATACACACAACAGAGATCGTAAATGCACCACCAGGCTTATTCCCTTTAAAAAAAAATAAAGCATTGGTGCATAGCAGATTTATTCACTGAACAGGTTGATTTATTTAACAGACTTGACATACGTCAAACCCTGCCATGTGCTTACATAATTGTTATCCATTTAACGGGTCTGTTCTTTTGTCAAATATTTGTTTAAAAAGTGGTTCTCTGAAGATTGCTGCCTTACGCATCATCCACATTTTTTAACACAACGTATTCTTGTACGAGGCATTAGCTGAAGTGACTTTCAACTGCATCCTCCCCACCTGAGTGCTGTCATTTGCTCCCCCTACCTTAGTTCCCCCCCCCTTTTTTATTTCTTTATTTTTATACCCCTTGCTAAACTAAAATATATATAACGTAGGCACAATTCACTTTCCAGCAGAGAGACTTGGCTGTCGGCACAGCGGTTACTGCATTACCACACCGCTCGAGCGAGAACAGCAGGTACCTCAAACACTGGGGACGCAAACCCGAATACCAGGATGTTGACGGCCGTGAATGGGTTGCGGGCGAGATGACCAGAGGGACCGACCAGGGGCCCCAAAAGGACGCAGCGGCGCCCCTCGACGAGGGCAAAGGCAGCTCGGAAAAGATACCAAGGCCCGGTCTTTTTCTGCCCGTTTGTCGAAACACGACGGGCATCGCTCCCGGCTTCCCCTACGTGCGCCTCGCTACTCCATCCCCCCAAAACCCTCCGACAGCGACGGCGACACAACGCAGGGGAACATCCTGAGGGGGAAGCCGGCGAGCGGCGAGGGGTTTCCGTCCTCCCGTCCGTCCTTCCTCCCGGCTGGCAACGCTCCCAGACCAGGACGAGAAGGAGAGTCGCGGGCGGCGCAGCCACAACCAGCCCCCGGGCCGGCACCGGCGAGGGCCGCAGGGCCCAGGTGAGCGGGGCAGCGCCCCCCACACACGGCCGCG
>NW_017729029.1:44299213-44302070 GCF_001723915.1 Gavialis gangeticus
CGGGGCAGAGCGCCGCAGCGCCCCCTGCCGGCCGCTCCCCCAGCCGCGGCCTGCTCGGCCCTCAGAGGGTGCTCCGGCCCCCGCAGGCTCGGGCGCCCCCACGCAGCCTTCACAGCCACCCGAGACCCCGCACCACGCCGTGAGGCTTGGGTCACTTGAAGTCGACTCCCCGTGCTGCAAAGGACAGATGAGCCCGGGGGAAAAGGGCGCCCAGCTCCAAGCCTTCCGCGACTAGTCGGCACCAGGTGAACACGCAGAACTCGGGGGTCCTGCTCAGTTGCCTACCAACACACGCTGGGCGCGTCTACACGTGCACTTTAATGCACAGTCAAGTGTCACCGAAAAATTCTGCCTTTTCACTCTTGCAGGTTAAAAGAGGCTAATGCGCCTTTTTCTAGTACCTCGCAATGGAGGTAATACATTTAAGGCGCATTAGCAAAAACACGTTCACGATCATGTCAACGTGCCCACTGATGACTTTCCCCTAGTTCCTGGAAGAAGGCCCCGTGTCCTCCTCGTACTGAGGGATTACCAACAATGCTTTTCTGGTTAGAGCAGGGGCAGGCAATTATTCTGGGCGGAGGGCCACTTACTGAGTTTTGGCAAGCCATCAAGGGCCGCATGACAGACAGCCAGGGGCAGATGAGTATTAATTTTCTAGAATTTTTAGGGGCCCCACGGGCCAGATAGAATGGCCTGGTGGGTCACATTCTGGCCCGTGGGCCACATTTTGCCCACCCCTGGGTTAAATAGTGTCCCTCCCTGAACCAAAGCAGCCAACTGTGTTAAGTTACACTAAACCATGTGACAATATTGTGTTTTTCCCTACAACTATATAGTTTTAGGTCTCTATACTTTCAATGCAAAATCATAAGCCTGGGTATAAAATTTTAAATTCAAGACTACCTACATAACAGGCAGAAGACAGGGCAGGGTGGCACTTTTAAAACTGACTTATTCAGAAAGGCATAAGCTTCTCTAGGCTACAGTTAGTTGAGGATAAAGTGCAGAATTGACATACCAAAGGAGGAGTCTTAATTATCAGCCTAACAGCTGCTTCTGTGCAGTCACACCAGCCTGTCAGAAATTGGGCCTGGAGGGACCTCTTTTTGGGTGGCCAAATATTTCATTCTCTACTCATTGGCCTTTTTGCTGAGCCTGGCAAAGGGCAATGATGAGGATTTCTGTGATATGGACACCAGTTTGATGGAGAATTTTGGCTCAAGACAGCATACAGCTTATGTCAGCAAGGCTAGAAACAGATGTTGCATTCGTCATTGGGCAAGTTGTTCCTGTAATTGTCCCGGAATAGAAATATCCCAGGTTTGGCTTGTACAAACATCACCCTTTTGTTCAGGGTTTAACAAGCTGCTGAATGCACTGCTGCTTTTCTGACACTGATTTGGTGATGCAACCCCAGGATAACCGTTCAGATGCACTTTGCAATATCCCAGGATAAACTGTTAGTACTTAGCCCATGAACTCTTTTAGAATGTATCCCAGTAGACATCTGAATGATTGCAATTTGGCCCAGGTTCAAAAGGTTTATCCCAAGATGCATGCAATATCTATTTTATAATCTGAGAACTGTGGAGCCTCAGCTTAAGAAAGAGACCTGTTGCTTGTACCTACCTCCTGCCTACCTTGTATGGTTAAAGCTGTAGACTCAGGATTTAGCTTTGTCCTTCACCAGTTGTAACATCTTGATTCAATTAAATTATTGATAGTATCAGATTCATACTGCATGAGATCTACGCATAGCATCACTGTATATGGATAGAAAGGAACCTAGAAAAAAAATGCAGAAAGAGTGTAAATCAGTGTTTCAAAAAGAAAACACAAACCTCTACATAGTAGCCACAGCTGTGGGTCTCCCATTAAGGTAATTTGGATAAAAAGGGATCTGCAAAGGAAAATCCATTAGTCTACCTGCCCAAATCAGGAGGGACAACATGTTCATGAAGATAGATTTGAAACTAAATTAGGGACCTCTTGAAAATCAGGAACAGCAAATTGATGATACAATTATTATGGTACTTCGTGAAAGGGATAGGAGGGTGGGAAGAGCAAATCAGTCACTGAAGAAATGAAAGACAAGCATTATATAGAAATAGGTAGGGAGGTCAATATTTCATTTGTACAAGTCAGCTTCTATTCTGCAGTAGTGCTTTTGCAGGAGGAATTAAAGGACACATTGTCAGGTGGTTTACAATGAAAATTGAAGCTTTCCAAACATCTGTAAATGGGATAGGGGAAAGTTATCTGATAGAAATAGAAACGTTGTGTAGTCTTTTTTTAAGATTTAAACATTGCCTTGTGATGTTGTGAACCCAAACAAGAGCATTATGTTAATTCATGAGTGCAGACTGAAACCGACTACAAAGTGAAATCTATCAATCTAGTTTAATTGTCTAAAGGGTATTACATGCCAAGAGTAAAAGAGGAAAGAAGTGGAAAGTACTTACTATTTTAAGACAATGTATTAATAATTAGCTAATTAAAATAAAAGACTTCTGCAATATTTTACCTTCACATGTTCATTAAAATATAAATCTGCCTCTAATGTTTAACGTGTGTCACGTGTAAGACACTGAACTGCAGTCTACTTTGTTCCCATGCAGATAGATTTCTAATTTACCTGCTTGTGTTAGGCCAACATTTTCTAACCTTTGTAGGCTCAGTGGCACCCCTTGTTAGACTCAAAGCACCCTTTGGAAAATACCAGCTCTTGGTTTTCATTCCTTTCTTGACTACAAAAAATAATAGAGCAATTCTTCTGTTGCAAAGAATTCAGAAAGACCACAGAAGGCAAGACTGTTTTCCATGCTATAAAATCCTGTTTGAAAGCTCCAGGTTT
>NW_017729029.1:44307070-44314224 GCF_001723915.1 Gavialis gangeticus
TGTCACGTGCAAGACACTGAACTGCAGTCTACTTTGTTCCCATGCAGATAGATTTCTAATTTACCTGCTTGTGTTAGGCCAACATTTTCTAACCTTTGTAGGCTCAGTGGCACCCCTTGTTAGACTCAAAGCACCCTTTGGAAAATACCAGCTCTTGGTTTTCATTCCTTTCTTGACTACAAAAAATAATAGAGCAATTCTTCTGTTGCAAAGAATTCAGAAAGACCACAGAAGGCAAGACTGTTTTCCATGCTATAAAATCCTGTTTGAAAGCTCCAGGTTTATCTTGATAACCATGTGTACATACTCACACATCTACCAGTGCTAATAATGCACAACACTCTTTCAAATATTTCACAACCTTCCAGTTGAGAATCGCTGGGTTAGGAAGTACCTTAGGTAATAAGAGCAAGGACACAGGGGTGTCACACCAGTGCCCTGCCACTGCAGTAGCAGGGAACTTGTTTGTTTATATATGCTCAGATAATCCTAGGAAGAGGACCTGTGCTACAAACAAAGGTAGGATAGTAGTAAAGCAATAGCACTATTAATCTGTATGGTACTCATTGTCTTCAGAATGCTCTGGAAATCATTCAACCTATTATCTTTATCAAGTTCAGAAATATTATCATTTGTTACTTGCTTCTGGTAGCAGCAGCCAGGATATGCCAAATGCTGTACATACACAAAAATGACTCATTCGCTATCCTGCAAGCCCACATTCAAAATGTTTTCTCCATTTGTAGAAATGATGTCAGAAGTTGAATGATTTGACTAAGGCCACAAACCAAGTCATTCTCAGAAGTAGAATTAGGAAAATTGGAAATCCTAGCTCCCAGTCCTCGCTTCAGTTATACCTCTCCCCTAAAGTATTACTGCATACATTGATCAAGAAACAATTACTGTGGGAAGCATACATTTTAATCCCCTACACCTTGAAAATTCATAATCAGCCATAATGTGACCCTTCCCCCTGCTTTTATTTCCTTGATGGAAAGATTTAAAGAAGTTGAAATATGAGTACTGTAATTAATCAGGAGCACCACAGGGTCACATGAGAAAGTGACAGTGCAGCTGGTAGTACTCAGTAAAGTAAACACACATTTGGATGTGTTCATTAGACGGCTCACTCATTTCAAAATTACATCAACTCTGGGGAGTTTTCCCCCTCAGTCATGTCCCTCCTCCTGCATGACTCTTCCACTTCTCCCCGCCAACACATTCACATATATGCTGTGATGCTGTGACCATCAAAGTGTTATAGAAAAGAGACAAGCAGATCTAGTAGCATCTCTGCTAGGCCACATTGCCAGCAATTTCACCCAGGTACAAAATGAGTGACATCTGACTGGATGGCAGCACTACAGAGAAGGACCTAGGAGTCTTGGTGATTCTCAATACACGTCTCTAGTGTGATGTAGCTGCACAAAAGGCATATGTGTTTTGGGGTTGCCTTAATAGAAGCATTATATGTAGAACCTAGGACACAATACTACCTCTACTCTGCACTACTTAGGCCTCATGTAGAGTATTGTGTACAGTTTTGGACTGCACATTTTAAAAAGGACATGGAGAAGTTAGGGTCGAGAGGAGGTGACAAAAGTGATAAGAGTGCTTGGAAGGCAAGTCATATGAAGAGAGGTGGAAGGAAACAGGCACATTCAGCTGGTGGAAAAGTTGTAAAAGAAAACAGCAGTCTTCAAAATACCTGAAGGGGAAAAATACCTTTTCTCTCTTGCTGCAGAGAGCAGAATGCAGACCAAAGGCTTAAACATTGCAGCAAAGTAGGTTTAGAGTGGATACAAGGGAAAACGTCCTCACTGTCAGAACAGTGAGGCAGTGGAATATACTACCTAGGGAAGTTGTGCAATCTCCATCACTGGAGGTGTTCAAGAAGAGGTTGTACAAGCACTGATCGGGCAATCTAGGAGTAGCTATGCCTATGTGCTTTACTATGGGTAAATCCCAATGCTTCCAGGCTTTGCTGGTTGACACATGGGGCCAGGAAGGAATGTTTTCCTCTCCTGTTACTATGTGTGTGAGGGGAAGGGGGCTGGAGAAGGGAGGGTTCACCTTCCTTGGAAGCACTGAGGGTTGCCTGCAGACAAAGCTAGGGGTTTTGACGGGCATGGCAATGTGTCTGCTGAGACTTAAACCCAGAGGTTCCTGGCTAGAGTGTCTTGCTCAGGGTCAGGAAGGAATTTTAGGTCATAGTCAGAGTAGTACAGACTAGGGTGTGTTTTGCCTTCATTAGCTAGTGTGGGGCATGGCCCTCTTCCTTAGATCTGCTAAGCGTAATTTAACAACCCTTGTAGCAGCAGAATACTGGCCACCACAGTCCCTCTGCCTCACCTGTGGCAAGTTAGGCTGCTCTGCCTCAAGGCTGTGTCAGGGTTGACTGTACAGTTTTACCAATAGGTTGGACAATAGATTTGTATCAGTTGGTCTGGATAGGGATGATCCTGCCTCTGGCTAGGGGTTGACCTCTGAAGGTCCCTTCCAGGCCTATTTTTTTTATGATTCTGTGTACCACACCAAGAATGAAACACTTGTGACTGGAAACACTAGGTAGCCACTAGCAAATTTGACAAGCCTACAGGATTCCTTCTGATGCATTTAACAGTGGCATTATGTATGAGAAGGTAGGTACTACAACAATCAGCAGAGCATGGCTACTGACATGAGATTAGGACAGAGATGTGGGGAGAGCCTTCTTGCAGATAAAGAAATATGTTCGATTAAATAAACATCCTGCTTGGATCCATCTTTGAAAAAGACAGTTCAGGTATTTGTTTAAGTGGTTTCTTTTAGCAAGAGCACAAATACAAAGCTCAATGATTATCCTCACGGCTATGGATTCAGCATAATATTTGGGTTTCACTTATCTACAGGCAGTTCCTTTAAGGTACTTCATTTACAATGTTACCATAATATTAACGTATCAGCAGCATCTAATTCCATACAGCAGTATGAACAATCTTAAAAATTAACAGTCTGCGGACTCTGATCTTTTATATACTGCCACAAATGGATGTAAAAAGCACAGTGACTTGCTGGAAGCACAGCTACATGCCTTAGCTGGATATTAATATTCCAGACTGTCAAATGAGAGACTCACAGGTATGAGAACAAGGTTCTGAGAAAACTCCTCTTGGCAGGAAGAGATCAACAAAACCCTAAGCTAAGAAAGATTTCAATGCTATTTGCTGCTTTCCACTACCCTTATAACCACACTTGATGCTTTTCTGACTTTATCAATGCCTCAGAGTTGCAATGTGCATCAAAGCCACCTTTCAGGCAGTAAGGTGCAGCAGGTCAGGCTTTTACCTCAGTCTTGGAATAGTGAAAAATATTATACTATTTTAAGTCTAGTAATTTTCTTATTCATTCAAACTTAATTGTAATTGAATGCTATGTACATGACAAGGAAGAATTAAATATGTTAAGAGGTTTAACTTCTGTGCTCACTCTAAAAGGGTGGTGGGGTTGTTGAGACTGCACTGAGTTTGCCAGCCTACTGGAATGAATTATATAGCATGGACAGATTTTTCTACATCATGGTGTTTAAAACTGTTACGGTGACAAAGCAAGGAATTTATCTATATATCCCACATATTATACAGATAAAGGGAAACATCTTGGAAAAAAGCACTCAGAAGGCATGTATACATGCATGCTACAGCAGTATATATTGCATTTTTCCATATGGGTCACTTAAAACGCAGATATATAGGTGTGCGAGGAACCTCTGATTTCCCTTGATTCTGTATTCAGCACAAATAAGTACAAGGGTAATTTTAGGTTTCTTGTACCAGGCTTGCAAAACAACAGTTTTGAAACTGCTCCTGGCAAAAAATCTTGTTCTTACCCTCACAACAGTTGAGTACGATGTAGCCTGCTGCAATATGTACAGTTTTGGCCACTCTCACATCCATGTTGCATCAGTTTCTTGCAACTGCTAAGCATCTTGTGTGAGGTGCCCTCATGTCAGGGTAGTTTCCTGACCCTTGGTGATAGATGAGAGCCAGCCTCCTTTAAAAACAACAGTGGGCACAGATATTCATGTTACTGGGAGGGAATAAGATCCTGTTTTGTCCCAGTAAGGCAATGCTAGATCTCAATACATTGGAATCACATACCTTGCAAGCATATCCCAACTTTATGTTAATTTACCTCCTCCTCCTTTTGGTGGACAAACTATGGGCATGAGTGATGGCCCCAGTACACTATGGAAATCCCAGTCTTCCAAAGCCAGTTATCTCAGGCATATTAGCAACGTTCATGTCCCCTTCTTGACCCTCTCCCCCACCCACCAAGAAACCACGATATCTATTAGCTCACAAACCTCCACCGTAATAGTTCTCACAACTGACTTGACAACCACAAACTGTAGTCATAGAACAGGGGTGTCAAATCCACCCCATGCCCCACCCCAGCGCCAGACCACGATTATATGTTTTTTGGTACCCCTGCCTAAACCAATAACAGTCGACTGTAGGTCTCAGATGATGATAGTTACTTACTTTCTGGACTGGCATAGCTTCTCCGGTGTGCATGTCTTGGCCCTGGGGACAATATTTCACATAGCGCTGTGAAGACCAGCTTCCTTATGTGGAAGTTCTGGAGTCAGTGCTGGTCTTCCCAGGTCTTCGTGATAATATGATTCCAATACTGAGTGCTAGTTTGCCCGGCAGTAGAAGAGCCCATCCACATACAGTGAATGCACGGCATGGTAGACTACAGTGAGGGTCTCCACTTTGCTGTGGTGGTACCTAGTATGAATGAGCATCTTTTTGTTTCTGCTTTTGAAAGCTCAGAAGCCACTACTGAACTCCCTTCCTCCCTCTTATACTTCTTCCATCCACATCCTGCCACAATGTTACAAGCAGACACAGCTCATCCACCTGTGCTGGTTTCTTGCCTAGGCTCTGGCTATAGGAGACTGAAGAAAAGAATGTGCGCAGCCAAAAGTCTCTCTGGTGGGATGAAAACGCTTCTGCAGCAGGGCCTAGGAAGAGCAAACGAGTTGTCCCAGTCCGTACTGACCATTCCTTAAATTGCTCAGCTTTGTGAGACACAAAGAGCTTTGGGATCAGAGGGGACTTGTGCATGATGAAAATGTCACTGTGTGGCTTAATGGTGTCACGTTGTACATGTGCAAGAGTTTTGGGGATTTTAAAGGAGTTGGCATTATTGCAAACTGTCACAGGGAGCTATTAGACCTGACACCTCCTCACACTGGGGCCCTCATTTCTCCCCCACCGGTGTGTTTTGCCCACCATGTCTCAGTGAATCTATTGGAGGCTGAGGAAAAACTATGTCCTGGGAGGAGTTCTGGGGTGTGATTTCCTCTTCGGTCCTAAATTCTTTTACTTCAACTGTCTTTCACAGAGTGCAGAGTATATTTTTTGTCCAGGGCTCCTCTACCCTTACACCCTGGTCCATCTCTCACCCCTTGATCTTAATAGTATAGGTTGTCCTATAGGAAGCATAAATCTGTCTGTCTCACAATACATTCCCAGTAGGCCACAATTAGGGACAGATCACAGTTCCTGTCAGTCCGTTGCACACAAACAAAATTATATAAACTGAAAAATAAACAAAACAACCCCGGGTATGCTAATTCATATCCTTGGTAATCCTTCTACTTATGTGGACCCTCTTCCCTCAGAGGACCGTCATCAGTTCTAACTCGTTACTCAGTCTATAGAGTCTCCAGGGTTGTCTCCACTCAACTCCTGCTCTGGATAGGGTCTTACCCCTTTTCTCCTTCTCCTTCCCCTTTATTTTGCCTCCTCACCCAAATCGCAAGCTGCAGGTCACATGGGTCTTTCCACCTTGTAAAGTTCACAGTCCTTCCCGCACAATCAGACTGCCAGCCAGAGGCGTCTTATTACCGTCTGCAGCAGCTCTGCAGATCATGGATGCTGTTTCAATTATGGCCCCTGCAGCCTCCTTCCCCTCGTTCTGTTACTAAGGAAGGCTCTAATTCCACTTAAAGTGGGTAGTTCTCCCTCCCGGTGTCAAGTTCTCGGTATTACTCACAATTTCTTCCCCATCTCTGTCTTCCTCTCGTCTCTCACAGATCACCAGCTACTTTGGATCACTGCATTCGGTGAAGAGAGCACCGTGGCTTCCTCCGGTTCACTGCAGGATGCCTGGTGCTGGCCCCGTATTTGGTTTGCCCTTGCCTCCACATTGACACCCGATAAGTTTCCCCCCCCCAGTTCTTTCCCCATTCCAGGATCACCTAGTATTCCCTTTCTTATAGGTATTTCTACCTTCCGCTGGCCTGGAACTCCAGAGTCCTAAGTTTCTTCTTCCCTTTCTCAGTCTTGGGAAATGCCAGTTTTAAAGAGCCTGTGCCCACAGCAGTGGGATCTTGCAGTGGAACTTCCGGTCCCAGCTCAGCAGGGAGGATAAGCATAGAAGCACTGAAATCCAGCTCCCTGCTACACAAACTAAACTACATCCGGATGTAGTTTAGTTTGCAACATGGCAAATTGCAAAGATGCACCTGTCAGCCTGCCCCCCGGCTGTGGAAGAGGCGGGCAAGCTCCACAGAAAAAAAATGTCTGGTCCCCTCACCACTTCTGCCTTCAGCAGGCTCCTGCGGCCAGCAGAATGCATAGGGCCACCCAGGAATGGGCTGGCTTGCCGCTGGGGCAATGTAGGAAGGCAGCAGGACGGTGGCCGGGTTTGCTGGTGGTGGGAGAAGGCAGCAGGGATGGTGCATGGGCTGCTGGAGGCCTGGGCGGGCTGCTAGTTGGCCAGGTACTGCCCCAGCTTGGAGGCACCTGATCCAACGCTTCCCCGAGCCCACCTGGGCTTCCAGTGGCCTGTGCACCATCCCTGCCACCTTCTTCAGCCACCCAGCAAGCCCAGTCACCCTTCCACTCTGCCCCAGGGACAAGCCAGCCCGTTCCTGAGTGGCCCCAGCTGTCCTGCTGGCCGCAGAAGCCTGCTGAAAACAGAAGCAGGAAGGAGCCCAATCCTTTTTTGTTTCTGGTGGAGCCTGCCCCATTTCTCCCATGGCTGGGGGGTGAGCTTCCAGCAGGATAAGTGGCCCCTGAGCTGTGGGGAGCCCTAGTCCTTCCCTCTGCAGCAGTGGTGCCCCCCCAGGGCCTCCTGGATGGGCTGCTAGCAGGCCAGGT
>NW_017729029.1:44319224-44324416 GCF_001723915.1 Gavialis gangeticus
CTGTGGGGGGCCCTAGTCCTTCCCTCTGCAGCAGTGGTGCCCCCCCAGGGCCTCCTGGATGGGCTGCTAGCAGGCCAGGTGCTGCCTCAGCTTAGAGGCAGCACCCAGCCCAATCCAACTCTTCCCCAATGCCACCCAATGGAAGCCCATTGGGTGCTGCTCCCCCGGTGGGCTCAGGGAACAGTTGCATCAGGCTGGGTGCTGCCTTCAAGCTGGGGCAGCACCCGGCCCACGAGCAGCCCACATGGGTGTGGCCTCGTGGGGTGCTGTCACCATGGAGGGAAGGATCAAGGTCCCCCGCCACTCAGGGGGTTGCTCAGCCTGCTGGCAGCTCACCCCCTGGCTCCAACAACAACAACAACAAAAAAGAGGTTCAGGCCCTTCGCTGTAACGTGATGTAAAAATTGAAGCAACGAGTTTCAATTGAAAACCCATCATATCAGTGTAGCGAGCATAGAATAAAACCCTGAGGACTAAACCCCCATCATGTACATAAGCGCCCAGAAATCCTAGTACCACAGCCTAGTAACTGTGGGGTCATGCACAGCTCTGTAGCATGGACACCTGCAGGCAGACATGACAAGTGTTAGGGTGCTTGCCCAGACTTGTGTATGCACTGCAGGCAGATACCCCGGTGATCAGAGCAGACAGCATCTCCATCAGCAGGGGGTGCTATATGTTTGTCTGACAGTCAGCTGTCTTGTTTTATGTTATGACGTTGGTGCTGCTATAAGATGGGACTAGAAGAAAGTCAAGTCCTGTAGGCATGTGCTGAAGTTGTCCCTGGCTCTGTTCTCAAGTCAGTAGATTTCTATAAGCAGGTATTAAAACTGGTGGCAGCAGCTTCAGGATGGCAAAAGCACTTTTGTAATGTATTGGCCATTCAGATGAGACTGGAACCTGCATGGACTTGGCAGACTTTGAGCTATTGCTAAACATGACTGAGTGGACTGATGAGAAAGCTGCACAGTACTAGCAGTGATTTTGGAGAGCAGTGCCAAAACCTTTTATCAGCAGCCTTCCAGTGCAGATTGTGGGTCTTACAGTTAGGAAAAATAGTTACATGACTGCTGTGAGAAGGAGGGACATATTGACCCTTTTGAAACTTCAAAAGTGGCAGGAAAGGATGGGCTAGTGTTGTTTTCTGTGTGCACTGAGGAAACGGGTTAATGGGGCTTCCCTCACCCCACCCTGACTGGGAGTTGGCTTCTGCACAGCAGAACCTGCTGGGCCAGATGTGGAACTGGCTCTGCTGAGAGATGGCAGTAGCAGGCTAGATAAAGCCATAGGTGAGATGATGTGCAGTTATAAATATGAAAGAAGAGACTGGGGTTTCTTGAAAGTTGTCCAGAAGTTAATTCCCACTCTCTCATTGGCTTCTTTACTCCAGATGCTGCTCTTAAACAAAAGCAGCTAGCAAAATGGCAAAGAAGAAAAAAAACCAAGAGGGGACACAGCCCAGACATAAGTTATTGACAACCGTTCTGTGTAGCCATGGTCAGATCCAGGATTTTGTAAGTGGGAGCAGCGACTGGCACTGCAGTGTTCATTGTATCCCTGCTCTTTGCTTTCCCTCTCCAACCCTAGGGGAGGGGAAGCAGCTTACAACATGGGAGTGGCAGCCTGGGACTAAGTCCCTGAATCAAGTAAGATTTCCCCCTCCCAAAATCTGCTCTCAGCACTCCACGCTCAGCGACATGTCCCCTTCCCTCCCCCGCCTGCTGCTGCCACCTCTGGCTGCCCCAGGGGCAGAGGGCTTCCAGAGCTGACCAGCCGGGAAAGGCGAGCCTGTTTGTTGCTGCTGCTTCCATCCCTGGCTGAGCCTGGCTCCCCATGCAGCCTGACTGGAGCAGGGCAGGAGCAGCTCTGGAGCTCCCCCACCTCTGGGGCAGCCAGAAACAGTGGGGATGGCAGTAGCAGTAGGCAGGGGAGGGGAGGGGAGGGGAGGGGAAGGCATGTGCCACTGAGCATGGATGGAAGAGGAGAAGGTGAGAACAGGAGGTGTGGGGGAGAGAATACACTTACTTGATTTGGGGACTTAAAGCCCCTGGCTGCTGCTCCCACTACGTAGTCTGAAAGAGGACCGTGACCACACCACTGCACCCCATCTCAATCCAGTCCTGCACGCAGCAAGCAAGACTGTTTTCTGAGCAGGTCTCAGATCAAAAAGACATGTGCAGGTAATATGGAGGCAAAGGCCAGTAGAGATAGAGTTTTCATGCAGAACAAAAGTAGAGCCAGGGAAACTGGGTGTGATGCTGCAGCAGTTACTTCCATCAGCATGTCTGGAGACATCTATGGCTGTTGTTGGACTTCAAATCTAAAATAACTTTGATCCATGGAAAAAGCCTCACTGCCAAGGGGAAGAAATTATATACTGTAGGAATTAAATTAGTGATAATTAGTAATCGGTCCCTACAGACAACAGCACAAATCCAGCTCCCACTGGAGGTTTTTGGCTAGGAAATGGATTTGCGTTGTGGCAACCACTATTTTTAATGGTGTGCTCCAGTAGATTTCAGCTGAGGACGTCACAACTTGGGTGTCAGATGAACAAATGTTCCTGGACACTATCGTGCCGGATGAGCTTAGAAGGAAGTGTGAATCCTGATGGCAGCTCATGGGGGCCTTAAAGGTGCCTCTCCCCATGTCTTCAGGATGATAGGCAAGAATTGTTTCACATGATGGCTTGGAATAAAGTGTAGTGAGATTAAGCCATCCTGCAATACCACCCCAATGGAGAAAGGACTACTGCACTGAACTTGGAGTGTTTGAACTGGCAAATGTCCACTCAGGTTTGTTATCTCTGTTTCACATCTGGACCAAAGAGGGAGTCTTCGATCAGAGCAATTACTGTGACTGACCAGGAGGTGAAGGTAGCGGGAAAGAAAAAAAGAAAGACAACAAAAAATGAGCTCAGCACAGCTGGTTTCTCAACTGGGTTGAGAGGACAAGAGCTAGGGTTTGATCTGACAGGCACATCAAAGAATCATAGAGAAATAGCACTGGAACGAACTTCCAGAGGTCACCTAGTCCAACCCACTGCCTGAGGCAGGATCATCCCTATCCAAGCCATAATCTAAACTGTTTGTAAAATTGCCATCGACCCTGACACAAAGAAAGACCTAACAATCAAACCTGCCACAGGTAAACCAAGGGAACCATGGCAGCCAATGTTCTACTTCTGTAAAAGGTTGTTAATATATGCTCAAGATATCCCAGGTAGAGGGTCATACCTCTGCTGCAGAGGAAGGCAAATGAGAATGCAATAAAAAGTAGTAATATGCCACAAAACCAGTCTTGAAAAAAGTAGATTTAGACTGGGTTTGTGACAACCTTAAGGAGTCACAAGGGGCATTTATACATGGGCTCCAAGAGCCGCTCTAATTAAAGGGTCTGGAATGTCTTGTGTATCAGCGTCCCCATGCTGAAAAATGTCAGTGGGGCACTTTAACTAAAGGTTGAACGAGTTTTAGTTAAAGCACCTCTGCTGCCATTTTTCAGCACATGACACTGCAGTCTGCTGGAGCATGGTAATTACCACGGTCCAGCAGACTCTGTTAATCAAGTTTGCTCTGAAGCACTGTATAGCAGCCTCGCTGCACGTGCATAAGCAGCCAAGGGAGTCTAAGCCTAAGGTGCTCCTACTGAAGGAGGAGCGACACCCAGGAGCCTAAAGTGCTCCTACTGAAGGAGACCCAAAGTGGAGCTCAGGAATGACTATCCATTGTATCAGCTACAAAAAATGCTGGTGTAGAACAGCAGATTTGCCACATCAGGGAGCTTATAGAGAATGCTACTGCAATGTCTTCATGATAAAAGCAGCAGGCCAATTGAAACATGGGAAAACAGTCACGTATGTAACAGTATTCTTCTGGCTGGGCATGACCGTAGAGATGTAAAGATTGAGTACCCTTCCATCTTGCCTGTCAAGAAGTAAAAGTGCAAGCAGGAGCCCTTTAGAGTTAATGTCTTGGCCTACTAAGATGTGTGAATTCATACAAACCAACTTGAAAGGCTGACTGACCACCAGGTAACACTAGCAGGAAATGGGTATGGGCTGGTAACTTATGATACCTTCTTAAATGGTGTAGTGGTGCAGCCATTGAAATAAAAGTATCAAGTAGTTATGGAGGCACTGAAAAAAGCAAAGTAGCATTGCAAATTGGTAACCATGCCAATCCTGCCCATTGCATGAGATTTGCTGACAACACCAGATCACTTAAGTGAGAAAAAATGTTGCACGCCTTACAACAGTAATAGGGGAGTGGGGAGTGTAAAGTGCACAACTAGTCTTGACTTTGCATCTGGATGGACAAACCAAGCCAAATTATGGGGGGAGGGGAGAGGGAGAGAATGGGAAGCTGGGGGAGGTGGCTTCACTTATAATTAGTTCAGGAGTGGGCAAAATATGGCCTGCGGGCTGGATCCAGCCCACCAGGCCATTCTATCCAGCCTGTGGGGCCCCTAAAAAATTTAGAAAAATTAATATTTATCTGCTCCTGGCTGCTTGTCAAAGATGACAGGAGCTAGGGGCAGTAGCAGCCAGTGGCAGAACTGAACAGCCAGAGCAGCAAGTTGGGGCCAGGCCCCATCCCCCCCCTCCAGCTCCCCCACCCCAAGGCCCAGCTGGAAGCCTCCGCCTAGCAGGGGCTGCTGGAGGCTTCTGGCCTGGGGCTGTCTCTGGCTCCCTGCATCGAGGGAAATACAGATACGGGGCGGGGGGTAGGGAGACGGGGAGGACCACAGGCAATTGCCCCAGTCCTCAGGCCTGGCTGGGGTGGCTCCTGGGGTTCCAGCCCCTGGCAGCATGGCCCTGTGCTCCTGCTGTCCCACTTTGGGCCCCGCCAGTGCTAGTCCCTGTGCACTGGTGCAGGCCCCATGCTCCTGGCCAGCTGTTGCTGCACACCATGCCCCTGCTCACTGCCCCTTCCCCCCACCTGCTGCAGCCATTTCCCCTCTCCTGCCTGCTGGCCAACACCATGTGGTTCCCAGCTGCAGTGCCAGGACCGCAAAAGCAGCTGGGATGTGGTGCCAGAGCAGGGAGGGGTGGAGGGGAAAGTGGTGGCAGACAGGAAGCAAGCGGCAGCGAGCAGGAGCACAGGGCCTGCACCAGTGCCCCAGGGCCAGGAGTGGCAGGAGCACGGGGCCTGGGCTTGCAGGAGTGCTTGCGGGGGCTCTGCCTGCTGGGG
>NW_017729029.1:44324879-44328256 GCF_001723915.1 Gavialis gangeticus
CCCCCACACACTCACAGCTCCCCACAAAACCCATACCCACCCACACCCGCATTATCTATCCACTCTCCCACAAATCTCTCACACACCACCCCCCTTCCTCCTCTATACCCCACATACCCACAAACCTATACCCACCCTCCCACAATATACAAGAGTTCATTTTAAGCTAGTATACTACCATCTCTATGTACACTACACAAACGCATGTAAATCAGGACAAAAATATTTTTTTTAAATAAAATTAATGCTGTAGTACGTTTGATTTTTAGAATATAATTTGGTATTTTTCTGGTTCAGAGATGGCAAAACCCCTTGCTAAAAGGAGTAATTCAGGGGGACAGGGGAGGGACTTCTGGTGGCAAAGGTCAGGGGTGAGGGGATGGGACATCCGGTCCCAAGATGGCGACCAGGGGGCGGGGCACTTGTCAAGGGGCGGGGCTACTCATGCAGCCCTTGGTGGCTTGCCAAAACTTGGTAAGCAGTCCTCTGCCCAAAATAAATGACCCGCCCCTGCATTAGTTGCTTTATAGTAACTGTCCTGTCCTGTCCTATAGTAAGTGAAAGCTAAACCAGGGCTACTTTATACCTGAAAGAAAAAGGGGTTAAGTGACCATGATTTTGCTTTCACTTACCATGGAACAGACACACAAGGTACCACAGTGCAGCTCATGCACAGTAAGTCCTGCTCTCTTCTGTGCTTTTTACTCAGTGAAGTTTGTTCACCAGCAGTGAACTGACAATGTCTGACTGTCTTTTGTCATTTTTGCACATACCACCAAGCAGCAGTCAATTATCAATTCTTTACTATAAGATAGCTTTGAGACACTACAACCTCATGCTTCTCTGTGAAGTGATGCTCAGGGAGCAAGAAGCCTCCTGCATCAGAGGTGGGCAACATGACAAGGACAACATCCAGAAGGTGGAGGAGTAGATGAGCTACAAGTGAGCATGCCAAGCCCAGGATGCCAGAAACAGGGAAAACAATGTGCCCAACCCAGAAGGGGAGAAGGTGTGCTTATGCAACTGGACAGAGCAGCCAGGATAAATCCTGAACTTAACCCTTTTTGGAAGGGACCTTCAGTATCAATTAAGCAGCTAAACAGCTATCCTTGCTGATGCAAAAAAAGGTGCTACTCATCGCTTTGTAGAACTGGTGCACAAATTAATTGAAAGAAAAAGAGAAGAGCAGACATCAAAAAGCCTTAACCAAAACCTTAGGAATGCAGGAAAGCAGCCTGAGTTCAGAACCCAGTAGGTTCTTATAGTGTGGAATCAAAGACTGGTTACAGCAGTGGGATTGCTGGCAAGTCCTTAACACCTCAATACACTAGTTGTCAACAGTCTGTCAGTACTCCCATAACTACTGGGCCAAGGGAAACAAGCTCTGCAGTTGCAGATAATTTTGAACCAACTAAGAGTTATGTTCCCAAGGACTGAGTGCATGATTCAAAATGTAGACCAATGCCATCTTGCATGGATAGCAGGCTACCTGGATTCCTAGGAAGTAACAACAGAACTTTGGCTACTGCCTCACATTCTTATTAAAGCAAAGGGGGCATAAGTTACAGCAACGTAACAGTGAATAGCATCTTCACCATTACATGGTGCTGTACTCTTATTTTAGCATCGTCTTTTATCATGCTGTTACCTCTGATTAGAGGATGGCAGTGTGGCAACTACTAGAAAGTCAAGTTCTCCCTCCTTGTGCTAGAGCTCTGATTTGCACTGCTCTGGTAAGTAATTTAATTTCTCTAATCAGGCACTGCAGCACCCCAGAGGCAGATCTGGGCACTCCTGCCATGTGGGTAGCAGCAGGGCCAGCAGCACAGTGGCTGCTGTTTATGTGTTTCCTCCTAACTGTTGCCTCCCCCTTAGCTATGCTACTACAGCACCCTCCTGTCCAAGACTCATCACATTTGGCACAGGTCTGCCAGTAGTGCAGGTGCGACTTGTATGGCCTGGCTAGCTTGGCAATAGCATACCTCCATGAAAAAGTTGTCATTATCCATGTTTTTCCAATGGCATGGATGGATCAGTAGCTTAGCTTGACCAGGCTAGTAGGAGTACAGCTTACAATGGGAAGGCTTATTTACAAAACTCAAATCTAATTTTAGTAATCAGACACTTATAGTGGTATATAAATGGAAACCCTTTCAATGAGGCAGTTCCCACAGTATTTATAGAAAGGCCCATTATAAATAGTTAACCTGCAACACTGGGATAAAGCTCAGTTTACTGATTTCTGTGAGCGAGGCTGCAACTTCCCCGAGCGCTGGCCTCAAGAATCTGTGGAATTCAGTCCCCTTTGGCTCCCCTCTCCCCCATGCTTAATGCAGGTCACAGCTACTTAAATCTCACTGAATCAAGCCACTTAACCAAGGTGAGCAATAAGAGCACTGGATTGGTTCAGAATTCAAGTCACGGTCTTCATTGTCTTAGGTGGCTTTTCTTTCTTTTTTTGGGTTTTACTTGAAAGCCTGATGTTCATACAGAGGTTGAATGAGGTGCAGAAAAGCTCAAATGTATCCGCTGCACATTTCAAGATGAAGAACCCATTTATCTGCCATGCCTTGAATGTGCCCATGCCTAACTGAAGAGAGGCATACACCTTTTTGATTCCTGCTACAGATTTTCCTCCAGAATCCCAGTTCATTAGCTACAGAAACTGTGGTTTCACTTGTGCGCGCTAGCCAATAAGCTTCACATTAGTAATTCCCACTATAGTCTATAACTAAGGGCTCATTTATGGAAAACAAGGGGAGAGTAAACATGGTCTTTTGTCTGATTTAAGATTACAATCCTGACAGTACAGTTTACACCCTCAGCCTTATAGTTTTATGTTAAAGTATCATCAGATATTACCACATTTTTTTATTATTATTATTAGTGACACTAAATACTGCAGTGCACAGTGCCAGATGGCTAATATTCAGAATAAAAATAATTCAAGGCCCATATTAGAAAGGCTCAGTGAGACTAACAGGATACATTCATCCTGCTTCCCTAATGCACATAGTTAAAACATTAGCAGACTTAAAATATGACTTTCCACTTTAGAAGTAAAATAGCATATTGTAGAAATTATTTATAAATTCAAATTAATTTTAGTGCTATTTGTGTGTTTCTAGGATCCTGCCATAATAGAGGCGCAAATATTCTTTCACTCTTTGGAAGGTTATTTTGCCTGTTAGCCTCGAGTAAAGAAAACGTAATGCATTGAGAACAGAAGCAAAAAACCTTTTAAAGATATTTTTATTGGTGCAAGATACATATACATATATACACACATATACATACACACACATATATAGATATATAGAGAGAATATATAGCGAGAGAGTAGTGTGTGTGTGTGTGTGTGTGTGTGTGTGTGTGTG
>NW_017729029.1:44328330-44334099 GCF_001723915.1 Gavialis gangeticus
GTGTGTGTGTGTGTGTGTGTGTGTGTGTGTGTGTGTGTGTGTGTAAAAAAAAGAAAAAAACCAACAGCTTGAGTCCTAAACTTAACCAGATGGAAACGTGCCTACAAAGAATTGGATCCAATTCAGAAGAGACTGACAGCCAATAGATGAGCCAATTTAGACCAACATATGCCAAAAATGGTCAGTCATGTTATCTTATGTGCAACTCCACTGAGGCACATGCCAACTCTATCCAAACAACTTTAAGTATCTTTTTGGAAGAGAGGATTTTACACATACTTAAAGATTCATAACAATGCTTGATTTTTTTGAAAACATTCCACTTAGTTTCAGCATTTTCACAGAAGAAGGTTTTCTTTTTTCTTTTTTAAAGAATGGTAAATCCTCTCTTATGGACTCTTAACTATATAAATACTTTTCAATCCATCAAAGGCTTTTTAAAAACTAAAATAAAACATACTTTAGTGACAATCCCCAATTTATTTTAATGTCTAATACAAGAAAAACTGCGCACTTGTACAAATCAATTTAATGTCCTACTTAAAAAGAAATGTTTACTTCTGAAAGCCTTGAAAACAGAAAGAAGCACTAGTGAGATAATGGTTAGTATAGATTAAGTTCGCTTATGGGCTCACCAAAAAGCGGAGGCCAATGTCAGAAATAAAGGTCACTCAAGAGGAATGATCCAGAGCAGAGCAAATGATTTCTTTACATAATTAATACCTTATCAAGAGACCAGGTTTACTTCAGAGTCAAATATTACTTCCCACACTTGCTAAGGTATATTAGCAGGCATCCTGTTCATTGTCTTAACCCTCTTTAATGACCACACTCCCTCTAATGAGTGCAGGACTTGCATGTTTATTTTCCTCTTGTGGCATCTAATCTGAGGCATGCTAGCTAAAAAATGAGATGCCAATTCAGTCATTAGTCCATCCTGACAGCACAGGATTGTTCCGGGTGTATTTTCCAACAATTTTTGTAGTCTAGGTTTCAGCATGATCTGCACTGTATGTAAAACCATGTTAAGGAACTCTGTTAACATCTCAGCTAATCCCTTAACTTTACCAACTTGGTTTTCAACTAAAAACATAATTTGGATTTAAGTTGCTTGATAAAGCTTGACTACATCTTGTGCGAGGTGGTTTCTAATCTGGTGGAAAAGCAAGAAAAGACTAAACAATTCTAGCAGGTCATCATCTTCTTTGCAGCAACTTGAAAAACAATGGTAAAAGTTAATGTCCAAGTTTGCTTTCTTTTCTGTGGTTTTGATATGTATAGAATGAATTGCAGCTGTTCCTCCCAAAAAGGGACCTTGGAAAGCTGCTTCTCTCTAGGGGTGTGTCTACCCAGTATAATATAGTGTCACATAGATGTTTCTGTGCTAGCTGTGGGCACTAACATGCAGTCTTTTGCTTGGAGGAAGGTTAGCATCATTACAATTACAAACAAGTTTTCAGGCTTTGCTGCTTGAGTGGCTGAAATCCAGGCTCTGCTTAGCTTTTGCCCCAGTTGCTCTTACACAGCAGAGTTCAGCAATTTCAGGAGCACTTGTAATAATAGAGCTACCTGTTGTCCTGTTTGTCTTTAAAAGTGCCTCATGGTTTGCTATCCTGCAGGAAGCATAGCCTTTCCTGTAGCAGTGAAACTGTTCCACTTTGAGGCCGATGAACCTGCTGTCATTGGCTACATTTGCAACCAGTCAGCAAAACATTTTTTTCTACGGCTTCTGTGTAGCTGTTTCAGTTTAATCTAGAAAGGTCTGATGCTGCATCTGTAGGGATATCGTTAGTGGGGCTTGACCAACCTGCATGAGTAAGATGGTGCTGGCTATGCAAGAAGTCACTGAGGGCAGTCCATTCCACTAAGGACCCTGCATTTGGTCACAGAACATGTACGTATAGCGAGTAGTCTTCTCTCTTTCTAGTACAGTGGAACACATCTGGTTGCTCTGGCATTGAACAGATGTTCCTCTTGGTTTGAGTTGCATTCAAAATTGCTCATTTGCTACACTGACACTGTATCCCCAGGATGTGCGATAGCTACGATAGAATTGGTGTAGACTAGGCAACATTCAATGGTTTGCACACTTTGGTGATCATAAGCTCATTAATTTTGTTTGTGATGGCATATTGTATTGATGGAGCTCAAGATGGTTCTCATGAACATTACCATGTTGGATTGTGTTGACTTACTGGCACACCAGAACATGGCATTTCTGTTTTTTCTTTGTGTGCTAAATATTATTTACTGTGAGAACACTCACCTTGTTCGTGTAAAAGCCAGGTCAGGCAGTGGCATTTTGCAGACTGAAGGTCTTGCACAGTGAGATGACAGATGGGTCAGAGCCTCTGCTTGCCTGCAATATTGGCACTATTTCCAGGATATGCGATGTTTATTAAAAAGGGCGTGACCCATATTGAAGGATTGTCACTGGAGCTTCTTTTTTCAATCATGGTGTTCAACTGCCACACTGAGTGCTTTGGTCACATTTAAGTACTTACTCACAGGGAAAGACTGGGTGGAAGTTGTCGTCTTCCACCCAATTCTTCCTACCAGGTTACACAGCTGAACCAGTTTCCTCTCATTGGTCATCTCTTTTTTTCAATTCCAAGATAAATATGTTGAATAACTTTTTCGAATGTGCCTCAAGAAAAGCTTCAAACAGTTTTGTAGCTGTCGAGAAGGCAATGACTCATGTTTAATGTGCTGTTGGGTGCTCTGGCAATCATTCTGGCTCTTTCAGTTGTAAATGGCCAAATACTCTGGGACCACGGCTGCTGCACATCCCTTGATGGACTGCTTCTCCACTATTAAAATCAACATAGGAAAATGTACTTCACATATTTTGTGCACACATTCTCTGGCTTGGAGCCTCTGCTGAACATTCACAGGTTGGTTACTATTACAGGATTTCTGTATGGCCACAGGGGAAAGTGATACAATCCATTATTCTGCCCACAATGATCCTCATGATGATACAAGCTACCAGATTACAAATGCAAGTTAATCAAACCACTCAGTTGCAGGTCTAGTAAAATATCCCGATTCCCTTAAGCAATATCTGTCTATCTATACCTAAAGCAACTGGCTGAAAAATTGATTCTGTAGGCCATGGGGTGGTTCAAACTTCCCCACTCAAGCTTCACTGCCAGAGATCAGAGGGTACCATCAGGCAGGTCTGTATGTCCTTTCAGACTTTGACATGAGACTGCTAGTGGCAGCTACCTCTGGTGGTTGCAGGCATCTGGGGTCTGGGTCAACATTTATTAGGCATTGATCTATTTGTAGAAGTGTCCAATCATTAGGTAGAAGTGTCTGGTCATTTCTGCAGTTTTGACCCATGTATTTCTATGATGAAAGGCTCATTGGTCCTGTCTAGACTGTCATAGAGCCACTCCAGGAGCACTGCAGGGAAGAAGGCTGTGCCTGCTCTGTGTACACTACTCCTAAATAGATGCGATGCAGCCAGCTTGCCATGGTGCAGGTTAGGCACCAAAAACACACACTCAAAAGCGTTATACTGCACTTGTTTCAAAGTGTAGTGCATATGGAAGGGGGGTTGTGAACTTCACTGTATCCTTCTCTAAGCACAGTCCTTTGACAGCATAGGCATGAACATAATCCTGATAGTCTCCTGAGCTGTCCACTCCTTGCATAATTATTTTATGCATGCCTTTGTGCACCTCTAGTTATGGGAACTGACATGCCTTAACCATGTTAACCCAATGGGTCTGAGATACACAGACTGAGCAACCTAAGTTACAATTGGCAATATATTCAGTAAGGCATTCCACCTCCACCTTCCTCCTGTTCTTCCTTTGCTTATACAGTAAAGCACAGAGACCACACTACATACACATGTTCAATATGCATGACGGCAGGGTACAAAAGAAGATTTTATTAGCATAAGCTAGGGAACAGGTGTATTATTCACATGTGAAATATATATAGGCCATCCCACACGATAAAGGATAACGCTTTATCAACCCAATGTTATTGTGTATGCTATGACACATAATTTACAGGGTGTTGGGATAAAAGATACATTCAGGACTGCAAGGTGCTCATATGCTATGGTGACATAAATCACCAAATAGCTCAGATAGACACAGGTACTTTATTACCATCAGTCCAAGAGTGCAGGACACAAAGAAAACCTTAAAAAAAAATTTCTAAAAACCTAAAGAGAGTTTTTAGTGCAAAATGCATTACGAGTCTAGTATCTTATGGACGTTTTAACACCTTGACCTGCAAGAACAGAATTAAGCCAACACCAAGTGCTTTTAAAAATTGCATTCTAAAACTCATTCCTGACTGCATTAACTCTTGTCCATCTTAAGACTCAACCAAGCTGTAATTTGGGGCTAATATTTTACAGAAAGATCTCTCTGGCAAACTGCTTCCAATATTTTGGTTGTTTGGAATTGCTCAGGGGCTAGAATGGAGAAATGAATGCCAGAGAGATGGGTTAGCAAGCAAAGGCTGGTGAAGCGGTCAAAACAGCTTATTTAAATAAATGGAGGCATGTTGTTCTAAAATTAATTAAACAGATACAACAGCCACAGACGCATTTGAGCAAGAGTGACACTTGGCAAAAATGTGGTCTTCTATGCAAAATTAATTGTCATGGGGGTCACAGCTTTAGCAAAATGATTTTTTCTCACAATAAAATAATTGTGTGTGTGCGCATATATCATTTGTAACCACACAACAATTGGCCATTCTGATGCTGCCACTTCAGTAATATGATCCTATATGGAAAGGCTGCTGAAAATTAGGTGCCTGTAAAGCCCTAACAATGGATAAAACTTAGCATACAAGCACCAAGAAAGCTTCAATAATTAGCTGCCTCATATTTCAAGGTATCTGCCTGCCCAAAATGGAGAAGGCAGACAACATGGCATAGCTCAATGAGCAGCATTTCAAAAACTACACCTCTCTTCACAAGTGCAGAGTCCGCAACATGAGAAGTACAAACCTCAGACAGAGCCCCTATTGTCCAGTGTCCCTTCACAGCCAGGTCACCTTATAGTAAATTTTGAAAGAGAGCATTTTTCCATAGAAGGATAGGCAGAATGAGCCAGGGGAAAGAAGCTGGCAACATTTTTTGCAAGTTTATAGCTAGGAATCTTTTCAGGGAGAATTATTACTGTCCAGGTAGAGAGAGGGAGAGAAAAGCTAACAAAAACAGAAACAGGAGGCAGAGTAAATGTAGACAGAGCAATCATCTTACCAAATGCAGTAGCCTCAAGGCGAACCCACCACTCATCGTGTCAAACAGATAGAACTATATACAAACATGGGAGCTTGCGCTCTGTTTAAAACCTGTAAACTTCAGTTAAAAAAATGCAAGAAAAGTTTTACAATCTTTTGAGCTATGAACCTTCAAATCAATATTGGTATCTTTGCAGTTATAGATCAAATTAAGCAAAGCAAAGGAGGATGAAGAAAGCACCGGGTGATGTGGGGCCCCTGCAAGATCCTCTGGGCAATCTGGTGGTTGCGCCAGAAGAGAAAGCAAACCTCTTTAACCAATTCTTCACCTCTGTTTTCTTGGGCAGGGACCGGAACTTCCCCACCGTGATGCAAGACGGAGTCGAGGGGGACGCCTCCAGACCTCAGGTTGGGGAGGACCGGGTTAGAGAGCTTCTGGAGGCGCCGGACATGTTCAAATCAGTGGGTCCAGATGCTCTGCACCCCAGGGTGTTGAGGAAGCTAGCAGGGGTTATTGCAGGGCCCTTGGCACGGCTTTACGAGCGCTCGTGG
>NW_017729029.1:44334313-44352114 GCF_001723915.1 Gavialis gangeticus
TTCAGGAGGGATGTGGACAACATGGAGAGGGTCCAGAGGAGGGCCACCTGCATGATCCAGGGACAGCAGGGCAGACCCTACAATGAGAGACTGCGGGACCTGAACCTGTTCAGCCTCCACAAGAGAAGGCTGAGGGGGGACCTGGTGACCGTCTATAAACTCACTAGGGGGGACCAGAAGGGTTTGGGAGAGACCTGGTTTCCCCAGGCGCCCCCTGGCATAACAAGGAATAATGGCCACAAGTTGTTGGAGAGTAGGTTTAGATTAGACATCCGTAAGAACTACTTCACTGTCAGGACGGCTAGGATCTGGAACTAACTTCCAAGCGAAGTGGTGCTGGCTCCTACCCTGGGGGTCTTTAAGAGGAGGCTTGATGCCTACCAAGCTGGGATCATTTGAACCCAATTTTTCTCCTGCCCAGGCGGGGGGTGGACTTAAAGATCTACAAGGTCCCTTCTGACCCGACTTCTATGATTCTGTGAAGCTTGATGTTGATTTTGAAATAGAAATGAGCTTCTGACTTGCTCTCCTTTAATGTTTAATAAATAGCAGGTGAAGAGGGATTACCTGTATGTATCTTAGCTTTGCATTTTTATGTGGCAATACTGCATCCAAACAATAATGAAATATTAGGCATTGTCACAATTTCTTAACGCAGTTTGTCAACAGAATTTAGACACACTACATTAAAAGGACTTGAGTTTTGAAATTGACTCAGATGTTGAGTTTGTTCCATCAGGATACTAGATTTTTAAGAGCGCCCCCTCAAGTGCCACTTTCATAAATAGAAAAGGCCCTGGAGATTCCTGTTTGTGCCTAGATTGTGCACTTGCAGCCAAAAGACCAACCACAAATATGCACCTTTTTGCCATTCTCCCATTTTTCTGCACATGGTCCTGCCCACAGCTTTTTCGATATCAACTCTGCTATTACAATCAGTGTATTGGTGCTGATACTCCTGAAAAAATGGGGAGCTTCTCTTAGATTTATGAAGCAGCAAGCACATACATATACTGCAGTTTGAAACATTCCCTTTTAAACATCTTAAGTAAGATGTTACAGTCCTGTACCTGGGCTTTCAAATCTCACCACCAATTAAAATCATGACACAGGTCTAGATACATGAAGGTTAGGTTTGCACCACGTAAAGCAGGATGTAACTAAGGTCTGAAAAATGCCTTCGTCTCAAGCCCTCCACAACCAACCAACCCTAAAAAACCCACCCTAAAAACCAAATCTTATCGTTCTCGAACTACATAGCATTTTCCAGTATCCATGACGCATAGCATTACCTACCTGTTTTAAAACCCTGCAAGTGTTTGTTACCAGCCACTCATTACAAAATCTGACTTCAGATTATATAAAAAACATCCTCCTGATTTTTCCTTTGACTATGCAGCTGCTATGAAAAGCCAATAACTTCTTCAAATTATTGACTAAAGGAAATCTACACATTCCCATACTAATGCATGAAAAATAGGCAAACATACATTTTCACTGTTGTTATAAAGCTACTTATTTGATTTTTTTTTTATAAAACGAGCTATGCATTGACCTGCAATAGGGTCTTAAAACACAATTACCATCAAGACTGATCTTCATATTCCATTTTCCTTAACTATCTGAAAATGAAAGCCTGTCTTTTCACCATGTACTTTTCAAAATGTTTATTAATGCTACCACAAGGCCAGTAAAATCTTCATATTACACTTCCAGAACACTTGACAATACATTTCAAGGCTGCAACACAAGCTGATGTACAGAGTGTACAACCTTGTTTTTTCCATAATGGAAGTAAAACTCCCCTCCAGCATGCCCAGGATATTAGAGCTAATAGCTTTACAGGGCACACGTTCAACTGGGGTGACAAGTAGTTTACTTGACAAACTTAGAGCAACAAAGTACTGAAAACTAGAAGTGGATGTGTGAGGAGCTGCAGTCCTACTGTTGTTCTGCTTTAAGCCAAAACAAAAAAAAAGTTGTTCCTCCATGCCTCTCTCTCCCTTTTCTTTTATCACATTTTAAAGGTGCTATGCAGTTTGGTACAACTGAGTGTCTCTGGTTTGGAGACCCAGCACTGGCTGTATCACAGTTAAGACTAAGATCCAGTTCTTTGCGAGAAGCTTGTACACAATCTCTGGAAACAGGAGATTTCTGTAAGGGCTCAAACAAGTCCTACTAGTCTCCAACTTAGGGCTCACAAACATCCATTCATGACCTGCACAGGCCTTGTCTTGAAGACCATTTGGAAAGCGGTGGTGAAGCTCTGACTAGCACAGAAGGCAGCCCCCTCCTTGCTGGGTGGCCCAGATGGCAATATGCAGGCTTTCCATTTGTTTTCAGTTGCAAATAAAACATTGACCAATACAGGGTCTTGTCTTCCATACAGGGCCTTGCAGTAGAAGTCTGCCCCTCTCTCTGCTGGGCTTTGTTGGACCATACAAGCTATCAGAGCCTACAATAACCAATCACCTGTTGTTTAAATGGACAAACTTAGCTGGAAGATCCTCATCTCTAGAATTAAGGCAGACCCTGTTGTCTTTCTGAGCAAAAGACTCGTATGTTTTTGCAGATTATTGCCAGACTAAGATATGATTTAGTGGTTATCCCTCCACTGTTGAAATTGGTCAGCACATTACATTATTCATAGATACTAGGGTCGGAAGGGACCTCAACAGATAACAGATTGAGTCCGACTCCCTGCCTAGGCAGGAAAGAGTGCTGGGGTCAGATGACCCCAGCCAGGTGCCTATCCAGCCTTCTCTCAAAGACCCCCAAGGTAGGGGAGAGCACCACCTCCCTTGGAAGCCCAGTCCAGATTCTGGCCACCCTTACCGTGAAGAAATTTTTCCTGATATCTAGCTTAAATCTGCTCTCTGTCAGTTTGTGACCATTGTTCCTTGTTCAAATCTCTCTCAACTATGGTCTAACCAATGCCGCACAGAGGGGAAGTATCACCACCTTGGTTCTGTTTGTCATGCATCTGCTGATGCATGATAAAGTGCGGTTAGCTTCGCTGATGATTTTGTCACGCTGAAGACTCATGTGCATCTTGGAGTCCGCTATGGACTGGTTGCCCTGCTGCATCAATTTTCCTGCTGGACTCCCACAGATATGGTCCTTCATAATCTTTTCAAAGACCTTTCCAAAGATGGAGGTGACAGTACATTACATGAAGCTGTTTCTTCTTTAACATCATTCAGGGCTGAGGCGTATGTGGATCTTAAAAAAAAAAAAATTGCAGTTTTTTTGTCATCTTACATGAGCACAATGAAAGAAGTGATGAATTACGGCCAGTGATCAGAACATCAGCATTATAAGCTTCTTGGTGCTGTAATATTTTGCCATCATATTTTGGTGGCACTTTGTGGTAGGCCTTCACATAGTTGTCCCGCTGAATCTACTCAGGTTGACTGTACTTCGTAGCTTTTGTAAGGAAAATTCCCACTCCTCTGCAAAACACTGGACCTTTCTAACAGCAAGGAACAAAGATACAGACCCACGGGCTGTCAGACTCCTAGGGAAATCTGTGTGCACAGCCTCAATTATAACCTCCAGTAGAATGGGTAGGAAAAAACAAAAGTGTTTGGACTTTCAGAAGCTCCACTGGACCAAAATGCCATCTGATGAATTGAATGTGAAAGACACTGGGTTTTTTTTCACTGGGGAATAGGAGCCAATCAACAAAGCACCAAGCTGTCACTCCTGAGACCATTGTTTAAATACAGATGGGATTCTAAATGAGAAGAGTGTGGTAACCTCAAAACAATCCTTAATTTATGTAAAAATCCACCAGTTTATGATCCTTAATTACTGTTTTCTTTGCTGCACACATGCAACTCAAATTACAATTAATGAAAGATACGTGCACATGTGGAGAGAGAGAAAAAAAATATTGTCCTATTTGAACTCATTCCCTAAAAACACTCAATGGCAGCATTTTGTCAGTCAGCATCTATAGAACATTCCTGCATAATATCATTAAGAGTGAAAGATGTGGAAAATGAAGCTCTAGAAACAACAGCTGGAGGTTCCTATCAGACTCAAATAGGAAACAATCTGTTCCAGGATATCTCTTTCACTCCAGTAATACAGCACTCCCTACAATACAATGGTTAAACACCCTAGCTATATAATGATGTGCTAACATGAGCTACAGCTACTGCAGTTTAAATGAGCCCCATATATTGCATCAGTAAAACTATCACAAGTTGGGTTGCATTAAATGTCCTTCACACTTCTGGTTTCAAAAGGAAATACTAAAATTACAGAGACTGAAATTTAGTTTCAGGAATGAGTCGAGTTATTCCACTACAATGGCTCCTGTAAACTATACAAGCGAGTGCTGGGGATGAGATGGGGCGGGGAAGACTATTGTATCGGTATGTAAGAAATAACTACAAGCAATATTTTAAACTAAAGACATTTAAGCTTCACTAAGAACATGAAAAAGCTTCAATACCATGTAGATAATCTGAATACTCTTCAAATGTGTTTTTGGAGCTAAACCAATATTTATCACCTTTCTAATAATAACCAAGAGTGTGTTTGGGGCAGGAGGGGTAGGGAACTAGAATTTGGGCATATAATATGAATTTATCTTCCTCTGATTGATCATCTGAAGTTTGATTGCCTAATGCTAACCCAAAGCACTATAATTTGTTATCAACTTCACTGACACTAGTAAGCACTGCAAACAATTACTTTTGCTACGAAACAATTCAATGCTTTCTCGTTTGGGTGGATACAGAGCGATATTCCCATAGCTGCTATTAAAATCATCACTATTATTCTGTGCATGTGACTGACAAAATATCTGTTTCCCCTGGGAACTGCTGTAAAACTGGAAGAGTCATTTCAACAGGACACCCATTTCTATTCACAAAGAGATAAATCCTTTATTTAGTAATAATTATCTATACACAGCTTAACAACGGAGTCATGGTAAGAAGTCTCTCCAGCTGAATGTTTACACAACATGATTTTAACTGGCGTTTTTTTGGACACTTGTTGCCTTTACTGTACAATTTACATTCCCATCCTGAAAAGAAACCTTGACATAATTTAAGACCTAGATTTCATGAATTGTATATCTCATAAGTGTTGATCCATAACTGTGCAAGCAGGGGCAACACTATAAAGGCATCTGCAATAGAGACTTCTACTTTCACATTTGTAAAAGCCTTGGATTTGCAAACTCATACTAGAATAGTAGCTCAAGCCATTTTCTTTGTTTGTCCTTATATGCTTTTTCACAAGACCCCCCCTCCTGCCCCCCAGAATTAAGAACACATACGTAAATTTGAAATGTTTAAAGCTGTTAAAGACAATATTCAGTGAAGCAGCAGCTGTTTTAAACTAAAGACCCATCTCAAATAAATATATATGTACAGAAGTAATGAGAGGTTGAAGTTCTTCCAGGAACAAGAAAATGTAAATAAAGATTTAATCCAGGCTTCACTACAACATAATAAATTGTAGTGAACTGGTTTAATTTGGACCAGAAGCATGTCACTGGTCAAAGAGACTTCCAAGCATAATGGAAAAATTACAGTTCAGAAAGAGTGAGGTAATATCTTCTGGATTTTAGCAGAATTTCCCCTCTGCAGTCGCAGAAGTTGGTGCCTCTCTACTTTTATTCAAGTCCTCCAAAGCTATGATTCTCTAGGTTAGCATGTACATTAAAATGTGCGCATAGACTGGTCTAGCAGAAGCTGTGGCACATGAACACAAACCAAAACTTAACATAGCCAGAGCCAAAATTTTACCTTCTAAGTGAACAAGAGGTTCACTAGGTGAAGAGCTACTACTAGTCTGATGATGCCTGCTGATAGGGCAAGATGTCCTACTTGTTATTTTGGTCCCCCACTTGTTTGTTACCATAATGCAAAATAGGGGCAACTGCAAAACTAAGTCCATCTGTAACCCTTCATTTCCAACAACTGGATCCGCTATCTGAGCAGGTGCTTCCTCTTCAACTACAGGAAGAGACACATGACATGGAAAAATTGTCATCTTATTACTAAATTACAGAAACTTCCTTCCATCTTCTATGTTCTGCTGCCCTCTTCTAAAGTTACAGTAGCGATGTGTAAAGCGAACCAAGGAATCAGACAAACAGGCAGGATGAACATTCAAATACAAATGCAAATAGTACTGCAATGTTTATCTGGAGTCTGCAGCATGGAAAAGTTTGACACCTCAAAAGAGGAGAAACACTGCCCAAAAGGTCATTTCAGTTCTACAGCCAAAGGTTGTTTCCTACACGTCTTTTTTGAGCAATTATTTACATTGTGGAGAGACCTTTAATTAACCCTCACCTCATTAGTTTTAATTAGTGATGACACACACAAGCATTTATTATTGAGATAAAATCTTTAGAAGGTGCCAACCAGCACAATTCTGCATCAAACCCTTGAAAAAAAATTAGCTGTGTTCATGTTACTTAAGGCTGAAAAAAGATCTTCCCTCTCCTGCAACAGTAATGACATTCACTGTACAATACATGCAAAAACCAAAAAAACCTTACAGTAATTAACTGCATAAACTTTACTTCTGCATTTACTCAGCTGCCAAAGCATGTTTCCTACATCATAATATTCCAGCATCGAAATCTGTATTGCTTTCAAATCACCTGTAACACGAGAGTAGTGTTAGATCTTTCATTCAGCAACAACTACAGTTGATAAGTCAGGCAACAGGTGGGCGACTCTCCATTGAGAAAAACATATCTTGATATTTTGCATTGTTCATGTAGCGCTAATTTCTAAAACTTGCAATGCTCAAGTAACGTGTCAAAGGAAACCATGTTTAAGATTGAAATGCTACTAAACACAACTTTCGTATGCCACTTGGCATATACAGCAGTAGATAGAAAGAAATTCATTGAACTGCATTTTTCTTTCAATAATAAAGGAAAAAAAAAATTTGATTTAGGAAAAGGGGGAGAAGAGTCTCCAAAGTGGCTTTTAGCAGCATTTTGCTAACTGTTTTTGGCAGTTAAAGATGATACTATTTTTGGGGTTGCTGTGCTGTTGTGAAAAATTTAAGAGAGACGTATTCAATTAGGGAAAATAAAAGGAAGACCCTAAACAGAAATAATTCTGAACTGTCACCAGAGACTAGCAAGATTTTATTTTGCCTTAAAACTACAAAATATGAATGCCATAAAAAAATCCTTGTACTGTGACATACTTTTTTACAATCATTCTTAATTGGGGGGTTACTAGCATGGATTAATTTATCCTTACACAATTAAAGAGAACAACAGACTAGCAACAATGAAAGAAATTTAAAGCTCAACTTGTAATTTAAATTGACACATTTTCATCAACAGCTGATGATAAGTTCAGCTGAATTAAAAGATACTACACCCCTGCCTGCCCCCCAACAAATTCAATTTGTAGTCCAATCTTCAGAGATATTCACCGATTGGAGTGCTTCACTTTCCAAAATGTCAGTCCTATAGCATCCTGCATCTGATTTTTCAGAGGAACTTAGGCTCCCATTTACTTCAAAAGGCAAATGGGACCTGAGCATCCAAAAGCAGTGAAAATTCCTAAAAACTTTGGCTTTTGTCTTGTCCTTTCACTTACTTTATTTCGTTTGGAAGCAAACAGAATAGCAAATAAATGTTTCAGTTCACTAAAAATAACTGTCAAGACTTGACCGCAACATTCAAGGTTTCTCCAGCAATTAATGCCACAACTAAGGACAAGTTCACACATGAAAGTTTACCAGCATAATTATACTCCTCTGGTTATACTGGTATAACTCTAACTGGTGACATAAGTGAACCAAAATTGCATCTTTTTCTGGAGTAAGAAAGTCTATGCAATACATTATACCAGTATAACTATGGCAGTGTAATTATGCTGGCACATTTCCCCATGGCAATATCTTAGGACCTATAACCAGAGGCCAACAAAATCCTACAAGTTGCATGGGGATCTGAAATTTTTCAGCACCTCACAGGTGTGGACCTTGGGTTTAGAAGCCCACTGGAGCAATTGGCAGAACAACATTTAGGTCCATTTCTCATACACTCGTGCAAATGATTAAATGCATCGCTCCTTTACATGCTGGTTTCACTTGTCCATGCCTGAAATGAAGTTGATGACTGCATTCTGTTTAGGTATTCTAGCAGATGCCAAGGACACAGACTCTTGAACTACACATTTGGCAGGTAAATAGTGGAGAAGCTTTATAATTCTAATATTTTGCTTTACAACATTTATTGGTAAATGAAATCAACATTATAGTTTCTTAATGTAGACTTGCATCCAGTTCTTAAAAATACATTTAGCTCACCTTTAAAAGGAATGCTTTGATGTTTTATAGAGGGGGAAGTACAAAAGTTATTTTGGAGGAGTAAGCGGAGTGGTTCCAGTTTTGACTCTGCAATCAGAGGTTGTTGTTTTTTGGGTTTTTTTTTTTGCTTTGTTGATTTTTAAAAAAAGCAAATTATTCCAAACCAGACAGACATTTAAGAACTTAAATTACACCTTATTCATTAGTGAATATATTCAAGTTAACTGAATTACATTAAAAATATAAAACATTGTTACCAACCATCAATGATGAAAAATAATATAGGCTAAGAACAAGCCTGTGTACCACTTAATAATACATCTTGGGGGGAGTCCAATAATAATACATCTTCGGGAGTCCAATCTTTGCCACATGAAACAGTAGAAGTCATCTGACAAGTAGTTGTCAGTGAAATGTACAAATGTCTGAAACTGCCATAAAAATATACATTGTTAATTAGCAATAAGTTGAGATTTCAAAAAAAGTTCAGCTCTTGAAGATCTTAATAAATATTAAAGATTCTCAAAAAATGTGGAAATAAAATCCTTTGGTTAACATTACGCTTCACTGAGAAACTGTAAAAATAAAACAAAACCAGGAACTGTATGAATTATTTGATTTTTAAAACAAGAGCTGTGCTTCAGTGCAATATTAAAGTTGCCATTTAACCTGTTGTAGAAAATAATTCCTGCACCCCATTTAGCATGAGCAGTTTCCACAGCCTTTCACACTATTGATAATTTCTTCTTGTAGTTTCTTCCTTTCCTCCTCTTTGGACATATGGTTATTTTGCTTTTCCCATTTCTGGTCACTATTGCTAGTCTGTATTTTGCTGCTCTGTGTGTGCCACATTTCATAGTAGAGACTGTTGGGACTGGTGAGAAGATCAAAATGGCTACCACGTTCAGCAACTTTACCCTGTAAAATATAAAGTTAGAGATTAAATCCTACCAGATCTATTGAGCATAAGGACAGCGTGGCCCAGAGTTTTACAGTGTGGTTCTTGGCAATCCCCAGCTTTAATAAAGGGGTGGCAGGAGTGCAGAGCTCAGGTGGGTAGAGTGTGGGTGTGAGGGAGGATGGCAGGGGTACAGGGACCGCCCCCCCCCGGCCACACACTTCCCCAAATGGCGTGAATCCCTCGCTGACAGCAGCAGTAGGCAGGGGTGCTTGTGCCCCGTGCTGACACCTGGCAACATGGGGCCCTGTCCACTGCTGCACATGGGGACAAGGAATGCAGCCTGCCCAGCCTGCCTTTATCGTAGGGGCTCTGCACAGTGCGGCACGCCTGCAGCTCCCACACTCATGCAGCACCAGGGGAAGCCTCATCCTGGAACCGGCTGCCTTTGCCGCCCCCTGCTGTGCAGGTCCCAGGACTCTGTGGGGAAGCAGGGTGTGGCAGAATGCCACCTCTGTCTCTCCCCAAAAACTCTGCTGCGTGACAATTTGGTTAACATGGTCCCTGCAAAGGGCAGACATCCCTCTCTCAAGTAACACTAAGTTGTAACCTGAGCTGGATACGTTCTGGAGGGAGGGGGGAAACCTGTTCCCTCTGCCTATGTGACTGGCATCACATATCTGGGTGAGGGGCTTATGCTCCCTATTACTCTAAGCAATACCAACCTGACTGGGAAGGGGCTAGAGACCCTGCCAGTCTACCCGGCAACCAGTGATGCGTTTCAAATTGGTTGGCTGGCAGCCAACAGGTGCTGGCCTCCACTGGACCAGGTAAATGAGGTCATAAGGTCTATATAGAGTTAAGGACTGCCCAGGAGAAGGGGCAGTAGCCATGATGAAAACTCAGAGAAGAGCTGGACCACCTGAAACTTGCTCTCTCTCTTGAAACTCATGATCAATGAACTGTCTACCTCCAGAGGGAATCTCCACCTGCCTCTAGATAATACTTGTGAGTAAGCTACCTGAGATCTAGCTAGATATATAGCTTGCAGTAACTCAGATACATGATCAAAGGCTACCCAGCCATGCCAGTTTGCTCTATGAGATTTCTGATATTGCTCAACCCTGTACCCTATTTCAAACCTACTCCTTGTAACCAATAAAGTTCTCCTTTGTACCTAGCGTGGGAGACTGATTGGGAGTGGGTCTAGATTATGCCTTGGGGTCCCCTTGGTTTGGTTGACTAAGGGAGACCACTATTTGTGCTTCAGGCTTGCATTTCCCAGGGGGCACAGGGCCAGGATCACTCCAGACCCTATGTGGTGGCAGCATTACCCAGGCTAGCAGGTGTGCTCCAGGAAGGGGTTTGGCCAGATGTGAGGTGCCCCCAGGGAGGCACTTGGAGCCTGGAAGGTGGTTGGGTACAGTGAGGTAGATGGCTCAGCACAGGAGCACTCCCTACTGACCTGCCACACAGGGCTCCCTCCAGTCCTGGCAGAGTGCTGGGACTTGTGCAGCAGGAGGCAGAGAAGGTAGTCGGCTCCAGCACGGGGCTTCCCCTGGTGCTGCATGAGTATTAGAGCTGCAGGTGCGCTGCGCGGAGCCCCCACAATAAAGGCGGGCTGGGCAGGCTGAATTCCTTGCCCCCATGTGCATCACTGGACAGAGCCTCACGCATCCAGGTGCCAGCAAGGGGCACATGTGCCCCTGACCACTGCTGCTGCTTTGCAGCAGGGGTTTGAGGGGGCCCCTGCACCCTCCTACCCTCTCACACCCATACTCTGCCCCCCACAACTGCCCCACATATACACACCCACTCAATCCCTAGGGCCCCCCCACCAGTCAATCATACACACACCTCCAACCCCCCCCACAACACACTATACCAAGGTAAGATTTTATTGTTGAGTTACTATGCAACCCCCTCTATATACAGTATGCAAACACAAGTCATGACAAATATTTTGTGCAATAAAATTAAAATTTATTATAGTAGATATATTTGACTTTTAGTGCATTTGTTTTTTTTTCTGGTTTTAAGATGGCAATCCTTCCCTCCAAAAGGAGTATTTCCAGGGGGACAAGAGGAGGGACTTTCGGTGGCAAAGGTCAGGGGGTAGGGGTGGGACTTCCAGTCCCAATATGATGACCAGGGGTGTAAGGCAATGGTCAAGGGGCAGGGCTACCAATGCAGCCCTCAACAGCTCACCAAAACTTGTTAAGCGGCCCTCCAGCTGAAATAATTGCCTGCCCCTGTGTTAAACAGTTCTGGAGTGCTCTCTAATTCTGAAAACTGAATTCCGACCTTGGTCTCAGTGTGACAAAACTTAAAACTTGCCTGCCTGCCAAGTTTAAAATACTACTAACGTGCTATTTAAAATGGGTTAGTGCTACATACAACTGCTAGGTGTTGTTACTAGTATTCCTGTAGAGTATAGCCCACGTGGATGTGCCAGAATGAGTACGTCACATATATTGGCTTAGCTTAAGTTGATTAGGAACAGTTTTAACTTAAAAGCCACTCTTAAGCCCCAAATAAAAATACCTACAGAGAGATCCATAGTTAAGCCAGAATTAACATGATCAAGTTAAATTGGTGAACTCATATGTTTAAAACTCCCCAGTTCGTGACTGCACTTTCCAAAGCAGTATTAAGACCATACAGTATCTAGCTGCATCCTGTATTCAATGTGGGTTAGAAAACTGTCTTATGAATTGTCTCCACTAAAAACTACAGGCAACCATGCTACCTTTTTTTGATAGAGAACTGTGTAAGAGACATACTTACACTTGCTTCAAAAGAAAAGGATGCATTTGTTTTCTCTTGCTGCTCTTACAAGTCATTTTGGGAAAAATTGGCATTTATATGCACAACTGCATAGATTTTGTATTAGTTCCAAACTCTGATCTACAGTTAAATTTACCTCCTTGTGTGACAGCTGCTGATGAACATGCTGGGAAACAAAATTGGGTCTTGTCACTTTTATTACTTCTCATGCTGGCAAAACGTTAACAAAGATGCACTTTGCCAACTTAACTATGGAATTTTGTAAAATTCCAAGTGATTAATTTAGAGAGTTCACTCTGCTGGGCTCTGGAAACAAAACTGTTTCAAGGAACCTTTTCAGTCCTTGAAAACAATTCCATCTTCTTCACCTAGCTTTGAAGCACTGACCTCAATATCATTAATAAGGGGCTTGTCCACTTACTGGTGCAAGAGTTATTTTGATTTTTAGTACATGAGAAAAATGCTAAACCTGTGAAATTATACAGCTACTTTTGCTTTGTGATGTACATATTGTTTCCCAGTCCCTTCACCACTCTTGATGCTTCTTTAACTGGCTCTCCTAATAGCCTAAAGGGTACAGCAGGGGTAAACAAGCACCTTTCACAGAGCAAGAAGCAACAAGGCTTCATGAGCCAGCCAGCTGGCAGGGCAGGACGCATCTTATTGTCTGACTGAGCATATCATTGGGTAGAAAGCAACACGTCTTATGAACCTGAGCTTCGCAGCTGTTCTGCTGTTACTATGTTACTGGTTTAATTTTGTGCATCTTTAAAATTCAACAATTCAAAACACTGTGCTGTCCTGAACTGTATTACAATGTCTTGTATGGGTTTTACAAGTATAATAAATCTAAAGAAAATGAAGTACAATTATAAAAAAGGTCCCGACCAAGTAATATATACTATTTAAATGTTTAACAAAAGCTGAAAGTGGCAGGAAATTTAGGCTATTTAATTTCATCTCTTTTGTCTCTTCCATGTGAAGCTCAGGTGATATTCAGATACCATTGCTCTGAAAATACCTTTAAGAAAGTCCTGCATCACCATTTGTTGTACCCACTCAAAATCCTGTCTGCTTTTCTTCTAGTTATATTTCAGTCAAGACTTCTAGGATTATGAGCACAAGAGTAGCAATTAAAGAGAACTAATTACACAGTGTTAAATTTAAGATCCATAACATGTAAGCTAAAGTAATTAATATTGATGAACTTACCAACCTTTAAAAAAAAGAAAAATTTAAAACTAATTTAACTCCATTCCCAAGATTTAACAGAAAGGAGGTGAACTTAGAACAGAGAGCATGAGGTGATACCTAAACAGTGATATAAATCAATCAAGTCCTGAAAGGTCTTCCTTGGGAGGAAAGGGGAGAAATACAAGTAAGGATAATTACAATTTTCTAGAGCTACAGTAGAAAATGGTGCTCAGATTCCTAACATAATTAGACTGAATAATCCTGCAACAATTTATCTGCAGACACACCTAAACATGCTGTCCTCTTTTCTATTGAGAGAGAAACAATGGATATTTGGAAAATGGCCACTCACTGGTAAAAATGAAGTATAATAAAAGGTGTGCATATTGGGAATGCACACTGACAGGAATCCATAATAAATTAAAGAAAAAATGTGCAACACCCTAAACCAGTGGTGCTCAACCTTTTGGCCCCACAGACCACATGGGCAGTGCCAGGTCCACACTGGGCTGGTGGGCCCAATTTGGCAAATGGGGTGAATACAGAGAGGCCCAACTGATCTGCAGAGATTTGTGGAGGGCTGTGGCCCAGTGCTGATCCAGCTGCACAGGGGGCATGAGGCATGGCTTTGGAACTTGGCAGCAGGGGAGAGGTGGTAGTGTTGTCATATTTACCAGAATAGAAGACAAGGTCCGCCCCTGTTCCCCACCCCCTCCCCTGCAATCAGTAAGAGGGAAAATGCCCCACATTTTATATTTGCATACAAGAAAACCCTATTAAATACACTGGTGCCTGCGGTCAGTAATGGAAACAAACTATGAAGATGATTAAATGCAGCCAACACCGAGTATGACTATAAAACACATGTCTCATATTGGACACACATGCTGATGGGAACCTACCACAAAGAGCGATTAGCACAGCCCATCTGGATAAGACACATGGTAATGCACACTGAGCACAGTGCCCCTCAGTGCTGACTTTTAAAAATTATGGTGAGCCACTACAATGCATACGTATTCACTTCCTCTTCACTCCCACAGCTGAGCTGTGACTTTCTTTCCCATTTCTTCACCAGCCCCTAAACATCTGGCAAACATCACCAACCAGGGCCTCAAACAGTTTACACAGAATCCCTCTGTTGCCCCCTCGCTCAGCTTGTTGCATATGATTAGTGTGGCCCTACGCTCTGGAGGTGAAGCTGGACCAGTTCACCCTGCACCTCATCTGCATATACATTTTTGGAGGATCCCAGGACCTGTGACAAGAATCCCCTGGTTCCAGTCATAAGTGGGAGGCTAATTAGCTCATGGATCTTCTGTAGGAGGTATTTGGAGTACATATAAATGTGCTGAGCTATGGGGTCACCATGGCTTGAAATCCTGTGGACTCTGCTGGGGCCCAGCCCAATGAACTATATGACATGACAAAGGGGTTACCTGACCCTTTCCCAGATTTATTTTCCCTGCTGCAGCAGTAGGAAGGGGACAAATTCAAGGCAAACCTCCTATACCTGGAAAATTATAACAAATTTATTAATTTTCCATATACAGAATTGAATTATTGGGGGGTTGTCTTGTATTCAGAGCAATCTTATATTCAAGTGAATATGGCAATCACCACTCCTCCTCCACTGCCAAATTTCCTGACTTTAGGAACTCTGTGGGCCAGATGCCATAGCTCTGCAGGCTGCATTTGGCCTTCAGGTTGGGGTTTGAGCACCCCTGCCCTAAACCAAGACCAGACCATCCCAGAAAACCTTATAACCTATTTAAAAATACATGCAATTAAAACACAACACACACACATGCATGCACATGTATGCATATATATTTTGCTACTGATAAACTGTAGTTGTTGCAAAGGGAGCTATATCAGCATTTCTCAAATTGTGGGTTGCAACCCAAAATGGGTTGCAAGAATAAATGAGTCATAAACAAACTTTAAAAACAGATTCTCCTTTAAAGGAGAAAAGCATGGGAAACCATGGGTTTTCCCTTGCAGGCTGGTAGAGTTCCAGCCTGCAAGGGGCTACTCGGAGCGCCCCCCATGCTCAACACCCACCCACCCCTGCCTCACACACTGGGGGTTGGGGGCAGAGAGTTGGGAGTGAGGGGTGCCAGGAGGACCAGGGGGCTGCTTTCTACTTAATCTGTTTACTGGGTCGGGACTGGTCATCCATCTTTACAAATGGGTTCTGGTACAAAAAACACTGAGAACCACTGATCTATATAAAGACAGAATTGTGCTAGATTTTAACACACACATACAAAATCACTAACAGACACAGACACATCAAAGTACAACTTTAGAAGATGATGATCTCACCTGATTCAGGACAATGATTTCATCTGCATCCACTACTGTTGACAATCTGTGGGCAATGAAAACAGATGTTCTGTGCTTCACCATGTCCCTCATGGCATTCAGAATGTTCTGCAAGATGAAAAGTGCCGGTGTATGTGTGCACACATATATTGTACCCATTTACGAGGAACTAAAATCAGGTCATTTAACATGTCAAACAATGCAGGAGAAAGCATTCAGTAGTGCCAAAGCCCCCAAAAGAGAACTATGAAATTTATGGAAGATGACAGAGAGAGCCAAGAAATAAGACATGACTAATTCTTTACAATTCCAAGGGAAGCCAAGAGGGGTTCAATTCACAGAGGAGCAAGGGGATGAAGGAACTGAGGTGTTTGATTGGATTCAAAAAAACATTTGTAATTTGGCTGAGCAAGAAACAGTGTTGCTAGCAGTGACAAAAAAGTGAGTATGTTTAACCGGCTCACAGGATAGTAAAGAAAAGCTAAGTCTTGGCAAACAGGAGACTAACATCCTCAAAATTAGAACAGCTCTGAAATAAATTTCATATCTACACCACACAACTACTTTTTCACTTTCCAGAACATATTCATCAAGCACAAAGAGTGGTTTTTAGGAGGTTGGATGTTGACTGCACAAGCTGAGATTTACATTTTGTCATCCTTAAAGAAAGCTCGCCTTTGTCAAAAAACAAATTTTGACTATATGATACACATTTCTATAATGAACTCATTTTATTTGCTACATTTAAAGTAGAGCTGTTTTGGGCAAACTTTTAGCTTTGTTTGGAAACCTTGTAATAAATATAGCAAAATGAGGAGGGAGAGAAAATAAAGCAGTACTCTCCAGAAGTACGCTACAAATAATTAAATCACTAGTCCAAAAAAACAGTTTATTCCGGACAGGTGGATTATTTTATTTTTATGATACTCTGTAAAGAGAAGTAGCCGCAACTGTAAAATACAAGCAATGCAGTGATCAGAGGTCAGTAAATATGCCAAATACTATGCACAAGTAGAGACAATCTGCAAAAATGCACTTAGCTGTAGTTTTAGGTGAGGAGGTTAGTTCATGAAATTACTCTTAGTGCTGAGATTTTTGTATTGAATGCAAAGATGTGGTTATGAAATCTGATGCAGTTGCTGTGGTAGTGTCATGACATCTGTGTCACAACATCCTGATGTTTCACAGCCCTTCCCGTGAAATGAATATAAATTAATGTGAGCACTGCAGGTTATACATACCTGACTTGCATCCCAGCAAGATGCTCCACAGCAAAACAAAAGGTTTTCTATTTTTCATTATATCAGTCATTTACCCGATTTATTTTTAATAAATGCTAAAGGCAACCGAATGCCTCCATATAAAGTGGACACTAGGCTTCCTACTTCACAAGTACATAAGGCTATTAACAAATGGTGTAGGATTACTGCTGCAACAAGGTGTCACAGTGTAAAACAGGAAATCAGTTCAGCTATAGGCCTGACATTCCTGACTCTCACTCAAGGTAGGCTGGGGAACAGCATCTCAGCCCTTAGTCTTCAGCTGGAGGAATTCACCACTCTACACTGACAATACCAGGAAGTGGTATTAGAGAACAGTAGTCAGAAAAAAGCTAAGCGATAGGAACTTTTCTAAGGAAGTTGAAGGGTGGCAAAAATAGATGCAATAATGGAAGTGAAAAGGCTTTAATGTTCTTGACCCTACTTTACCTCTTCTGTAATAGAATCTAAAGATGATGTTGCTTCGTCATACAATATGATAGGAGGATTCTTTAGCATTGCTCTTGCAATGGCAACTCGCTGCTTTTCTCCTCCTGAACAAGAGAAAAAACAAGTTATTTTTGCCTTAATCACCAGTATATGATATCCTAACATGACACTGTTCGCCTCTTACACCAAAAGTTAGCTGCTGGAAAATAGGTGTGCCATCTTAAATGAGGGAAGAAAGAAAGCAGAGATCCTGCAGGAGCTAGATTACCAGTCAAACTGGGTGGGCAGCCAGCAGAGCCTGCAGTCAGCTGAGAACAGATCCTGGAGGAGCAGAACTACCTAGCCCAGGGGCAGGCAAAATATGGCCCATGGGCCAGATCCAGCCCACCAAGCCATTCTATCTGGCCCATAGGGCCCCTAAAATTAGAAAATTAATACTTATGTGCTCCTGGCTGCCTGTCAAAGATAGCAGGAGCCAAGGGCAATAGGACAGGGCAAGCTGGCAGCAGGACCCAATGACAAGGCCCTCCTGGCCTGGCCCCGCCCCTCCCTTCCCCTTTTTCCCTCCCTCATAG
>NW_017729029.1:44352186-44354247 GCF_001723915.1 Gavialis gangeticus
AGGACCGCAGGCAATCGCCCCAGTGCTCAGGGCCAGGCCAGCTCCTCCCAAGTCCTGTGGTTGCAGCTATGCAGCTGGGAGCCACATGGTGCCACAGTCCTGCTGCAGCAGCAGGCAGGAAAGTAGGGAAAGCAGCAACAGCATGGGGGGTGGGAGTGAGCGGGTGCGTGGTGTCCCGGGGACAGTGCCAGTGGGACCCAGAGTGACGTGGCAGGCTGAGTTGTGCCAGCAGGGAGAGGGAGGAGACAGCTCGGTTCCACAGAACCTGTGACGGCTGAGACCCTGCACTTCTGCCACCCTGCTCTGGGGCCTACTGGTGCTGGCCCCACACTTACACTGAGCTCTCGCTGCACTCCTGTGCACTCGCTCATGGCCACCCCTCTTCTCCCCCAGCCCATGGTACAGGCGGGGACCAGTATGCACAGCCCCAATCCTGCATGCCCTGCGCTTTCCCATCTCGGCTGAGCAGCGCTAGCATGGGACAACACAGGGCAAAAGTGGCTCTTCCCACTCCTGCTACTGGTGCTTCCTGATGCAGGTGCCCAGAGCCTGCACAGGGCTGCCCTGCATCTCTGCAGCATCATTACCGCTTCTGGGATGCCCCACGGGGCAGTGGTGGCAATGAAGAACAGACGCAGGGCAGCCCCACGTGGGCTCCGAGTGGCTGCACCAGGAAGTGCCGGCAGCAGGACGGGAAGGGGCCACTTGTGCCCTGTGCTGAGCAGTGGTTTCTCTCCCATGCCACCGCTGCTGAGCCTGGGCCCCAGCACCAGATTTGGGCAGCAGCAGCTGAACAGAAACTGTTGCTCAGCGCAGGGGAAAGCAGCCCCTCCCCCTTGTCGCCACTAGGCAGATTTTGGTGCAGTCTTCTGGAGCGTGGGCTTCCGTGCAGCTCCATTACCGCTGCCTCTGGGTTGCCCAGAGCAGCGGCGGTGACAGCGTAGAGCTGCTACAGGGCGGCTCAGAAGTGGCGGTGAGGGAGCCGTAAGGCAGCCCAGCATGACACATGCTCTGGGCAGCTGTACCAAAAACTACCCAGTGGAAGCAAAGGCAGGGGGGTAGACCTGCATTCCCTAATGCAGGGCAACAGTTTCTGCCCAGCTGCTGCTGCTCAGCCCAGAGCCAGTGCGGTGTGTGGCTGTGCACACTGGTCCCCACTGCTACCGCTGCATGCCCAGGACTGGTGGGATGTGCCACAGCTGGGCAGTGTGGGGTGCAGGGTGAGCTAGGGCTGACCAGCTCAGGGAGGCCCATGCAGGGAGGCTCCCACGCACACCCCACAAACCTCACAGCCACACCCTCCCCACACGCACACAATCACAAACTCCACAAACACCGTATCCACACGCACTGGGGGAAACCTGTTCACTGCTTTGTGCACACACCTCACCACACATGCACACACACAATCCCCAGCGACCCTCCCCCTCCACACACACTACAGGCCCCCACAAACCCCACACCACCCACCCACCCCCTACACAATATACAGGAGTAAGACTGCATTTTGAGATATTATGCAATCACTTCTACATATACAGCACAACCACACAAATCAGGACAAAAATATATATTTTTTTAATTACATTAAAATATATTATGGGTGTTTGATTTTTAGTGTGTACACACAGACACACACAGGAAAAAAAATTATATCTGTATCTATCTATATAAAAAATTTCTCCCATTCCAAGATGGGAATCTCTCTCTTCCAGAGGCAAGGGCAAGGACTTCTGGTGGGGCACTTGTCAAGGGGCAGGGCTACTCTTGCAGCCCTCAACACCTCACCAAAACTTGGTAAGTGGCCCTCAACCCAAAATAATTGCCTGCCCTTGGCCCAGCCAGTCTTCTCCTCACTGGCTAGTTGGGCCCTCACCAAACTTGAAAGATACTAGTGGCTAAACTGAACTACTTGCCCCTTCTTCTCTTCTCAAGCTAGGTGGGCAGACAGCACTGCGTGCCTCATCCGACAACTAGGGCATTCACATAAAAGCCACAGGTTTTTGCTCACCTGTAGCTGCCTGTGTTGTCCCTGAAAAAAAAATACCATACTTATTGCCT
>NW_017729029.1:44354258-44355949 GCF_001723915.1 Gavialis gangeticus
GACTGCATTTTGAGATATTATGCAATCACTTCTACATATACAGCACAACCACACAAATCAGGACAAAAATATATATTTTTTTAATTACATTAAAATATATTATGGGTGTTTGATTTTTAGTGTGTACACACAGACACACACAGGAAAAAAAATTATATCTGTATCTATCTATATAAAAAATTTCTCCCATTCCAAGATGGGAATCTCTCTCTTCCAGAGGCAAGGGCAAGGACTTCTGGTGGGGCACTTGTCAAGGGGCAGGGCTACTCTTGCAGCCCTCAACACCTCACCAAAACTTGGTAAGTGGCCCTCAACCCAAAATAATTGCCTGCCCTTGGCCCAGCCAGTCTTCTCCTCACTGGCTAGTTGGGCCCTCACCAAACTTGAAAGATACTAGTGGCTAAACTGAACTACTTGCCCCTTCTTCTCTTCTCAAGCTAGGTGGGCAGACAGCACTGCGTGCCTCATCCGACAACTAGGGCATTCACATAAAAGCCACAGGTTTTTGCTCACCTGTAGCTGCCTGTGTTGTCCCTGAAAAAAAAATACCATACTTATTGCCTTCCAAAAACATGGTACATGTCCTATGGAGAGGGGTATGATATACAAGAAAATACAGTGTTTACCTTAAAAGCAGACATATGCCTTTGCCTAGTGATTACATATTCTACATTGAAAAGGATCACAGCTGCATTACAAGATAGCTCCACCTGTGGGGCTCATCAAAATCCTGAAGTTCACAGAACAGTAAAGTCCATTTGATGCTGTGATTACACCTGGAATTTCTTCTGCTACCATTAACTGCCTTGCTGGACAGTGACACCAGAAGTATCATCTCAAGGTAAGAGGAAAATTAGCTTTCATGCTACCTTAATCTCAAGTCAGTCAGGATTTCAATTCTCAATTCAGTATTGAAGTTGAAGAGGAAGTAGTAACCTTCTCAGACTATTTACCAGGGGCCACATTGCTCAAGTAAAATGAAATTATGCCCAGCATCACTTTAATTGGTCCTTTCCTTTTTTTTTTTTTTTAATAACATTTTTTATTTAAATCAATGGACCTAAAATGGCTTATAAAAAGAGCTAAGGACCCTCACTTATTTTATTTGCAAAGGGTTTAGGGGGAAGGTCAGACAGATCAGGAACAAAACAGAAGCTATGCCTCCTGATAGCCAGTCCAATGCCCTATTGAGTGGATCATACTAGCTTCTACTCTTGACTCCACACACATCCTCTAATATAACATTTCATGTCTGCTAGAGGTGCACTGATACCTTGGCCTGATACCGGATCGACACCAAGATAAAGAAAATTGACTATCGGAAATCAGCCTGATGCGGTTGATAATGCAGCTGATAAATGCCCCTTGCACGCATGTAGCTGCAGCGCAGCACATAGGCAGCGATAAGCACAGCCTGGCAGCTTGGAGAGCTGCATGCAGCTGGTAAAGTCTCTTGTGGGGAGGGCAGAGGGGGAGGGAGAGGGAAAGGGTGTAGCAGCGAGGGAGAAAGCGGGGCTGGGGCGGGCAAGGGACGGGACAGAGCCACAGCTTGTCTGGGGGTTGGGGAAAGGGGGGGCGGCCCGTGCTGCTGCGCGCACACTGGGAAGCCATGGGAGCGGAGGGCATGTGCCCCCGGATCTGCGTGGGGCAGGGTGGGAGGGATTGGGGCCAGGGCTGCACTCGGGGTGGGT
>NW_017729029.1:44355997-44387672 GCF_001723915.1 Gavialis gangeticus
GGTAGCTGCAGTCCCATTCCCCCCTGTAGCCCCCTCCCAGTGCCACCACCACCCACCCCAAGCCCAGCCCAGTCCCCACCAGGAAGAGTCCTGCGCAACCATGGCCCCAGCCAGCCCCGATCCAGGGACACATCTCCCCCTGCCTCCCAGGGTGCATGCAGTGGCAGGAGCCACCCTCCCCTCTTGCCCTCCGGACAAGCTGCAGCTCCATCCTGCACTCTGCCCTGGCTGGGCAGTGCCTGCCCCAGTGCCTATCCCAGCCCCACTCCCTCCCGCACTGCAGGGACCTCGATATGTACTCCCCATGCAACCCTGCCCTTCCCCACCCCAACTTCCACCACAACAGACTTACAAGCCAGACACTGCTTTTCAACTTGCTGGGCTGCATATTAGAAATCAGATCGGTATCAGCTGATATGCCACCTTAAAAATCGACTGTTGGTATCGGCCCCAAAAATCTCTATTGGTGCACTCCTAATGCCTGCAATTATCCTACACCTTGCAAACACTCTCCTTATCCCCATATCTATCCTCAAAACTAATTTCTGCCTAGCCTTCCTTAGCCTTTTCTCAAGTGGTCTCCACTGTAACAAATGACATAAATACAATTCTAAAGTGACCACAGATGCTGGAAGTTCTCATACAGCCATCATTCCATCATGTCCCTTCCCCCCAACTCAAAAAACAATCCCTAACCTGTCTCCTTTTTTGGTTCTACTGTCAAATACATTGCTATGTTGATACGATCTTTACTTGTGCAATCTGTGTAGATACTGGAATGCAAATTCCTTGAAGCAGGGCCTCTGCCTTGTTTTATTCCTGTAAATGCAGGACAGCTACATCTCACACAGCCATCACTTCCACCCAGTCTCTTCCCTGTCCCCTCTTCCATAAAACAATCCTCTACACTCCTCCACGTTGTTTGTAGGCAATACATTTAAACTAGTTTATAGAATACAGTGAAGCTTGCACTAAGCAGTACCTACAACAAATAACTTATTGCAACTGTTTTAAGAGTTTACTTTAAATGCAGTACAAAGTTTCTTAGATCAATTTCTCCCAAACTTTAGAAGCCAATTTAAAACAAAAAAATCCTAGAACTTTCTAACTTTGACACTTTGAGTGATTTACAAGTTTCATAGTCAAGAAAATGGATGAGTTTCAAAATTGACATTTATTTGTCTTCATCAGTTGTAGTCCAAACTTTACATAGATTCTCTTTAATACCATCAATATGCTGGGTGACATGCTACGCTTAGCAAAAAAAGACGCTTTTTTCCCCCCAAACCACTTAAAGAGAATAATCATCTCATTTCAGTGTGAGCTTTAAAAGTGACTCTGGTGAAGATGACCAACAAACAGAAATGTTACTACTGGCCCAAGATTCTGCTTTTATATCTTTTCTTTTTTTTTTAATGTCTAGCATTAAAAATATAACTGTCTGATAAACCCTGGGCTTAAAAAGCATGCAGTGATCCTATAATGCACAGCCTTTCCTGAGGCAGGTGGTTTACAGGGCATACTGCAGCTTCAGATTTTCCTCTATGCACAATCCAGCAAAACTGTGTTTAATGACTGCTTTTAATTGCTTTACTTTTACAAAATAAAAACATGCTCTATTATATATTTATATCAATACTTTAAAATTTATATTATTAAAAGTAGGCCAAAACAGCTCAATTTTAATTATTCACTTTCCATAAAAACCTTAAATTTTTAAAATGTTTATTCCTCATTAATCATTTGATTCTGTGCTTACTTGGACTTTTAATTAATAAAAGTTCCATTTTAATAAATACTTTCTTCTTGTACCTTCCATTTGGTATTAGGCTAGTAAGGGGAATCACCATCAAGAAGTATCTTTAATTGTTCCTTCACATAATATTAGATTTATTACACAAAATAGTAGTACTTTTCTGTACCTTTCTCACCTGTCCTCTTCAGAGAAGTACAGATAAAGTATTTCTGCTTCTTCATATACCTAAATTTACCGACAGATTTCAGTGGAATAAGTTTTGTTCGTATCAAGCTTATACTTCCTAGCTACTCATAAAAAGTTTAAAAAAATCTGAGGCTAATGTGCTGACTTGCTATAAACGGACATACCAGACTATTACAATGTTTAGCATTGGATTACTTGAATAGAATTGCTTAATACAGTAAGTTGGCATTTTGCACCCAGATAAGAGAAGAAGAGCATCAGAGTAAGGACCCTGGACTTCAGAAAAGCAGACTTTGACTCCTTCAGGGAACTCATAGGCAGGATCTCCTAGGAGCCCAGTTTGAGGTGGGGGGAAGGGATCCTTGAGAGCTGGTTGTATTTTAAAGAAACCTTACTGAGGGTGCAGGAACAAATCAGCCCAATGCGCAGGAAGACTAGTAAGTATGGCAGAAAACCAGCTTGGCTTAGCAGGGAACTCTTCAGTGAGCTAAAACGCAGAAATGAAGCTTACAAGAAGTGGAAACTTAGACAAATGACTAGGGAACAATATAAGACCATTGCTTGGTCATGTACGGATGGAACTGGGAAGGCCAAAGTGCAACTGGAGGTGTGAAGGGTAACAAGAAGGGTTTCTACAAGTATATCAGCAACAAAAGGAAAACCATGGAAAGTGTGGGTCCCTTACTGAATGGGGGAGGCAACCTAGTTACCTCCCCCATTCAGGCAACTAGACGCTGAGGGAACTGGGCTTATTTAGCCTATAGAAGAGATTGAGGGGGGACTTAATAAGAGTCTTCAACTATTTGGAAGAGTGGTAATACAGAAGATGGAGCTAGATGACATAACATGGAACAATGGTCTCAAGTTGCAGCAAGGGGAGTTTAGGTTAGATATTAAGAAAACCTCTCTTACCAGGAAGGTGGTAAAACACTGGAACAGGTTACCCAAAAATGTGGTGGAATCTCTATCCTTGGAGGTTTATAAGACCAGGCTAGACGAAGCCTTGGCTGGGATAATCTAACTGGGGATGGCCTTGCTTTGAGCAAGGGGTTGAACTAGACCTCCTGAGGTCCCTTCAACCCTAATTTTCTGTAATTTTAAGACCCTGTTCATTATTTGCAGTTTAAAAAATCATTTGCCCTGCCTTAACAAGGTTAAAGTTTAAAACGTATGAGGGCGCAAAACTATTTCCAATGAAAAGTTCTGCCACATTTGCCATCTGGTAGACCAGCGTTTCTGGCAATCCACTGTTTTTATCCACCCCCCAACCAGGTTTATTTTTAGTATCAGCAGTAGGGGGATCCAGCCATTCTTTTCCTGAACCAACCTTTATGAACAATGATACCCAATACCCCACTTCTTCCATTAGGAAAGTGAAATATCTGGATTTCAAAGATGTCACTGAAATACATAAAGTCCTCCCTGCTTCTCCCCATTAGTTTTCCCATGAACAAGGATGCCTTGGAAAAAAAAACCTCAAGTGGAAAGGACTGCATGTAGTTCTGGCTCCCTAAATTACATGAGTGAACTTACTGTCTGAGGCTCATAAATAAATGAAAGCGAGGATGCGGGGAATGAGTGACTGGCTTCTATTTAGTTCACTATCCAGAAGAAAGCATGAGGCTTCGAAATCATTACTTCTACAGCACTCCAATGAAGCCAGAGAGTAAAACCAGCTATTTTTGTCTACATTTGTAGATAAATGCAAGGCCATTAAAGTAAAACAGGATATAGCATTTTCAGTTGTAAAGAGGTCTACCTTTATATCTGTCAAGATACAAAGGGAATTTAAGATACTAAAACCAGGGGTGCACCAATTGAGATTTTGGGGGCTGATACCGATGGCCGATTTTTAATGAGCAATATTGGCCAATATCAATCCGATTTTGATATGCAGCCCTGCAGTGTGGAGAGCAGAGTCCAGGTGGTAAGTCTGTTGTGGGGGGAGGGTATGGGCTTGGGGGAGCAGCTCACGGCCCCCACAGTTAGAGGAAGGGAGTGGGACTGGTGCTGGGGCATATGCTGCTCAGCCAGGGTGGAGCAGAGCATGGGACAGAGTTGTGGCTTGTCTGGGGGGAACAGGGGGTGGGAGCAGCTCTCACCACTGCATGCACCCTGGGAGGGCACGTGCCCTGGGATGCGCGCAGGGGTTGGGGTGGGCTGCTGCTGTGGACTGAGGCTGGGGCTACGCCGGGCTCTTTCCAGTGGGGGGTGAGGGAGGCTGGGCCAGGCTGTGTTTAGGGTGGGTGGCAGCGGCACTGGGAGGGGGGTTACAATGAATTTTGGGGTGGCTGAAGCCCCCCCCAACACCCCCTCCCAGCACTGCTGCTGCCCTCCTCGAGTGCAAATTCAGCCCAGAACCCCCCCGCACTGGGAAGAGCCCAGCACAGGCCTGGCCCCAGCCTGCAGCGGCAGCCTGATCTGCCCCACGCACAGATCTTGGGGCACATGCCCCCTCTTGTGTGCTGCGATGTGATGCCCCCCCCTCCCTGGCTCCATCCCATGTCCCACCCCACCTTGGCTGGGCAGCATCTGCCCCAGCCCCCGTCCCTCTAACAGTGAGGGCTCGATCCGCTCCTCACCCACAACTGGACCTGGCTGCACTCCACACTGCCGGGCTGCACTCCTGGCCAGCTGCATGCATGAATGCGGCACTTATTGTCCACATTACTTGGCTACATGAGACAAAAAAAGCCGATTGCTGATGCTTTCAACTTTCCTCTTACTGGTGCTGATCCGATATGGGACTGATGTATTGGTGCACCTCTAATTAAAACTGCAGAATCCCCTCTGCTTTTTGCACTTCTCTTTGTGGGTTTTACGTTTCAGACAGACAGCACCCAATGTTCAGAGGTACTCAGCCTACATAGTTTCATCCGAAGTCAACGTGATGTACAATTTCAGATGTCACAAATTAGTGGACACTTCTGAAAAGTACTGGACTAAGCTCCTCATACCATGGCCTACATACAATCAAGATACATTTTACATGGCTAAATCTGCTATTCATGCCAGTGTTAAATGCATCTTAACTGCTTTGCTAATAATCTAGGGAATTCAGACCATAATTTAATAAGTAGTAAATTTTAGACCTTTTTTTTGGTTTGACACCAAAAGCCTAGACAAAAGGAAGTCAGAAGAACATCATATTTCATCCTGATTTTTAATGCGTTTTTTTTCCCCCTCAATACCTTGTGCTTTGCATGTCAGTGTGATAGTCATAGTGACAGTAAAAAAAAAAAGAACTGTGTAAAGCAGGGGTTCTCAAACTGTGGGTTGCGACCCCCCCGGGGGGTTGTGAGCAACTTAAAAAGGGACCATAAACTTCCCAGGGGGTACGTGCCACGGTGCAGGGAAGCGGTGATGGAGTGGTGGATGGCAGCAGCGGTTGCTGCATGCGAGCTCCCCATCCCCCAACGCCGCTATCCAGCACTCGGGGTCACAATATCACAAAGTTTGAGAACCCCGGTGTAAAGGTTTCATCAACTTTCACAAAAGCTCAGTCCAGGAAGTCTAAAGGCCTGAGAGATAAGAACTACTATTCTCCTGTCCTTGTGAAGCACTGAGGTAAACTGAGGCAGCACAACTATTCTTCTCAACCTGGGCGTTGCCAAATTCAAATGCCACAGAGCTGTTCCTTGATGCTAAAAAAAGGTTGAGAATCACTTTTACGAACACAGCTTTCACACCATGCAGCTACTCTTCAAAATCCACTTGCTTCTGCAACCTTTCCAGCAAGTGAGTCACACATTTATATTAGAGTCTATTAGATTAAAAAGGGAGGTTAAACGCACACTTTGTGAAAAAAAGGGAGGGAAAAAAAATCTTTCCTTCCTTGGCTTAGACGTACCCATTTTAAGCTTATCAACTTAAACTTTAAAATGAAATATACAAGAAGCTCAAGTTCACCACTCAGCTTTCCATTCAAGATGGGAAGGACTTCTTACTTTAAGAAATGTTATACTGTTAGGCTAACCAGTATGGCAAAGACTTTTTCTTTATAACTTATTTTCTTTTAACAAGCATCTCAAGAACAAATGTTCATATCATTTCTACTTAAAGAAAAAGAATTAAAAAATTAAGTGCATTAAAATACATGACAAAGCTGGCTTAGTATTTCATGTTGTGACAATGAAAGATGACATGTAAACTATACATTCAGCCTGAATCTAGCAGAAGTGATAAAAAGAATGAGTGACATTTATGAACCCACCTGAGAGCTTGAGTCCTCGTTCACCAACTTGTGTGTTGTAGCCATTGGGCATTCGGAGGATAGCATCGTGGATCCCTGCCAACTTTGCTACTTCATACACCTCCTCTGCTGACGCATCAATATTGCCATATAAGAGATTGTAGTAGATGGTATTATGAAAGAGAACTGCATCCTACAATTGGGAAGTGTAAACATGAAACCAGGATTGATACTTCACAGGTTGAGCATAGAGATAGAAAATGATTGCCAAACATTCTGCCACCAGGCTTTCAGGCAATAATATTTCAAGGAAAGTACAAAGAGATACTGTATACACTTTGAACAGCTTTTATATATTTTTTAATCACTTATTTTGATTAAAAATATTTATAACACATGACCTAATTCTGCTGCCTGGAAATGGCTTTAGAATAAGGTATTGCATGAGAAACCCTTCATCTCCAAGAGCAATCAAGATATCCTCCCAGGAATCTGAGCTCTACTTGATGTTTCAGATACAAAAGTTATATTTCCTGAAATAAGGAAGTACAGTGGCTTTCATACGAAGTCTGATAATATCACTGTGCTGGACTTTCATTCAAACCATATTATCAGGATAACAAAACTTTTAAGTGTATTAAGACATTTTACCTGAGGCACAACTCCTATAGCTTTCCTAAGGCTTTCCAAACTGACATCTTTAATATTCTGACCAGCAACATAAATATTTCCTTTCTGCGGCTCATAGAAGCGAAACAACAGCCTCACTATTGTGCTTTTCCTAAAATGGAGAGAGTTGAAAACAAAGGTTAAATTCTTATTTTAACGTTTACAAGTTTCAGATGAATATAATGTCTTCACAGGAAAAAGTAATTAAAAAAAAAGAATAAAAATTGGGATTTTAAAAAAAATTCCAGCACATCCCCAAATAAAGGTTAACCTCAATAGAAATTTGACAGAAGTTGAGAAAAATATTGGTCATACAGTCTGTGTTATAGAAAGCAATTTTAAATAGCCATATAGGAGGAAAAAAACCACTGTTTGTAACACTATGTGCTATTGACATTAGATCAGAAATTAGTGACATTAGATCAGAAATTAGTGATAAAGAATGGGAGACCATCTAGAAGAATGGATTTTACACATCCATCTGCACAAGTCAAAAATATTTTTAAAAGGCTATATCAATGATATCTCACCCCACTTAAAATTAAATGCATTTCTGGTGCAGGAACAGACAAGCATTCGAGGGAGTGCAGTCATTTGTGAGGATTCTACCATATAGGATGTATACGTCCCAGAATCAAACTGCTCTGGAAAAAGGTTGGAGACATAGTAAGGGAAACAACAGAATTCCAACTATCAGATAAGCCCCAGCTCTTCTTACTGAACTTTCCTGAGAACTGTATAACATATAGAAGTCATAGGGAATTGATCACTCATCTTCCAGTATCTGTAAAAATCAGTTACAAAAGCCTGGAAGAAAACAGTGACAATCCAAAAATTACCCAGTGGTTTGAAATAGTTTGGGAAGTTTTAGTAATGGAAAAAATGTCCTGCCAAGCCAATGTTATTTGGGGAAGAAAGAAAAAAAGAGGTGCTTACTTAAAAATTTGGTGGGAGTTCTCAGAATCTGCTGAAAAAGCAATTTCACTGGCCTCCAAACCAGAAAATTTGAGAATTTTTTTTGAATACTGAACGAGAGCATAAAGTTCTATGAGCTAACAGTTAAGAACAAATTTGTAGCGAATTTGAAATCTAAAATGCAGAGATAAGTAGAAAAGTGAGCTTTGTATTGTGTGGAGTTCTGAGGAATAACAGGGCAAATTATGAAGCAGGTTACATATAGAGATGAAAAAACACAAAAGGTTAACATTGACTGAAACATCAAGGAACTGTCAGTGACCGAAGAAAAGAAGAAAAGAACATAAGACCAAGACTTCTCTACAGACACTGACTTGGGTTATGGGACAGAAGATAAATATTTGTCTTTATGTATATAGGGGATTCGATGCATCTTTAAATGTTAAATTTGTTATGAAATAAATTGCATTTGTTAATAAATAAAGCTTAAAAAAAATCCAGACAGTGATACGGAATGTGCACAGTACATTTACCCACCCTGACCCACTACCTCCTACAAGTGCCACTTTCTTTCCTGCAGGGATTTCAAAAGACACGCCATTAAGGACTTTGTGCCCCTCCACATATTCAAAATGCACGTTATCAAAGGCAATGGTAGCAGTCTGTGGTGTGATCTGTAGGGGTCGAGCCAGTTCTTTGTCCTATTAAAAAAAAAAAAAAAAGTGTGCCTCTTTACACACTGCCTGGAACATACTCTAAAACAACTTAACAAGCTCAACAGAATTTATTGTGTTCCTCCTCCCCCCAAAAAGAAAGAAGGCAAACTAGCTTGATCAAATTAAGAATTAATTATCTTTTTCAGACACAAAGAGGCGATTTATTCCTCCTGTGAGCAAGGTAAAAAAATTCTACTGTACCATTCAGCTTCTAGGGAGCTTATTTTCATAATAAATTCTGCATCATGAATTACAAGTAGATATTCAACTAAAATGCCTAAAAAAGTAAATGCAACTCTGTGGATTAACATTTTCTTATGCTAAAAAGGACCTGAAGGATAAAAACAGGCACTACTGCGTTAAATACACTGAACAAGAAGCAGGAACAGAGCATCTCCTTGTACAAGAAAAACTGACTCCAAAAAGTATGAGAAGATAAAGTGAGAATATTACCAGAAAATAACTGTATTTGGTAAATTTAAAAAAGTACTTTTTAAATCACTTACTTTTATTCTTGTGTCTACACTGAGCAGTGTAAACAAGGTATTCATGTCTATGAGCGCTTGCCTTGTCTCTCTGTACACTGTCCCCAAAAAGTTAAGGGGTAGAGAAAGCTGAAATAACAGTCCATTCACCATTACTAGATCCCCAACTGTCAAATTCCCTTAAAACAAGAGGGGAAGGGAGAAGAGAGAAAGAATTTGCTGAATGAAGTATCTTAAGTGTGGCCTATGTAAATATTAAGGCTCTTGGTGTTGGAAAGCAAAGGTTAGGCTTGACTTCACTTTTTAAACAGGAGACTATCCTTTAACACCATGAAAGAATAATTCTTGGAGAATAAGAATCTGTCCACTGAGGTGCCAGGCAGATCACCTGTGCAGACTGATAAAGATGATTTACTGCCTGAAAACAGAGGCAAGCACATATTATCAATGTCACAGGAAATACCAGATCAGAAAGTGCTCCAACCCTGTGAAAGGAAAGAAATGAAAGCATCCAAAAGGGCCTTAGAAGCGTGGGTAAGAAATAACAGTAAACTCAACATGGCAAAAGGCGGCTATGACACACTTGGTCCAAAGGAAACCCATAGCTGTCACTTAAAGGCAATTCTGCGATTGCTCTTTGCCGCTTCATTCTAGTTTTGTTTATTTAAAACAGGACCATTTTGATGCTGTTTTAATCTCCAGGCCTTTGAAAGTTATTCTGATCTATCCCATAGATAAGTGACAATTAGTGAGGTAGTTTAGGGTTAAGGGATTCAAGTCAGTGAAGGAAAATTAAACAAAAGCTTTAGCAGAAGTCTATTAGATTAGGAAGTCTTCCAATACAAATGATGGCGTTTCACCACTAGCATAGTATCAAACTAGGTACAATAAAGCACTGAAGTATAGGATAAGTTACAAAAAACAAATGTGGATATAATTAAAGGACACAACCTGCACAGGTGCGTAAGTGCAAGATAATCCAGCAGGAGGGTCCCTACCATATACAAGTACACAAGACAACACATCTTTTTCTGTCTACTTGCCAGATTTTAGTTGAATATTTACTGCTCGCTAACTGGTTTTAGAAATGTCTCCTATGCCTACTGTTGCTGCCCCCCTCCAACTGTAGATACAGTGGTAAGAAATGACCAGACAAATGCTGGTAATAAACCATGATAGGTATCAGCCAATCCAATAAAATATAAAAACAAATGGTATAAAAAGAAGTAAAAATCACTATTATTTTGTCAAAAATCAAAACCCAAGAGAAGGATGAAACGAAGCAATTAAAGCAACAATACAAAATGCTTGCAGTCCAGTATTACGTATAGAATAGTATCATTCTTGTGTTTTTCCATGTCTACATTTTTATACTGTTAAGTTTGTTTGGCTGTGCACTAAGACAGCGCAGGGTAAGCAACCTTAAAAAATGTGATTTTTTTTTCCTCCAGCAAACAAAACTAGAACCAAAAACCAGCTCCCCAAAGAAAGGTGTTTCTTAGGTGATAATATTCAGCTAAACTGTATGTTTTGTTACAAATGGTCAGGCAAACTAGTGTCTGTATTTAGTTCAGAATGAGATCAATTACCTGCAACAATTCCCTGGCTAGCAAGCACCATGATGGCTGTTAAGCCAATGCTGAATATAGTGTTCTGACCAAAATTCAGGAGAGCTAAGGTAGAGGTAGTCTTCAGTGAGGCATTTTCATAGGTCTTCAAAAATCCATCATATTGCTGGGCTTCATATCTTTCATTATTGAAATACTATAAAGTGAATAAAGGTAGAAAGCAGTGAATTCCATAATACACTAGACTCAGTGGGGGGTTTTATACTAATTATAAGATTCTGATTTGTGAGACACAAATAATGAGGCTCAGCCAAAAAAGAGCCCAGAGCATCACCCTGGAGACTATGGCTAGAACACCTGCAGCTGTGGGGAAACAGAGGGTATGGGGATCCCTACCAAACCACTCTGCAGGAAACCAGGCATTTGCCTTTTCTATTGCTTTTGCTAGTTGTGTCTAATAAATATCAAGGCTTGTTTCTTCAGGCTGCTCTTGATGTGAACTGCTAGAAAGTACACCAGGAAAATTAGAAGCACCTAGCTACCAGATCAGAAAAACAGTCCTGCATTAGCTTATGCCAGAAGAAATTTTTTCAATCAAAATTGTAATTTTTTTCCTGCTAAACTTCTGCAGAACTTGATGGCACAGGTCCCTGTGCTTACCAGGTAAAGCTTCCTACTTGTCACTGGTAAGCAGGTATTTCACTGAAAATGATTTTTCACACCACCCAATTTAGCCCAGATTATTGGTTTTGAGGTTTAGGCTTTATATCATATTGATCCGAATGGGTTGCCACATAGGATTTCAGTTCTCTGCTTCACTGTAGCACTGCTCAAACCACCCTTTTACTTTCATCAGTTGAGAAATGAGCTTGGGTCTCCAAGCTGCAATACGCAAATAGCTCTCAAAACTGTAGGCATTTCAAACCATGTAGATTTTACCATTCATAAGCAGGATACTGTTTTGACTGCAAATAAAAAAGTAAAGTGGAGCTGGGATATCAAGAAGCAGATGATACTGTAAGAATAAAGCAAACAGAAAAAAACCCTACATTGAGTTGCTTAAGATCGGTTTAAACATTTAAGTCATACAGACAAACAAATGGACCTGCCCTAAATTCACTGAGTATACAGGGATTTAAATTGATAATTAAATCTTTATCATGATGTAAACCAGCAGGAAAAAAGGACCTTACCTTCACAGTTTCATAGTTCAATAGCGAGTCAATTGCAGCATTGCCTGCATCATTGTCAGCTTTGTTCATTTCTATTCTAAATTTAGTCCTGTAAAACAAAGGCTTGCATAGTCAAAAAGTACTGGTTGAGGTGACAAGAATAATTAATCCATGAAACCTGAACAATTGTAGGTAGCACCTTACCTCCACTGTGTAATTCCTATTGTGAATGCTATGTAAGCTCCTAGTGTTCCCAGAGTTACCAATGCAAACTCTGCACCACATTTATAATACTGAAAGGGAAAAAAAAAAACCCAACAAAAATTAGAACAGTATTATTTCAAAATTTTAACACTAGGGTATGAGAGAGACAGTGACAGAGTGAGCGAGTCCCTACCCTGAACAGTTTATAAATCAATAACAGGCATAAATCTAAGCACAGCAATGGGCAGTAATGATGACTGGCAAAAGAAAGAGTGGTAACAGAAAAATAACTCAACAAGAGCTAATGCACTCTGATGAGTGAAGAAGGGCATCCAAAAACTTCTTATGCATTAAAAGTAAATAAAATGGCTTTGCTTGCAGAGATCTTGGGAGGACAGGACAGCCATAAAGAAGGATATGAATAGGGATTGCAATGTCCTTACAAACCAACTAAAAATCACTACTTCCCCACAGTGCTTCTTTGGTGAACAGCATAAGAAAAGTAGAATAGAAGACTGACAGAAGCAGACAGATGAGGCTATCAAGGCTGGGGTGATAAGCAAGATGAATATAAACAATTATGATAGCCATAAGAGAAGTTTGCCACTTAGTGGATTTACCCAAATCCAAGACAAATAAATTTAAGACTAGCCCCAAAATTGCATTCAAGAAATGGAAACTATATAAATATTGTAATTTTCCAAGTCTATAAGCTAATTATTGGAAGGTTGTCTTAAATTTGTTCTCTACACCACTAGTGCAGCAGGGTTAGCAACAGCAGGAGGACAGGTCTGTCCCCACCACTTGCCTCTCCCTGTGGTGCCTGGACTGCCTGCCATCTGCCCCTCCAATTGCACCCCTCTGACGTGTCCCCTGCTTGCCTCCCACTGACACTTGCCCTCCCTCTTACATGCCCTGGGCAGGTCTGTGCCCCCTGATGCCTGCCTCTCCTAATGGTGCCCAGATCCCTTCACACCTGTCCTTCCCCTCCTCACCTGCCCCCGTGCTACTCCTCCCTATAGCTCCCCTCCCCTACTTATGTTTCTTTTGCTGCTCTGGCTCCTGTTGGGGTCCTGCTTCAGCCAGGACCATGGAGTGCAGAGCATGTGTTGCCTCTGGCCCCAGCCCAGCCATGCAGCAGTTGCTGTACAGTGGCAGTTTCATCCCTGATCCCAAAGCTGGGGCCAAAGCTGCCAGTGGACAGGTGGGCTGGAGCCAGGGGCACCACATGCTCTGTGCTTTCTGCCCCCAGCCGGAGCAGGGCCCCAGCAGGAGCCAGTGCTGCATGGGGAAGGTAAACGGTGATAGGGAGCAAAGAGGCAGGTGGGAACCAGAAAGCTGAAGGGGTAGGTGGCAATGGGGAGGAAAGGAAGTGGCAGAGCAACAGGCAGGCTTGGAAACCCCAGACTAACAGTTAGTCACTGCCCCTCCATACCCTGTTTGTAATTGAATCTAAGACAGCGGGGGGTGGACACACAGACCCTATCTTAGATTCAAGTAAATATGGTCCAGTTACAAGAATATTGTTAAGAAAAGAAGAATAATCAAATATTCATGTGATAATCCAAAATAAGGGGCAATGAAAATATCATTGAAGGAGATAGCTAAACAAACTTCCTCCCTTTTAATTTTATCTAGTTCTACCTCTGAGATACACAAGCACACTTACATTTTAATTGTTAACACGAATTACCAACACACATCCTTAACCTTCTAAGATGGTAAACTTAAATTTACTAAAAAAGGTTGCTAAAAGAAAATCTAAAAAATGCGCAGCTCTGAAGAAGCTTGCTTTTCAGATTACTTTCAATTTAAAATTTTAGTGAAATTAAATGTGGTAAAGGGGTATAGTTCATTAAAAAGCCAGGAACAAAAAAACAAAACAAAACAAACAATACAATATTCATGTGGAAATACTCCACAAATTGTTTTTACAACTTAAAACTATAAAACACTAATTTCATTCAAAAAGTTGTAGAGACTATTTCCCTGTATTTGCCTAGTTTCTTCTCCTTCTTCAATTTTATATATCTGATATCACTTTAAATAAGCAGCTTTACTCTTCTGTCTTAGCTTTTCCCCCATAAAGCAGGAGAGAGAAAATAAAATTTGAAACTCGTAATATAAACATGATTGTAAAAACTAAATGTTGAAGCTACGTTTTGTACCTGAAGTTATTTAAAAGCTTTTAAAAAGTTTGAGCAGGCACAAGTTGAAATTCGGAGTGTATTTGCTTTCACTGACACCAATCTGCAAATACAGAACAAGCTTTGTTGCAAGAAACTCATCATTCTTCCCAATTCTTTATTATTCATGCATTCTGATTCTGTAAAAATAACTTACCAAAATTCCACTGACAAGCACCACTTCAAACATGGTGGGTCCCAGATTAAATACTAAAGCACTCAGAACAAAACTGATGCCCCTTGTTCCTCTGTCAATAGCTTTTGAAAGAGCTCCTGTTTGCCTGTTTAGGTGGAACCCCAAATCCAGGTTATGCAGATGGAGAAAGACATTCTTTGCAATCCTTCTGATAGAATTTTGGGCTACTTTTCCAAATACTGCATTTCGAGCTTCATTAAATAAGGCAGCCCCAACTCTTGAAATACCATCTAAAAAGGGATTTAAAAGAAATTAAAAAGTTATTTCTCTCACTTCCAAAAAAAAAAAAAAAATCTTGATGCATAAATACAGAGTAAAACCTTATTCTGTCATATTTATAACATTTTTCTTCTTCTTAGGATAATTTATACTTCACTGCTACACGGACCTCACGTACATCTTTTATTTAAAAATGTTAATTCAATTTTTACTTGAGACTCGATTACATATCCAGAAGTGAGTAAAGTCTATAGGATAATTTATTACTGGAGATTATTTCTATATGCGTCATTTTATTCCTCAAGTGGGACAAGAGAATTTAATTCACAGAATGTTAGTAATGAAAATCAATACAGACTAGGAAAAATAACAAAAACGGCTGTACAAAATGCTTAGCAGAGGAAAAATAAAGTCAGGAGCTACAATCTTCCAAACCCTTAGTGAAAAAAGTTAAACACCTGTTGACAGATTAAAGAATCTCACTTACAGCCAATCAGAACAGCTGTTGCCATGGTTGCAACTGTATTTGATGCATCATTTAGGTTCAGAATGTTTCCAGACATCTGGTTGAGGTTGTCTACTGCATATTTAAACATGAAGGGAACCAGTATATTCATGGTCTAAAAGCATAAAAACAGCAATTACTCAGGATATGCTAAAATGTTTATTTATGGAGTATAAATATTTCCCCTAAATTAACCACAATTATTATATTTGGTTATTAACCACTTAAGTGACAGTGGGATGGCTTCCCTTATTCCAAAAATAACGATCTCTGCACTAGGAAATGTGTACTGCCAGAGTAGCAGGGTTAGTTTATACCTTGCACTGGCTCCTTTTAAATATCAGTTTTCATCCAAACTAAATGGCTCACTGTAAAAAACACTTCCGATTCACTCCGAAGACTCATTAAAGTGATGGCAAAACTGGGAGATATAAGGTAGCAAGACAATTCATGGCATATTTATGGCATCATTAAGGCTAAGTACAGACAGTCAAAAAGCCCAAGGCTGAATTGATTCAATCTTCCCAAATTAGTTTAAACTGTGTAGATTGAACTGATAAGCAAGTGAACAGACATTAATTTTTGATTCTGGAAATGCAGCCACTTGCTTGCAGTGGCCCACACCAGAAGCCAGGGGGTGCTAGAGCACACCTGCCAGCTCAGCTGGAGCAGGCAGCGTGAAAGGGAGGGAATGTGGGACAAGCTCAATAAACTGATTTAACCTAAATCAGCTAAGTCTGATACTACATCCATCCAGGTTCATCTTAAATCGGTTTCAGACATTTTGTAAGTGGCTTATGTGCACTGAATGTCTGCTGCGTTACAGATTTGAACCAGTTTCTGATCACTTATGCCAGTTTGTGCGCAATTTCTGTCCCTAGCCGAAAACATTAGACGCTATTTGCTGTAAACATTTCAGTTACAGAAATGGTCAGTCTGGATGACTACTGGCAAGGGTGCCAATTTGCTAACTTTGGACCTACTTATGAGAGGTGAACACCTGAAATTTCCACTGAATTCAAGGAAAATTGGGAAGCATTCCCATTCCTCTGACAGGCCCTACATCTCTTCTAGCAGTAACCGTTGCTTCATGTGTACAGGTTTCCCTCGCTTTATGCGGTAGATGCATTCCTGAAAAACTGTGTATAACTCAATTTTGCATAAAGGGAACCCACTTTACAAGATAACAGATATGGATATGTTCCAAGACCTTGACTGCATCAGTAGCAGGTAAGTCTGCTATGGTGTGAGAAAGAGTCCCAGGGCTCCAAAGCACAGGGGCTAAACAAAGGCTCAGTGACCCTAGGTCCACAGCCCTAAAGAGCCCAGTAGAAATCTCCCTTACCCAGGTGTTTCTGGAGGGGAGGGACAGGGAGCTCCAACGCCAGTATAAAGAAGAGCCCGGAACAGGCAAGAGGGGGGAGTGTAGAACGGGAAGGAGGAGGAGGAGGAGGAGGAGGAGTGAGCTGACACACGCTGCAGGGAACCCTGAGAGTGACGTGGGGAGTCGGTAGGAGACTCTTGCAGAGAGTAAGCCCCACTGAGGGAACTTAGAGCAAAGACTGCTGACCCAGCAGGGCGCAGAACTGTTTGTTTCCACGGGGGGAGCTGGTGGAGCCCAGCAGAGTTTTGTACCGTAATATCCCTAATACAGGGGCACGATAGATTTTGTGGTACCGTAAAGCATGTAAAAGTGGCACATGCCAAAAATGGTGTCACAGATGGACCTAATGTGCTAAAGGGAATCGTGGCAACCTCAATAAGAGGCTCAGAGAGAGCCACCAAAGAGGGGAAAGGGGCAGAAAAGAGGGACTGACCTCACGAAAGTCAATTTGGTTTGTTCTTGGCTAAAAGCAGCCGGAACAATAACCCAGGCCAGGACTGCCTGTTTTGTTTTCTTATTTTCCTGGGTTGTTGTTGTTTTTTTTTTTTTTGATTGGAACCGAGGTCATGTTGAAAGACCAACTGGCTGATCAGAACGGAAGAGGGTGTAGGGGTGGTGGAGCCCTCAGAAACGTAGGACCTTCGTTGGACGACGGTGAGACTACTAATGGGACTACACGTACAGGTAGTGAACAAACTCCTTTAACATCAAGTCATGGCAGGAAAAATGTGGGAGTGTAGATCTCCAATTAGAAACGGTCTCACCCTAGTCAGCCAGCAGGCAGTGTCCTACAGGACTGCAAGTGACTGAAATACTTGACATACGGCCAAAGTGGTGCTGGGCTCTTCCTGGCAGGCGGCTGGGCCATGCTATACTCAGGGCAGGCAGTGGTGGCACCAGCAGAGGGACTACTGCCACCCCAAAATTTGCCATAGCCCTCCCAAGCCCCCTCCCAGCACTGCACCCAGCCGCCATGAGCACAGTGTGGCCCAATCCCCCCGCCAGAAAGAGCATAACCTTGGAGGCTGAGGTGAGTGGGGCCTCGATCTGCCCCCCCCACTGGTGGTGAAGTAGGGAGTGCAGTTGGGACTGGAGCAGAGGCAAGTGCTGCAGAGCCAGGGCAGGGCATGGGATGGAGGTCACAGCTCCTGCTGCTACAGGCTGCAGTTGTGGGCTGGGGGCCATGCCACACTCTTCCCAGCAGGGGGGGTGGGCTATGGTGAACTCTGAGGTGGCTGCAGTCCCCCCTCCCCCAATTTTGGGCTACACCACCCCAAAATTTGTCATTGCCCCCCCCATCACTGCCACCCAATCAGAGTGCAGTGCAGCCCAACTTCCCCCACTGGGAAGAGCCTGGTCCAGGGGCTGGGGTAAATAGGGCCTCAATCTGCCCCCTCCCCCTACCATGGTGAGGGCAGAAGTGGAGCTGGGGCCTGGCCCCAGCCCACAGTGACAGCCTGTAGTAGCAGAAGCTGCACCCCCTAGCCCAGCTATGCAATGCCTGGCCCAGCTCCAGCTCCACTCCCTCCCTCACCACCGGCAAGCGAGCAGATTGAGGCCCCAGTCACTGCAGTACCTGCTCCTGCCTGTGCCCCGTGCTCCTTCCCTCACCACTGGGGCCCTGATCTGCCCCCACAGCCCTTTCCCCTCCCCCCACAAACTTACCTACTGCAGATCACGTAAGAGTGAATTTACCTGGCATATAACGAATTTTGGGTACAAAAAAGGCAATCACATAAGAGTGAAGTCACATATACAGAACCCACTTAAAAGTGAGGAAAACCTGTCCAGTGCTTTCCACTGAGCACATCTACACATGATGCTACAACACCATAGCAATGTGCCACAGCGATGTAGCGTCCATGGGCAAAAATCATGATGCTGCCGCTATACTGTTGTAGCAACGTGCTCCTTCAGTATAGCGCATTGCTATGGTGACATACTGGCTCAAAATAATCATGTTGAGCTGTCATTTAGTACTCCCAAAAGGAAGTACTAAATGACTGCGTTGCAGCAACAGCACCTTAGGGGGGTGCTTAGGGGGTGTGGACATGCTCACTGTCACAGTAATTTACAACTACTAATCTTTTTACACATTTTAGCTATATAGTTCTGTACAGAGTATAGCAGACTCCCATTCTACAGAGTGCTATGAATTATTGCAACAATGTGAACTTTCATACAACAGTTCCAATCACACACTCCACCTTATCACATGATATATCACTGAATATTATATGAAGAGAGAACACTGGCATTTCTTGTATTTTAGGAAGAAGAACTCTGACCAAGGAATGAGATTTGTTTTTTAACCTGCAAACATTAGATGCTGTAACACCCCAAAAATTTTGTAAGATTTAAGAAAACATAAAAATCCCAAATCTTATTAATGATATATTATTATAAAATACATTTATACCAACTATAAAGAATTTACTGTCAACACATCTAACTTTAGCTCCAACTAACAGAAGTATTCAGCAATTTAAATTACTTTTGGAAATGAAGAAGATATGGGGTAAATAAAGGATACAAGTTTCTTAGCAAAAGAACAGGTGTTTTAAGAGTTAATATCTTTAAAGCACAGCAAGGAAAGATACTTTTACAAAGAATTAACTTTGTATAGATGCTCTGCTACTAAAAAAGCAGATAGTTTATAAAAAGTAATCCTATAGGGAGATTACCTATGAACCTTCAATGAATTGTCATATGCCAGGATTTGCAAACAAAACTTTAAAACATTTTTCCAATGACAATTTTCTGCTCTTGGCACCCAGGGTTGTTACTATTTGAATTCTAACAGCACCTGGAGAAGCCAGTGAGGATTGAGACTCTGGTGTGTTAGGGGAGCAAATCAAAGATTACTCAAGTTTGCAGTGAGAAATGCTAAAAATCTCACTGATGTGAAAGCTTGAAAACAGGTTATAAAGTGAAGTGGGGAAAACAGACTGGAGTTTCAAACTTTTACAGTACTGAAAATGCTTTGCAGAGGGGATGACAGGCGCTTATGCACTAAAGGAACAGGAGCTTTTGCAGTGCCTGCTTTGAAATCAGTTTAAGGGATTTAAAAAAAAATCTAAATTATTGTATACTTGAACTTATTTGTTTACTTAAAATATTTTGCCTAGAACTAAAACTGTACAAGTTAGAAGGGAATTATCCCTTCTCTCCACCTTGCAATGCTCATCCCAAGAACTATTGTCTAAAAGTATGACCCAGAAGAGATAATCCCATAGAAGAGAACGACACCAACTGCAGAAACTTCCTTAGCCTGATGAAGGGTTTTTGAACCCGAAAGCTTGCTTAATAAGTATTTTCCAACTATTCAAGTTGGTTTAATAAAAGGTATCAGATTCACCCAAAGAACCTTGTCTACCGAAGGAATCTAGATGCATTCATTATTGGAGAATTCATTGCTAAGTTCTGACAGAAGGCCTGATCCTTTAGATCTTATTCAGGATAAGCTCCTACAGAAGTTTATCTCAAATAAGTAATGCAAGATAAGACCCAAGTCAGCAACTCTCCTTCCTTCCCTCCCCATTAGCTTGTGAAAATAGTGACAAAGCTTCAAGTGGTACGCAGAAAACCTCAGCAATATCCCCCAAATATACTGACAGGCAATTTCAAAAGTGTGTAGTAAATGAAGAACAGGTCATTCTTGTTAAAAAATAAAACATTAAGAACACCCGGAGGAATTGGAGATGCAACATCAAAATTCTGAAGCTTTAAAAAGACAGATGCACTCAGTTTTGGAATCTAAATTCCATATACCCTTCAGATTACAAAAAAAAGTCTACTACTCCCTTGGGAGTTATTTGTCCTGAAACTCAATTTCCTGTAGTATTTTGTTTTTAATAAGGAAGACTACAGTACAATCTGCGTTACAGTGATGACCAACACTGGAAAATGCTGGTTTTCCTGGGAGAGCCTGCTCAGTAGAAAATAAATGTATTGTAATGCAGATTGTCCTGATTTACTACAGATTCTCACAAATCTCTCTTGAGGGATTTTACTTTTCAAGCAGCTACACTGTATGATATGTTTTAAAGTACACTTAAAATAATATCTGTAGTTCTGTTACTAAAGAAATGAGTTGTATTCCTTACACTGCAGCTCTCAACTTTCAATTAATTTAACTGGCAACACTCTACAGTTTTGCAGGAATGTCTCCTTACACACCAACATAATTCTACCCAAAAGACTATTTTAATAAAATTTAAAGCTGTATCTCAGGTTACAGTTGTTCTGACTCCCTAAGGGTGAAACTTAAATAAGGCAGCATGGTATTGCATTTCATTCATAATCAACTCAGTCTGCATTTCTGTCATTTTTTTTCATAAAGAAATGTGTTAATCTCACTAGGTTTATACCAAAAAGAGATGAGAGTTAGTTATTAAACTGGGTCTTTATCACTCAATGTGTTAAAGCCAATGAGATCAAGTTTACACAATATGAACTACATTTCAGGCTCCTACCCACTAGACCAGGGTTGTCCAACATATGGCCCACGGGCCGCCATGCAACCCGCCGAGGCATTTTCTGTGGCCCACGGTGCTGCAATGGGAAATGAAAGTTAACTTCCTAATGGCTGCTGAAGGGCCGGGGAAGGGACAAGGTTCCTACACGCACCGCGTCAGCTTGATGCTGCTGACACAATGCGTGTGGAAAGAGTAGTCATGTGCTGCTCAGGACAGGATGAGCCCAGCCAGAGCAGCAGGGGGCTCAGCTGCAATTTCTCCCTACCTGCTCTGGTCAGTCTCGAGCAGCACATGGCCCCACTGCCACCTCTGCTGGCTGGTGCTGACTCGGGCGGGTCTGTCCCATCCGGAGCAGCACGCAGCTGAAGTTGGCTTCCCACATGCTGCTGGTGATGGGAGGAGGCCGCCCAGGTTGGCACCAGCCAGCAGAAGCAGTGGCGGAGCCGTGTGCATGTGGGAAGCCAGCATGGCAGGGGCCTTGGCAGGCAGGGTCCTGGCATGACCTCTGTGGGGCGAGGCAGCAGGAGCCGGTGTCTGCTGGACCCCGCACTCTGGGCTCGCAGCGCTGAGGCCACAGGGGCTGCGTGCGCGGGCGGCCAGGCACCATGGTGAGCGGGGCCGTGCGGGCGGGCGAGGGGCTGCGGTGCAGCGGCCTCCTCGCTCCAGCTCCCCATAGGCAGCGCTGGCTCATGGGGCTGCGCTGCTCAGGGGATGGGGATGTGAAGCTATTTATTTCTCCCCTTCAGTCTCTGGGGCAATAGCTGGCTGGATGCAGAATGGGTCCCTCCTGCCCCTGCCCACCAGCAGCTACCATGAACTTTGCAGTAACAGGTAAGTGCAGTAGGGCTACACAGGCAGGGTCTCTCTGGCCCAGGGCAGAGGGTGTTTGAATATGGCTCTCCGGCCCACTGGGTGATAAGAAGTTCATGATCTGGCCCCACATTCAAAAAGGTTGGACACCCCTGCACTAGACAAACTCAGCTAACCTTTCTAGTAGCCTATCCTTCTTGGCACAGAATTCAAAGCTCTGAATTAATTTATATACACTTTGGGACAAAAAAGTATATACCATACTAGATATACTAGGACAGGGGTGGGCAATTATTTTGGCGGGGGGGGGGGGCAATTAAGTTTTGGTGAGCTGTGGAGGGCCACAGGGGTAGCCCTGCCCCTTGAAGGTGCTCTGCCCCCTGTTCATCATCTTGGAATGGGAAGTCCTGCCCCCTAATCTCTGGCCTTTGCCATCAGAAGTCCCTCCCCTCACCCCTGAAAGTACTCCTTTTGGCTAGGGGGTTTACCATCTTGGAACTAGAAAAAAAAAAATTATATTCCCCAAAAAATCAAACAACATGCAGTAAAAGCCACATTATCCAGCACTTTAGAAACCAGCATCCTCCATTAACCAGCATGCCAGTCGACACGGCAAAAGTGAAACCAGAAGTGGCACTTCTGGTTTTGCTAAGCCCCCACAGCCCAGGGCACAGCAGCCCGAGCAGGGGCCCCACCTCCCTGTCCCCCGGTACACTGACACCAGGGAGGGACGGCGGCCCGAACAGGCAAAGATGCCTGTTTGGGCCTCTCAGGTAACCAGCATATTTGGTTATCTGGCACCCACTATTCCCCAAGGGTACCAGATAACAGAGCTTTTGCTGTACATTAATTTAATTAAAAATATATATATATTTGTCCTGATTTATACGTCTTGTGTACTGTACACAGAGGTGATTGCATAATAGCTTAACATGAAGTCTTACTTTTGTATATTGTGGGGAGGGGGGCTGTGAGTGTGTAGGGTGGCTGGGGGGAGGGGTGTCGCACCAGCCCACTTGTTGCCACTTCCTCCCCAGCCTGCCGCTGCTGCCCTTCCCCGGCTGCTTCCCTTCCTTCCCACCTGCTGCCACTGCTCCTCTCCAACCCCGCCTGTCACTCCTGCAGCATGCAGTTCCCAGCTGCATGGCCAGGACTGCAGAACGCAGCGGGAGGCAGCCTGGCCCCCACAGTTCCCAGATGACTTCTGCTGCCACCAGCCCTGCCCTGGGACACTGCACTCCTGCCCACCCACTCACTACCACTTCCCCCTCCCCCACTGCTGCCCTTTCCCTGCCACTTCCCTTCCTTCTCTGCCCGCCACTACCGCTTCTCCCCCCACCGCCCCACTGGCTTCTCTAGCAGTGCACAGTCCCTGGATGCATGGCCAGGACTGCAGGAGGCAGCAGAAGCCAGCCTGGCCTGGCCCTTCCGGTTCCCAGCTGGCTCCTGCTGTGTCATGCAGTCCTGGCCATGCAGCCAGGAACTGCATGGTGCAGGAGACAGTCTGGCCAGCAACACATGGTTCCCAGCTGAATGGCCAGGAATGCATGGTGCAGCAGGAACCAGATAAGAACAGCGGGGGCTGAGCTAGGCCAGGCTGGATCCCGCTGCCTCCTACAGTCTCAGCATGGTGATGGTGAGGCCAGCTCCTGCTGCACTGTCAATCCCCCCCTCCCTCCACCTGTTCTAATCTCAGTTTCCCTCTTGGATGGCGGGAGCGCAGGGAAACAGCTACAGGATCGCAGGCCAGAAGCCTCTGCTACACAGAAGCTTCCAGATGGGGGTGGGACTGGTCTTCCTGCTGTTGCTGCTGGGTCCTGCCACTGGCTCATCCTAGGTCCTGCCACCACTGGTGCCTTGTCATCTTTGACAGGCAGCCAGGGGCAGATAATAATTGATTTTCTAAATTTTTTTAGGGGCCCCACAGGCCACTGCTTGACAGACCAGATCCAGCCTTCAGGCCATATTTTGCCTGCCCCTTTGCTAGTAAGTTTCTTAAAATTCTCTGGACTTTAAGTTTTGCATTGCTATGACAGAGCTAAGTGCCAATGCCATGAGGAATATATGGAATACTCCTACAGATTACAAAATTTAAATTGTTTTTTCAGTAACATCTCAGGAGTCGCTGACCATTATTTTAATTTTATATGTATTATCAGCATGTTTTTCACTAAGTTTTATATAGTATGATCGTTTGAGAACAATTCTGATTAGAAGACTCAAACTAAACATTCATAGATTTATAGAATTTTTTCCTTGGTTTGAAGTAAAGCATTGTGGCTGCTGACAGGCATGGAACCTTCCCCCCCCCCCCAACCCCCCCAAAAAAACCAGTGCTTTACCAGAAGAGGAAGCACGTCAGTTTGATTTGGCTTGCCCACTCTGTATAGATCATGCGCTTCAGTGGGGCTTTTTGGTGTTTTTAAAAATAAAAATGCCGAAAAGCCCTCCTGAAGAGCATAATCTATGTAGACATTGGGCAAGCCAGGTCAAACTGATGTAATGCCTCTTTTGGGCACGCACTGAGCTTGGTGTGGGGGTGTGCTGAGCTGAAAGTAAATCGCTGGTTTGTTTTTGGGGTTTTTTTCCACGTCTGTAAGCAGCCTGTGGTTCCAATTTAACTGGAGACATAAGCAGCTCTGACTACTCACTGCAGTGTAGTCTCATATTTATTTTGACCCCAAGATTTGTCCAGTCAAATAAAATATTCTGGGTAGCAATACTATACTATGAAAATTAGAGATTTAAATATTTTGAAGTGATTTTATTACTTTATAGTAGCACTGCACCTCGGTCTTCAATTACGATTTCTTTAGCGCAGAAAAGTGGCACTTTGTCTCTCATTCTTTCCACTATTCATTTCTCAATTAATAATGATGGGTGAGCCACCAAGAACAAGCATATAATATGATATAAATGGTCTAAAATGAACTCATTTTTCACCAGTAATTCAGTGCAACTCAAACGCAAGTTTCTGAAGAGAAGTAATGTGAAACTATAACTCAGTTTATCCTGTGCTCAGTTTTTGAGCACAAATATTACAGATTCCTTTCTTATTACAAGTGGCTTTAAAAAGAAATGATAACTATCTCAGGCCAGTAGGCCAGAAAAGTGAGGTGTCCATTAACATTACAGCACAGCTAGTTCTAGAGATACTGGTACAAATGTCTGAACTTTGCATCTCTTTGGGCATGGAAGCCCACCTACTTCTGCACTCAACTCTAATGGTGGTAATGCTAAGCAAAAATAGCATCATCCCGTGGCGAAGGAGGACTGCTGAAAAACAGGATTAGAAAGGATGGATGAAGAGATACAAGAAGTTCCCTGGCACTTGGGGAAGAGGGGATGGTGGGGAGGACTTTGAAATGTCCCTTTTTCCACTGTGGGGAGGCCACAGGGAATTAATATTTAAATCAATTTTACTTCAGACTTCTCAGAAAGAAAGGAACAAAGAAAAGGAGGAATGAAGGAAGATTTCTACAGATAACAAGGATTAAAGCAATAATTAGATTAAAAGGTAACAACAGACAATGCTCAAGTATTACTATAATTGAGCTTATATACATACCTAATTGATTAGACAGATAGATATGATCATCATGCTCTGCAAATTACCATTAGCATGCAACATTCCTCTCTTGCCCTTTTAGCCAAACAATTCCCCTCCAAAACGTATAAAATTAGCAGTCAGTCGAAATGCAGAGTGTGAAAGATTTCTCCAGTTCATGAATAATGCATATTCAGTCCATGAGCAAAAGGCCAAAAAACACTGCAGATTTGACAGAGGTGACAGGAGTTCTTGTCAAATCCATGTGTTTAATCCAGCTCCTAAGGATACTTAATGCATTGGCGATGGAGGGGGAAAACGAAGCAGCCAAAATAACTACACAGTGTAACAGAAGATAGAAATGGGAAAGGGAACGTACAGATTACATCCCCCCCATGCACATTATTCACTGTATCTAAATTTTGTATTTCATGAATACCCCCTCTCCCCCCACTGCAGCTTTCCAGTGGCTGGAGTTTCAATAGGTTATAAATATTTAAGATACAGAATGTAAAATATATTAGGCAGACTATAAACCAAGAGTCTTCTACGAAAAAGGCTTTACTGGCCCTGAAGCAGACCCTCTCCTGTCATACTCTGTTAGCCCCCAGTCAGGAAGACCTGCACCAAGAACTCTATTAGTAGGAATTAGTACAAGCCTTCAAAGAGGAAACCAAAAGGAACCGAAAACCCATACCCTTTTTCCCCAGTGACAAACGACCTAGCTCCAAAATGGGGTAGAAGCAGAATGTAACTAGGCTTTTCAGAAGCCACAATGTAATACTGCCTTCTCAGTCCTGAAACAGAATTGCACTAAATTCCAGATCCAAATAGAAACAGAGTAAAAAACCCTAAAAGTACCCCAAATAACTGGCCACAACACATAATGTAATCTAAGAATACAAGTCCTGCAGGAGCAAGTTTATAGCGGGCAAAGTGAACTGAGTTTACAGTAAATATGGTGGGAATTAGATACCTTAAATTTCTTATACTAAAAACAGCCTTAAACAATAACCTGCTAATATCCATCAAACACACAAGGACTAATCATGTGAATGAACAGGGCAAAGGGCACCACGTCAGTTCCATGTGAAAACTGCACAGCCTTTTCCCTGTACAAGGTTCAGGCAGGTTACAGATTAAGCAGCATAAACTGGTTTATTTTCCTGGAGAACAGATTTAAAGAGTGCTTTGCAGAAAGAACAGAAACTACGAAAAACAGTTCGTGAGACAGGTATGGTGGCAACAGCATGTAGTTGGAAAGAGCATCAGCAACAACAGGCAGGAAACATCCACATGAGTCTTTCAACCTTTCAGCCACCATAATAAATATTCTGATGACAACTGTTGAGAACTTTGCATCAAAATGATTTTTCATTGGAAACCTCCTATTTGTCACGAAGCATTTTGTGAAAACCTTTCAGTACGCAGGGCTCTGACAGGATTCCTGCTGGTTCACCTGACAGGCTGCTGGAAAACCCGAGGGCCTGCAGCTCTCGTACAGTTCTGCCCTGCATATTAACTACTGACTCCAGATCTTCTACCCTTTCTGCTGCATGGCCATACTGGTATGAGACTAGCTATACTGTTTTGCTTTGAAAAACAGAATGGAAACATAACGATTTTTTCCAAAGCCGGTTTTGGAATTTTTTAATTTTAACCAGCTTTAATTCTGTTTTCATATGATGCCAGAAACCAGTAAAACCATGCAATTAATCCAATATGATCAGTGACCAAGAAATACCCTTAGGAATACTATTGCTTTCTGTTCAGAAACAAACATGTATTGCTAACCCCATAGTCAAAAAAACAGCTGTGAGACTATAGTGACCAAAAAGGAAACAAAGAGCATCTTCCGTCTCTGGAAGGGAGAAAAAAAAAAAAGCCTTAGAATTGGTAAACCCAAAATTCTCTCTCTACTTGGAAGTCACTCTTACTTGTGAAAAATAGCTTCTTGTTAGTCTGCCTCAGTTTGTTTCAGATGTTGAGAAAAGCAATACACCACATTTACCCAAATCCAAGATGACTTTGAATTTAAGATACACCCCCAATAATTACATTCTAGATGGAAAAACGTATGAATGCATTACAATGTCCCATGTCCAGAGTCTAGCTTTGGAGAGGCAATCTTAAATTTGTATCCCCTCCACCTCCTACCACTGCAGCAAGGCAAGCAGTAGGACAAGGCCAGTGGGTGGCAAAGTCAATGGTAGGCTGTGCGAATAGGGAAGTATTTGATTCAGATCTGGCTGATTCAGAGGACAGAGATTCAATTCATATATTCAAATCACTGTCCTGAATTGATTCGGCTGAATCACCTTCGGAAGATTCGGCACTGATTCAGTGATTCAGCCATAGGCTGTAATGGGAAATCACTGAAATATCTATAACTTTGACATTTTTTGGCAGATTTTGATGAAAACAGCAGGGATGGTAGCCTGTAACAGGGGGCCTTCCTGATGCTCAGGCAGGAACAGCTCACAAAAGGCACAGAAAGGCTGCAGACAGAGGCTTGTGTGTTGTTTCTACGTCCCTCCCCCAGAGCACTGTGATTGGAAGGGGAATCATGGAAAGATTACAGTCACTGGCCAGCTACAGATGTCAGTCTTTCCCGCCCTGCTCCCCCTCCCTCTTCTCAGTTTCTGTTCCCCTGAAAGACTGCCTTCCACATCTTTTTCTAAATCTTTTCCAAATCGATTCGGAGGCTCCAGGTTTTTTTTGGTCTCCTGATTTGATGCGGATTCAGTCTCTGAATTGGGCTGAATCTTCTCTGAATCGAATAGGGAACCGAAGCTTCACACCCCCCCATCAAGTGGCTTGCCCCGCTCCCCCACTGGTGCCTGCACACCCCAAACCTGCTCCACTGCTACTTGTCCCCCCTTCTGCAGCCCAGGCTGCTTATCCCCCTAGTATTTGCCCCTTTGTCCCCTACTCCAACACCTGCATCCCCCTGCGATTGCTGCATCCCCTGGCACCTACCCCACACCTACATCCTCTACCACCACTTTAGAAACCTCATCTTAAATTCAAGTAAGTATGATACATGGAAATAATGCAGGGAAAGGAAAGAAAAAAAACCCAACAGGATCTCTTGAGTGCATCACCATTACTGTGATTTGGCACAAATGGAGCAAACAGCAGTTTGTGAACTATATGCTGGGTGCAGACCTAGGCTTAAGAAGAAGGGCATCTAGTACAGACCTATTTATGGTAGTAAAGCATGCTGGCCTTCATTCTCATTTTACTACATCCCAAATCACTACCTGTAGCATTGCTTAAAACAGACTGAAGGCCCTCTTGCAGAACCATGTAGAAGCAGGCTCAGGAATCTAACCTTCCACTGAAGGGGTACGTTTCTGCCATTGATGGCAAAGAATACTTCAGACTGCTTTTAAAAACAGCCCTCTTCAGACTGAATTTTTGGATTTGCTGCCAGGCATAAGGAGAGCATTCACATTAGACACACAACAAGCAAAGACCTAAATTTCCATGAGTACTAGATAAATACACCATGCAAGCACCTGTGTAATTTTATCTTCAGCCCTTCGTGGCACCTGATTTTGAGCAGATTGGGAATACTGTTTACTGGATTCAGAGGTACAAATATGAAAAGCCAAAGAAGGTGAAGCCTCAACGGCAGCTTCTACACTGTTAGTTGGGTTATCATAAGCTTCCTGCACAACACTGAAAAAGAAAGACTCTCTGTTGAGAACATACCCATACTATCCATTTAAGAGAGATTAATGGTAGGACAAAGCTGCAAGCCAAAGACTGGTTTTTCTACTTGAGCTCAAAACAAACATCTCTCTTCAAAGTACCCTCCTTTCATCACCTCTGTGGCTCTATTTTGTTTCTTTCTCACAACTTCCATATTGCTGCGGAATGCCAATAAGCTGATACATTATTCAACTGCTTTCAGTACTGAAGCTGTTTTCTTGCCAGGACAGACTTTCTCCACAGAAAAACCCTCTTTCTTTAACTCCATTTGCAAGAAGCTAGCTTATCCCAGTGGAAATCTTATTTTAACTTCTACATAATATGCTCAGTCAGTAGGTAAATAGTTTGAGACTCTGGTTTCAGTGAAAGAACAAGAATTTACTCTACAGCACCTTGCAGTCACAGATTTTGTGTGCACTTGTTTTCCAAGGTAAAAGCATCTGTACATAAAGAGAAAAACCACTTGTTCCTTTATATTACTCCTACTCTGTCCTTCCTTTAACAATATGCAGAAGTTTATTGTGAGCCTGTTTTCCTCCAAGTACCTGGGAATGGGTCAACACAAATTTACTACGGGTTGGAACACAAAGGATTCTTTCAGAGACTAAAAGCAAAATAAATGCAAAACCATTACTTCTGCCTTGTAACAGAGCTAAACACTGTTCTTCTGCTTTTGAACTTTTGTTTACATAAAGGATAGTACAGTGATTGCTAAAAACACAGGACTACACTATCTGGTACAAATGAAGCTATTTTTCCATTTTTCTTTTTCTACAGCACCAGGAATACCCCAGAGACTCCAAAAGTTTTAACAGCATCTCACAGCCAGAAAAAAAAAGAGAGACACACCTGTGCCTGAGAGCCCCTTTTCTAGCAGCTGACCATGAACTGCACAGGGACACTAGAGTTCCACCCGACTCAGCAGTGACACCAGTACAACTGAGTAACAGTTCTTACCTTTGCACTTGCCAAAAATCCTAGAGATATGGCTACTCTTGCTCGTAGGTCTGGTCTATCTTTGGGCCACACGTATGATAACATCGCTTTGATAATTTTCCTGGCGTCTACCTCCTTCAGCTATTATTAGAAAGGAAAAAAAGAGCGAGATACATATCTTATTAGGATATTAAAGCAAAAGAAACAAAGTATAAATCCAAGGCAAATTTCATTAAAACAAAACCAAATTTATTCAAAATGTTCAAATTCTAAACTCAATAAGAAACTTTAGTATATTTTCTTACTGCCTACAGGACTACACCCAAGACCAATAGAAGCATAAAGGAAATAAAGATATGTAAAGCACAGGAAGAATGAGGGAAAAGGTCTGAAGATTCGTAAACTCGTTCTTTAATCTAAAATAAATTACTCTATAAATCCCACAAAGTCTAAGGCAGGATTATTTTTGGGACTAGGAGTTCATATTTAAACACTAGCACCTGAAAAAGAAAAAGTTACAAATCAATAATTATGCCTTTAACTAAAAGTATTATAAATAAAAGCAGAAAAAATTAAAATTTCTTTCTTAACCACCTGAGACTTACAAATTATAAACTGGCCATCATAATTTCATACCATTTGCAATAACTTCTAGACTTCTGAAGAGGGTAACATCTAGAGGCACACCGATAACCTGTCCCATATACGAACGCCACCGATATGAGAAAAATTGAGAGTATTAGCAATTGGCTTTTTTTTCTGATATGGCTGATAATGTGGCTAATAAATGCCACGTGCATGTGTGCAGCCACAGAGCAGCACGCAGGCGGCCAGCAATACAGCTCGGCAGCATGGAGAGCAGCTGGGTCCAGCTGGTTGGTCTGTTGTGGGGGGAGGAGCAAGGGTGGAAAGTGCAGATCAAGGCCTTGGTGGTGAGGGAGGAAGCGGGAATGTGGCTGGGGTAGGGGCGGGACACCACCCCCAACAAGAAGAGCCCAGCGCAGCCCTGGCCCCAGCCCACAGTAGCAGCCCACCCTGCCCCGCACAGACCTGGGGGTATATGCCCCCCCGCCTCCCAGGGTGTATGCAGCAGCAGGAGCCGCCACCCTCCTCCCCACACCCCCTGGACAAGCCGTGGGTCTGTCCTGTGCCCTGCCCCACACCAGTTGGGCAGCACCTGCCCCTGCCCTGGCCCAGCCCCAGCCCGACTCCCTCCCTCACTGCAAGGGCCACGATCTGCATCCCCTGCACCATGCCCCTTCCTTCCCACCACCCCTTCCCCCACAACAGACATACCAGCCAGACGTCACTTTCCATGCTGTGGGACTGCATATTCGAATCGGATCGGTATCGGCCCAAAAAATCTCTATCAGTGGACCCCTAGTAACATCTCTTAAATGTGTTAAGAGATTCAGACTCAAATGACCTATTTTCCATTACCATTTTATTAGTTCTCCCGGTCCCATAATAGAAGAACAAGGGAACATTCAATGAAACTGACACGGAACAATTTCAAATTTGATAACAGGAATACTATTTCACTCTGTGTCTGATTAGACCGTGGAATTTGTTGCCAGAGGATGTCACCAAGGCAAAGAACCTGGCAAGATTCAACAGAGCTTTGGAGTAATACAAGGAAACATTTTTGGAGTGGATATAAATCACAGAACAGGAAGTTAAGACAATTTAACCTATTAGGTGTTAAGATAATATCAAAACAGAGGTCAGCTAAGCAGGTATGGGGCAATTTACACTGCGATTTCAACTTCCTGTGAAGTATCTGCTGCTGGCCCCTGGACTAGATGGTCAACAGGTCTGATGCAGTCAGGCAATT
>NW_017729029.1:44392672-44395986 GCF_001723915.1 Gavialis gangeticus
AGTGGATATAAATCACAGAACAGGAAGTTAAGACAATTTAACCTATTAGGTGTTAAGATAATATCAAAACAGAGGTCAGCTAAGCAGGTATGGGGCAATTTACACTGCGATTTCAACTTCCTGTGAAGTATCTGCTGCTGGCCCCTGGACTAGATGGTCAACAGGTCTGATGCAGTCAGGCAATTCCTATGTTCCTATTTTTCCAAAGGTGATATTATTATACATTTCTTGTAGCCATTTAAGGAAATACATATGTCAAATATATAAGGAGATACAAAACAAGGAAGATAAACATTTAGTCAGCTGAGATAATAAATGGGACAGTTAGTTTTTCCTAGATTGTATGTAAAATACTCCTGTATTTTATCTCTCACAAGAAGCCATTTCAAGTACATGTAGCAGTTTGGAAGAAGTCAAGTGAAGAGTGGAAGGAAACCAAAAGCGTGTAGCAAAAGAGATTTGGATGGATTTCAGGAAACGAAAGTTAGGAGTATTAAAATGCATTTATTAATAAAGAACATACGGGTTTCTACAGATCAGTTTCTAAGATTATAAGAACTCAAATGCATCTGTGAAATTGCTTGACAAGTTTAAATTATAAGAGTCCAAAAGCAATGATGTAGATGCATCAAACTGAAATGTTTTTAAAACTTAATCATTTAAACAAGCTTCATGCCACATTTTTTCCCTAACAGAATGGCAATGAACCTTGTTCTGCCATTTCTTTCAGGACATTCTACAGTGTATAGTGGGATTCTTTCAAAGCACACACAGTGAAGTTATGGCTAAGAGCAAGAAAACTGTTCTAGTTGGCTTAATTGTGCATAAAATGTCACCATTTCATTTAACAGAAGTGGTTCTGAATTTGGGTAAACATGCATTATGAGCCCATTAAGCTAGCTCCAAAGTACATGGCTTAAATAGTTCTATAAAGTTTTTGTTTTTATTTCATATCTTCTGACCTTTCTTTCTAAACTAAGGCCAAATCCAAATCCGATATTCCAATGCAAACCCTTTTGAAAAAGTACATGATGTTATAGGGGGATAGATTAGCAATAGAAGCAGAGAAATTTTGCTTCTTGAATTCCAAAGCAAAGTCTACTTGCTGTATTAAGTCATTAAAAATACATATCACAGTTAGGAATAATATGAACACACTGAACTGCATTGCAAAGCTACCAATAACTCATTCTTCAATGCTGGACACCCAAGGGTAATCTTGAAAGACAGAAAGGTTATCTAAAGCTGAAGGGAGGCCAGCAACTAGCTAGTAGACTGAATTACCCATCACCCATGTGTGCTAATCTCTTCATTTCAAGCAATGCTTGATGGAAAAGAAGTTTGCCCTTTTCAAGATGAATTTTCATTAAAAAGGAGTCCATGAAAATAGATGGATGTTTCAACATTTTCATGTTCCCCACAGTAGGGAATCTCATGTACCTTCCACAATTTCAGGAGAAAGACATAAGTTCAATTTAAAATTCACTGTTAAAGCTAAGTTAGAACCAAAGGGGAAAAAAGTAGTTTGTTTTGAAGGGAAAAGGCTCTTAAAACAACAAGGGAAACAAATATGACAAACTTAAGCTTATAAGTGCACAGAAAAAGCAGGTTCTTTTGCGTTTCTAATCTCATCTTCAAAGACAACAAGAGTATAAAAGTTAATAAGATACTGTATGTACTGTCAACAACTGTGAATGTGTCTGAGCAGTGTAAATAAGCAGTACTCTTCACATAGCCTTTAGAAAACGGATAAGCTGATGATTCATAAGTCAGCAGTGGGTGCAAAACAACATATTTCTGCTTATCCCTAGTTACACAGAAGAGAGGCATTATTTCCAGCAACATGTGCATGAATCTTTCCCTTTTAGCTAAGAATATGCATAAATAGTCTCATAATCTAAACAGCTGGAAGAGTTTTTTCCTGAGCACCATTAATGTGTTAGAAACAGAGATCCAGGTTTTCCATTTGCAATGGAAAAATAGAGACTTTCTCCTTCAAAAAGAGAAAAAACACAGGAAATCATGGGTTTACCCTTGCAGGCTGGCAGAGTTCCAGCCTGCAAGGAGCTGATTTGGGCTGAGGGGAGTGGGGGATGGCAACTGGACACTAGCAGGGCTGGGGGAGGCTGTGGCTTGGAAGTGATGGGCACTGACATCAGAGCTTCCCAGTCCCTCAAAGCAGCAGGAGGGCAGCTGTAGCTAGACCTGCATCCGGGTGAGTGAAGGCGGCAGGGGGAGCTCTGATTTTCTATGGTAAAAATACCAAAATCAAATGCAAAAATACATAGGTATTCAGAATTTATTATAATGACAGAGGCACTGGTAGGCTTTTAAACTACTTTAAAATTGTAACTATAACAATAAAACATTGTGTTCAACAGACACACACAGCATTTCATTTTAATAAACACAGATTCTGGGGGTCTTAATCAGAGAATTTTGAGTGTTTAAACAGAGAAAACCAGGATCCCTGGTCAAAAGGAAGTAAAAAGCTGGTGTCATATTAACATAAAAGCTACCAGAGTTATTGGAGAGTTGTATGTTGCTATTGCCTAGTCAGACTCTATAGGAAAATTATTAGAGGACAAACCCAAAAGAAATGAAAGGTAAAAAGCTAGGAAAGGCTCTGGGAGGGTTCTGAAAGGTTACAAAACCAAAAAATGCTGTAAAAGCCTTTCGGGGTGCTGCAGCACAGGTACCCCCACCACTGCAACAGGGTGAAACTACCCTGTGTGCCCTCTGCAGAGCTGGACTGGGAAGGATTGTGGCTACTACATTAGGTTTATCTGATAAACCTAGAACACGCAGGAGCTCCCATCCTTGCCACAGACTCTCAGTTCAATCCTGCATGCTCCTCCCAGAAATAGATGTGTGCGCCTTGTTTCCAGGAAGAGCATGCAGGGTTGGACCAGGAGGGGATGTGACAAGAATGGGCACTTCTGCCTGTGTGTCTGTTTTGTTGGCTATGCTGCACACATTTTATACATAGTATATTTTTGCTTTGCTCAAGTTTAAGAACTATTTCCATATTCTGTGAAGGGGCAAAGCATTTACTTTATTTTTAAACAAAAGTCTTAACACTTGCATAAAATGAATATTAACTTCTGTAAACCTAGTGTGTAGGAGATTAGAATACAAACTCTGGGAAAACCACCAGAACAGCTCTCTTCTGATGAAGCATACTGCATAAAAAGTTAATGCAGTCTCCACTGTGCAGATGGAAAGAAAGAGGGTCAGATACCCCTTCCAGCAGTTGCAGAGTTAGAATGCAGGCATATGTGTTGCATAAATTGCTGATTTTATCCCCTGGAGGC
>NW_017729029.1:44395997-44407747 GCF_001723915.1 Gavialis gangeticus
ACAAAGAAACATAGAGAAAAGTAACTATTTTTGCTACATATGTGGTCAGCTGCACTTTTCCGTAGCCTAGAAAAATCCTCAGGTGACAGCAAGCCGCATTTCCCAGACAGTCAGGGAAGTTTGTGCATCCTAAGCTAGTTTACCAATGCACAGAAATCAGAATATCCAAAAGCCCTAATTTTAGCCCAGTTGGTTGCAACGGACAAACTAGACCCAGCTGCCTTCAGGAAGCACGGAGGTGGCCTATCTATTCCTTTGCCCAACTGTCGTGATTGATTCATTGACTCTTATTCTTGGCCTTCACTTTCAACCCACTCTGTGTAGCCTGTTGCTAATTTTTGTTATTTTCCCCAACAACCTAATAATGAGCATTTCTTTGAGACGCCAAGCTAACTATTCTTGGTGTGGTTGCATTAATCTGTATTTACTGAAATATAAGTGTTCATGGAATTGTGTTTTTTCCTTTGTAAGACAAGTTACTCATTAACAAAAGGAAGTTCCTATTTAAATATTTAAGTATTTAAATGCCATTCTAGGTCAACTTAAAAAAAAGTGCTTGCCAAAACTCTGGTTAGCACATTCCTAACCAATCTGAAGGCAGAATCCACACCTAATATTTCTAGCATCCTAGTAAATGGAATTTGCAACCTCTTTTCTAGACTGAACCAGTCAGCCTGGAATATAATTTCTAGGCTACTTCAAACCTGTCGGTATTTGTAGATTTCCTTCTCTGTGATTATTTACAAGAAGTGTCAGGACTAAGTGTTACTAAGCTTTCAGGACAAATGACATTTACATGTCCATGCATCTCAGCTGAAAAAGGTTTGCATTTCAAGAAACAGCCTATCAGCCTCCACCGGTGGTGGATTTAAAATGTCAGTTATAAAGGTGAGTATGTGAAATGAATTTCCACGTGAAACATACCAGGGCTGCAGCTTTTTTCCATGGAATTCTGGAAAAACAAATTTCAGGCCTTAACAAACAGTTGACTAATACAGTCAAGAAAATAAAAAAGTTGTAGCACTGGAAGCAACTAGAGCATATTTACTGGAGTGGCAAGGACATGGAAACTTTAGATTTCATCCTCACAGAGCATGTAAAGCCATTCTCATGCTTCATCCCCTCACAGCCTCTACATGCCACTGGTCTGTACATGCACAAATCCCTAAGGAGCAAGAGCAAGCTCTCTCCCATTCAGGACTAAAGAGGTTAAGCCACACTTCCTGTACTTGTTCTTAGCTGCTCAGCATTACACCTTGTTGATATCCAGGAAACTTGGATGAGGAAGCAATGCAATCCAAATACAAAGGGACAAAAGATGACCCAGTTTGAAGAAAAAGGAGTAGATCATGCCAAGGGGGCTGGCAGACAGATGGGGAGGTGTGGGGGAAGAGAAAAATGGGATTAGCTGGGACAATAGGATGTGAAAACATTGTCTTACTGAGCAAGAAGACTGGGACAAGGAACTCTAGAAGAATGGGACTAGGAATGGAACACGTAAAAAGAAAGAGGAAAAAAAGGCAGGTTGGAGGGGACAAGACAGAAGGGATCAAGCTGAAAGCGTGCTAGGGAAGAAACAGGCAAAACGGTCTGTATCCTCAGCAGCACTCCCATCCTGTGTTTGGAACAAGACCAAGATTCTTGCATTTCCTGACAAAGCATGCTTCATCTTCTAGCGGTGGTCTATGGAGAGAACGGCCTATCACCTTCATCAGCTATTCTGCCTAAGGGGGAAGAGGTCTGTAAGGTGGGCTTGAAGTTTCCATCCTTGCTAATGAACCACATAGCTGTCAACATGACACACATGTTCAGATTTCCTAGGTTTTTGCTAATAAACTTGGGGGGAACCCCCCCCACATAAGAAAAAGCATGAAGGGTGGCAAAAGTCAAGGACTCAGATGTTAGGAAATTCCAGAATTAAAGATTGTTTACGAACCTTAATTTATCCTATGTGTGCTTCACGATGCACCTATTAGTGATGTGATTACATTTTTTTTTCCTACAGGAACCAACCCCCCCCCCAGCTCATAAAAACCTGGCATGTGATGATCACATAGCTGAAGATTACATATCAACATGCAAAATGCACAAGAGAATTAGATCCGTATATACAACTTCATTCTATGCAGTCCTACCTTATGAGAGCTTGACTTTGCAACTTTAATAATATTCTTTCAACATGAAGGATTTTTTTTGTTCATAACTGCTAGCACACAACTGTATGCATTAACATCTTAAGAAATTAAATCAAAGTTATAGTCAATTTATAAACCAACAAGTTTATTTTTATTCCTGTACTGAATGTAGGTGGAGTGACTGTTCCACTAACTCATATCCACAAGCAAATTTCTGTCACCTCAAATGCTGAGTCTTAGAAATGCCACTGACCGACAGAAATAAAAACATATTAATTTATAATGAAACATATTTATCATGAAATACTCTAAAATACCAGAGGTAGATCTCAAGTCAACATGTGACCTTACTTTTTTTTTTTTAAATAAAAAACTTAACTGGTAAAAAAATGTATTGAGCAGTCCTAGTAATTTAAGAGCTAGTAAGCCAAAATTCACAATTAACATTATTAATTAGACTAGACTGAAGTCTAAGCTGTGAAGACAATTTGCTGTTTTTTCAGTTGCTTAAGTCTTTAAAAGTTGAACGTGTTTTTATTTATTCAGATACTCCGAATAATACTATCTGATCAAGCTTTTACCCCTTCCTTTGGATTTGTGTGGAGTCCTCCACCTGCATGACCATGCCAACATGTTCTCTTTTCTGTATGTGGCCATTTTGGGAGATGCTGTGTGAAAAAGAGAAAAATTATACAGTGACTTCAAGAATCATATCTTAAAAAAGGTGTGCAAAAGTTAATCTCTAACTCCAATGCAACAATCGCGGCAAAAGGACAGCAGCAAAGTGTTATCATAAAAGGAATGGAGATTACATTCCAAGAATAGCATCTTGCTCTTAAAGTCAGTATGAGAAGGCATCATATCTTGTAGCATAAATGTTAATGGTATCATACAGCAAAAGATAGGTGAAGGGTTATAGGAAAGAACTCTAAATTCTTTCAATACAGTTCAACTCTGAAAAAAAAATGTAAGAAGTATCACCTTATTAATTAGATCTATTTTCTATGCATACAGATTTAATTAGGCACATGTGAGCACCTGGACGATGTACTCACTTTAGCTTACATCTGACTTGCATTGATTTTACTCAAGACAGCTGCTTACTGAAATAAACTTAATCAATAAAAGCCAGATTTAAGCCACATTACACGGGTGCTCACAGGGTGTGCACCAGTTTAACTAAACAGATTCTTTAAAATGACATAAATTAAATTACTACAACTTTTGTCTTCAGACAAGGTTTAACAGCAAGTGAGATGTGTTCTATTTCTTCTGGTGAAAAACAACAATTATGCTCAATTTGCTATACCTTTACAAGGTTTACAGGTAACAGCAGGAACAGGTATAACCAGAGAACATGACAAAAAAAAAATGGACACTGACAGGTATAACTAAGAGGTTACGCTAGCTCACAAAGCTTTTATATGCAAGAGAAAAAAAATAATCCAGCTGGTCTTTCAGATCACAGCAAAAGAGGCTATTAGAATTCACCTTTATGTACAAGCTGAACAATGTCCACCATGTCATTTAAAGATATTTTTATAGAAGCCTAATATCAAGAAAATTACAAACAGGTTACAGTTCTCAGTGGTCACAGTTTAATTGCATGTTAAATTTAACATGTAAGCTGCCAAGCTCCTAAATCATCTAGAAGCATTTTTTATTATTATTTTTCAGCTATAGTTATTCTCCCTTGCTGGGTGAGAAGAAAATGCCATTCTTCCAAACTCCCTTTTCAAAATGCAACAGCACTTTCAGTGAAGTGTTTAACATCACTGTGTTGCACTGGAATGCTGTGAGCAATTTAGCAAGTATAATAATGGCACTTTTTCAGAGCTCTATAAATGCTTTCAAGTCAAAACATTAATCTATAACATCCTTTTGAGATAGGTAAGTTTTTTTATTAAATTATTATCCCCACACTGCAGATGGAGAAACTGAGTTAAGCAGTGACTTCTCCTGTAAGTGTCAGGAAAGGAAGTCAACAGCAGAGGTGGGACAGAGGAAGTGACAGGGAAAGTTGCCTATGCAAACTTAATTCTGTGTCCAACCTCTGCAAAAATGAGCCAGGGATCCTGTGGAAAATGGTTCAATAATATTGTCAGAAGCTGTAACCATAATCTCTTCATCAAAAGCACAGGTTCAATCGTGACATTTAAGCATGGCAGCACAAATTTCTGGATCTCAAACTACAGGAATAATTAGATTACAAGCAGCATAAGCAATCCATTACTCCAGGAGGCAGAGCGTTGCCCCCAGCTCCACACCAAAGGTTGGGGAAATCCTGCTCCAGGAGGCACTTGCAGAATACCTGGGCCATGTGCCAGGTGCAAGGAGAGAAGGTCAAACAGGCCTGGCCTGTTGCTCTTCTCAGGTATTTCCAGGACAGTATATGTTGCTGCTATGGTGGCACAACAGCTGGACTTTTTGGGGCTTTCTACTAAAAATCTTCCTTATAAATGCAAATAAAAGAAGGGAAAAGCATTTATAATTCTTTTATTATTTATCCGACTTGACTAGTTCAGGACTTACTCCACATTTCAGGTCTGATGCAAACAATGGAAGCAATAAGAGTTTTCAAAAAAGGTAGCAAAAAATCAGTAATAATAAAAGTGTTAGACCATCTAAAAATGAGAACCATGATCAGGCTGTATTAGGGGATCTCATATACAACTATTTTGAAATGTAGCATGATTTAGTTTTAGAATTCAGGAGTCCTTAACTCAAAATCTCATTTCTTTCATGTACTTTAATACTAAAGTTACCGAAGCACTTAAGTGGGCCTAAGTCTCACAGAAAAAAAAAAAAAAGTTTGTTAAACCACTTAACAGCATTTTGAGACAGCACAAGAGCAAAAGTGAGTAAGTTAGTGTGGGTGTATGTGTGCAATAAATGCACATCCTTCCTTCCTTTCCATCTTAAAATGCTATGCATTTCTGCATCATTATTAGTATAGGAAGCTTCATAAAAATCCTCTTATGTTTACAATAAGAATAAAAAAAGCCTCATGTGGCAGACTGGCACCCATGAGAGTGAGCAGTAAATATGCAAAGTTTCTTGATGTTCCACAAACTGAGCATATGTTTGGAGTAATAAAGGTTTATGCACAACGCACAGCACTCCATACATTGTCAGATATAAAATATCAAGATGAATCGGAGTGTCAACGAGCTACAATTACATTTCTAAAAGCTTTTCCGAAAATCTCTGCATGTTGCCACTGACTTTTAGACATTCAGAAAGATTTCTCAAAGGGGGAAAGAATATCAGGATTTCAGCAGAGGTTCTCTCCATTTCCAGAGGCAGAAAAATAACTTCCCATTTATCTCACAACACCCAGAAATGATAAAAAGGGAAATTATGCAATGGATGTAAAATATGCAACATAAATTGGAAGATGCTTCAAGGGCTTGTTTCCCCCGCCTCTCCCCCACGCCCAAGCAGAGTGGGAGGAAAGACTGCTTAACCCTACCTTTGCAGCATCTAATAACTGCCTTGAATAGCCTCTCCCCAAACTCTGCCATGGAGCTTGTCTGAATGTCTGCAGAATCTGGAGGAAAGAAAGAGCAAATGAAAAAAAGAGCAAAGGTAGAGTAATGAAGAGTCCACATTTCATACCCAGAGAATACCAAGTTCATGAAACCATGCACAACATGGAAACAAAACAAAGACCTTCTTTGACAACTGGCCAAAGAAAATTAGATGAAAACAACTGGTGGGGAGCAGGTGTAAAATAAATTGCATCCAACCATTACAACTGCTAGAAGACAATAAACCTGTTCCCTCCCTCTGCCCAGGCTCCCACTAGGCTTCCTTTCCTTTGTATCATGAAAACCTTTACAGTCTTTCTTCCCTCTTCTCATTTCATTCTCTCTCAGTTGGCTTTTGTATTTTTTTCAGATATTCCTCTTTGGTTCTGTTTTCTCATTATGTTGTATTCTTTTGAGGCTTATCATGTTCCCTATTTTCATTCCTTCTTTCTTTAGTCAGTACCAGGCCTGACCCAAAACACAAAGTCATGACTACAACTCAGGTCTAGAAAGCATTAGCACTGCCATCTAAGCAGGCCTACTTGCAGGTCCTTCCAGATGGGATACACAAGACCCCCATATTCATATATTCTAGTTGATGGGACTCGGTGCAGAAGATGCTACTGCAGAAATGGAGCATTTTATTTTCCGTTCTTTAGGGCACAGACCTCTGCCTACCTTTCCTAGAGGTGTTACCATCACACAAACAGCAATTAACACTTTCACTATACTCTTTCTTTTGTTTGAGAGGATGGGCAAGCAATCAGAGATTTCTGGGTGGCGGTGGGGGGGCAGACCTATTCAGCCATTCCTCCATAGTTGTTCAGCCAGGAGACAGCTCCCAGTGGTTCAGCCTAAAATCAGTCCTTCAGATACTGCTAAACCACCCAGCTAGTATTCCGTAAGCCAGTCTTTTTACAGCTCTGTTGTGTGACTGGCTGCACAGCATGCACTATATAAATCAATACAGTAGAGCAAAACAGCAATAGAACAGCTCGTCAGCCCAAGGCAAAGGACAAACGTCAAGAAAATGAACTCAGTCAAGACAAACATTTTTAACCTTAACAAACAGCAGCCTTGCCTTGTGTATATTTTCTATACTTTGCCTTAAACCTTCTGTTTGCCCTTGTCCGAAGTCATACATGGTATGTTACAAATGGTTGACCAAATACAGCGAAGCAAAAACTAATTTGCTTGCCATATAATACATCTAATTTCAACATCCTGAATACAGAATGGGATGGACTGCTTCTGTAATAAAACAGTTTAATGATTCCTTTATTTTTAACCCACATAAAACATTTAGTATATATATGTCATAACAACAACACATGGAAAATAATTTTGGTCTCAAGGAATTTCTGCAAACATTTTCCAGCAGTTCTCAACTAGGGTGCCACAGCACCCTGGGGTGCAGTGAAAACCTTTCAGGGTGTAGCACAGGTAGGTAGGCAAATACTAGCACAGGTAGGTAGGCAAATACATACACATGGTTCACAAGATGAACCCAGGCATTTCAAAGAGGAATTTACAGTGTCAAAAATATTCTTATCTGTTGTAGTCTTTCTGAATTCTGTCATAGAAGAATTGCTCTATTAGTTTTTGTTACTCAGAAAAGAGCAAATAATTGGTCCTTTTTTGCAAATAAAAATGCTCTACTTTGAGCAAATAATTGCTCTATTATTTTTGTTAGTCAAAAAAGAGAAAAGGCTAAGAGCTAGCACCATCTGAGGGGTGCTGCACCACGCACGTGTGTGCATGCACATATGCATGTGCTAGCCCATGCCAGGCAGTTTGGAGAACAGCTCCTGCAGCTCCCCACAGGTAAGTCTAGATGGGGTGGGGGACAGATTGAAGCCCCCATGGTGAGCGGGGAAGTGGGACTGGGGATGCTGCCCAACCGGGACAGTGCGTGGGGCCCGGGTGAGAACACATGGCCGTAGGGCCTGGAGCGGGAGGGAGTCGGGGGTGGCTTGTCCGTGTCACCACCCCTGCTGGTGCCAGGCAGTCAAGGGATGCCTTGCTATGGCTGCATAGCTGATGCGGGGCTCCCTCCCCGGCCCACTCTGCCCTCCTGTGCCAGGTCCCACCTGCTGGGCCTCAGAGACCCCCAAGGGAAGGACAGCAGGGTGGAGAGTCCGGAGCCCACAGCAGGCAACCTGCATCCTCCCCTGCTCACAGGCTCTGCTCCAGCTGTGCCACCTGCAAGGGGGAGACAGGCTCTGCGCTCGACTCTGGTTGCAGCCGCTGCCACCACCTCACTTGGGCACTGCTGGGGAGGGCAGGGGGCTGTGGACCCTGGCCCTAGTCCTGGGCCCCCTCTGGCAGGGCTGGGGGTGGGCAGTGGGCTGCAGGTCACAAGTAAGGGGCACCAGCAGGTCTGAGAGGTTTGAGCAGGGTGGAGAGCTTTGGGTTGGGAGTGAGGGGAACCAGCAGGGTCAGAGGCAGGGCACTGGCATATCAAGGCTGCTCAGTATCACAAAGGAGTGAGGGGAACAGCCGCAGCTGCACCAGTGTCCAGGTGAACAAAGGGAGCAGGGGAAGCTCTGATTTTCTATGATTAAAAAAACCCAAAACTGAACACCAAAATATATAGGTATCTAGAATGTATTTTGTTATAATAATTGAGGCACTGGGAAGCTTCCAAATTTCTTTATAATTGTAAATATAGCAATAAAACATTGTGTTCAACTGATACTTATATGTAAAGTGGCATTTTATTTTAATTGTGAAAAAATGCAGATTTTAGAGGTTCTAATAAAAAATTTAAAAAAATTAATCAGTGAATTTGCAATTTTTAAACAGAAAAACAGGATCCCTGGTCATGAGCCAGGCAAGGCAATTTCCATGTATGATATAAGACTAAGGGTATAATTTCAAGGAGACCTCAATTCTAACAGTTGCTATTGGATTGTGGGGGGAGGGGAGGGAATATCACAAAAGCCTATGAACACATTTAACATGACTGAAGGGCTTCAAATCAAATTTTCAGGATGGATATCCCTGTAACACCCACCACCTTTGGAGGCCTCCTCTGAAGATGGAGGAATACCTAGCCAATGCAGTCAATGCTCCAGAGATTTGTTTTGTTTTGTTTAACTAGAAAAAAGAAACTAGTGATCTTTTTACCTATATGGGTTACCATATTTCCAGTTTCAAAAAGCAGGACACCTGTGGGGGGTGAAGGCAGGGAAGGCAGAGGGTTATGATTGGAGATGGGGGCAGTGATATGCCTGTGCCCTGTCCCACACTTCCAAGCCACAGCCCCCCAACCCCAATACCGCTTCTCACTCTTGACCCACTATGCTGGCACCCCTCATTCCCATCCCACAGCCCCCCCACATCCTGCCAGTGCCCCTCACTCCTGACTCGCAGCCCCCTGCCCCTATGCAGCTCCCTGTTGCCTCCAAAGAACCTCCCTACCCCCTTCCCCTGCTCTGCTGCACCCCAGTGCTGGCAGGCACACAAACAGGCATGCACACACACCCCTATCTGCAGCTGCCCAGGGCCTGTGCACAAAGCACGCGATGCCCCAGCCTCCAATCACTTTCCCCTACTGCTCCCAGCCCCAAGCATTTCCTTGCTGGGTCAAACCAGAAAGTGCCAGGAAAATGGGGGTAGAGCAAAATCCTGCACATTTGCTAATATTTAAAAAAAAATGCCAGGATGGAGATGGGAGGACCCAAAAAGACGACATATCCAGGAAAACCCAGATGTTTGTTGTTCTCCCGCCCCGGCGGGGGGTCGGGCTAGAAGATCTACTAGGTCCCTTCTGACCCTTAATCTATGAATCTATGGTAACCCTACCTATACCTCTGGGGCCCGTGGCACACACTGGGAAATAGGATCTGATCCCTGATCCCACCAATCATACCTCCTGCCATGCACTAAGCTGGGTCCCTGCAGCCCTGTCAGTTCCAGCACCGGGACCACACCAGAATCTTAAACTGGTTCAGTTACCCTGCTATGTGTTTTAAGGCATGATGGAAACCAGCCACAGAAGTGTTATGCATCTTTTATGGAATATTTTCGTGGCTGCTTTCTCATTTTGTCCTACCATTAATTCTTTGGATGTGTGGCAGAGCTACTATTTATGGGGTGATTATGAAGTTAATCATGCCTTCATTCTAACATCTGCCATAAGCCTGATTGTCAAAAGAACTATATTCAAAATCCACATTCAGACAAAAAGCCTGTGCAGGGTGAAAATGCTAACAGTCAGTTGCCAACAATTTTGCTTAATTGTGGCTGTAGCTGCAACAGTTCTGATCCTGCTGGGAAGAAGTCCTTTTGAAGGTCCCACTGACATCCTAAAAATGTCATGTTGAGATTCTCAGTTATAACTTTGCAATGCCCTGACATGATTAGAGTGGCTTAATCTTGTCCATGAAGATGGGCCTTGTCATTGTAGGTTTTTTTACTGTTCAAAAAAAAGTATGTTACAGCCACAGCTGCAGTAGAAAGTGAGGATCTACCATTCAAATACTGGCAGATAAATCTGTTACAAGTTAAATAAATAAAAAGATATTACAGATATAACAACCCTATACTCTGGAAGCCCACAAATTCAAATACTTTCTATACCTACTGAAGGACTGCTCATGCCACTCTGCTAACCACAGCAAAGAAAAATCAAGCTTCTCCCATTCCCCTCCACTTCCTCCCAAATTTAGTAAGAAAAATGTATGGGAGCAATGGAGTGAAGTCCTAAGGCAAAGATCCTTAATATGTTGAAAATATTATCAAAAATTGATTTTAGATTAATGCATGAGTGAGTGAATGAATATGGTATCAAGCATACCCAGGTCTACTGAGAAAGCAGCCTTAAGAACTCGCAAACCATCTACGAGGATTTAAGGTGCAAGCAGACACCTCGTCTCCCCTGTCTCCGGATGTTGTAAATTTAAGTAACTCCTTACCATCCATCTTTCCATCTGCATGTCTAAGCCCTACCATCCATTTGCACACCTAAGCCATGAGGATCCAAGCCATGAGGTACAGGACTAGAGCCAGCTCAACTGCAACGAGGTGACTAGCTAAGCGCACTGCAGCAAAGTCTGTATGTATGGATGAGGGCCTGCAGCAAAGTCTGCCTAAACTAAGTATAAAAGGACAGTGAAGACCATGCCCCGATGACCTCATATGCCATCCACATCAACTCGGCTCCGTGACCGAGTCAGGCTGGACATAAGGAAGAACTTCTTTACTGTTTGAGCCCCCAGGGTGGTTCAAGCACCCACTTTGAACGACTTCAAGACAAGCTTGGATGTTTATCTTGCTGGGATCCTACAATCCCTGCTGACTTCCTGCCCCTGGGGCAGGACTCAATGATCCTCCAGGGTCCCTTCCAGCCCAAATGTCTATGAAATCTATGGTAAAAGACAAGACGGATCTAGGGATACCAAGCCTTTTTTTATGGCCCGGTCTTTTTCCACAGAACATAGAGACATATTGATATGAGCTCATTCTCCCTCAAGTGTAACACGTAATCAAGTATTACTTAAATAAGCCACCCAATACACTTGTATAGAAGAAGAAAATCTAAATTTATGGATGAGGGCCTGGATGTACAGAAATCACATGCATTTTTTAAAGGAAAATCTAATAAAGCTGGAACTCTAACCCAATTTTCTTGGCTTTTGGTCCTGTACCTTATGAAAACAACTCTTTCCCATGCTTCTCCTTGAAAAACCCATTCTCAGAGGGAAAGTCCAGGAGAACGCCACATTCTTAAAAGCAGGAAGGTCAGGAAGAAGATACCAGTATGACAGCCCGAGGAGGTGGGGTGGAAGCTTATACTGCCATGCTTTAATGCTGTACCTGCTCTGCAAAGAGATTCCATCTTCTAGTGCTATCAATTCTCTTCTCCTGACCATCAGTAAAGGCGGCTCAAAAAGGAAAATTTGTTATTTTGTACCTTCCTTTATGATATATAGGGTGGGGGTTAGGGGTGCATCAATAGAGACTGCTGGGGCCGACCTGACAGCCGATTTTGAAGAAGGCGTACCAGCCAATACTGATTTGATTTCTAATATGCAGCCAGGCAGCTTTAAGAGCTTTGTCTGACTGGTAAGTCTGTTGTTGT
>NW_017729029.1:44412747-44419953 GCF_001723915.1 Gavialis gangeticus
GGGGCCGACCTGACAGCCGATTTTGAAGAAGGCGTACCAGCCAATACTGATTTGATTTCTAATATGCAGCCAGGCAGCTTTAAGAGCTTTGTCTGACTGGTAAGTCTGTTGTTGTGGAAGGGGAGGGGGAAAGGAAAGGCATGACGGGGTGCAGATTGAGGCCTCCCATGGTGAAGGAGGGAGTGGGGCAGGGGCTTCCCAGCCTGGGCAGGGCAGGGGACAGATACATGGCTCGTCCGGGAGCTCAGGACACAGGGAGGGGAGTGCAGCTCCCGCCACTGCGTGCACTCCAAGAAGGCATGGGGGGCATGTGCCCCCAGATCTGCGCATGGGGCGAGGGCAGGCTGCTGCTGTGGGTTCAGGCTGGGGCTGCACCCAGGGTGGGTGGCAGCAGTGCTGGGAGGGAGCTCCAGGGGGGCATGCAGCCACCCCAAAATTCACCATAGCCCCCCTGGTGTCCCCCTCCCAGTGCCCCAAGTGCAGCCTGGCCCAGCCTCCACTGGGAAGAGCCCAGAGCCACCCCAGCCCCAGCCCACAGTGGCAGCCCACCCTTACCCTGCACGCAGATCCAGGGGCACGTGCCCTCCTGGGGTGTGTGCAGCAGTAGGACCTGCCCCCCACAAGCCCTCTGGATGAGCCACTTGTGGCTCTGTCCTGTGCCCCACACCAACCTAGCTGAGCAGCACCTGCCCCATCCCCACTCCCTCCCTCACCACAGGGGCTTCGATCTGCCCCTCCGCCAAGCCCCTTCCCTCCCCCAACCTTCCTCCACAGACTTACCAGCCAGACCTGGCTGCTCTCCAAGCCACCAGGCTGTGCTCCTGGACCCATTCACGATGCAACTGTGGAACTGCACGTGGCATTTAGTCAGTCACATTATTGGCCACATCAGGCAAAAAAAAAGCTGATTTCTAATACAGTCAATTTTCTTTTTTTATGAAGTAAACAACCCCAGCCCCCACTAGAGCTGCACCAGTGCAATATTTGACAAGGAAGAAACATCCTCTTTAAAAAAGAGCCTTTCAAAATATTTGTCAAGAATACAAGGCCCACTTTCAGCTCAAAAATATATAGCTTCTTATACTACGATTTTTAGTTCCATGAGATTATGCTTCAGTGCACCAATTTTTTTAAATAACATAAGATGTTGTCCTTAGCAAAGTGCTTATTCTGCAATCACAGTGATTTCAATAAAAGCTCCAGGCCCTTGGGACTTCTGAATTAAGAACTAAAATATGAAACTTCAGGCTGGATACCCCAAATCCAAGTCCAGTTCTGAAAATGTGGCAATGTTTCTCATATTTCATTTGCAGTTTGTGCTAGCTGATACATTGCATTTAATATATTTTAAAAAGAGGCTAGATATCTTTCATGTTTAGTGCAAATTGCAGATTCAGATTAAACTTTTGGTGTCTAATGACCTGGATTTCCTCCCGATGGTGATTTACTAGACTACCGGGTGACTGAGGGCACAGTGCCATTTCCCAGTAGACAAGTGTTTGTCACAAAAACACCTTGCCATGCATAATTAGCCACACCATTAACCTCTAAGAGATCAAGCATTACATGGACTTTCTTTCAAGTTATTGCTGTGCAGAGCTACACTCAGAGCAAGGTCGGGAAGGGAAAAGGGAATTTTACCACTTTTTAGAGGTTCATCGATATATCAGTTGCCTATTGGATTGGCACCGATAAAAAGGGAAATTTATATTTATCGGCTATCACCTTTTTTTTGACCATTGTAGCTGATAATGTTCTCTGAAAATGTTGCCTTCTTGCCAGGGCCCTTATATGTCTGGGTTCTCTCCCATAAGCCAGGGTGATCCCAGATACACCCCTATCCCCTCACCAGCAAAGCAGCTGCTGCAGTATCTTGGGTGCTGGCCCAGTGTGGACTGGGGGTAGGGCAGGCACTGTAAAAGGCAGCGAATGCTGCAGATGTAACTGGGGCGGGGAGGGGTGGGCAGAGCTGAGCTGCCTGGCCTGGCCCAGCATGATTCAACCCTCAGCCCGACTCAGCCCCCCAGTTAATATCAGTTATCGGATCAGTATCAGCCGATATGGCTGGTTAATAATCAGCTATCAGTTTCAGCCAATAAAATCTTTATTGGTGCACCCCTACCACTTTTACCATTAGGCCACCAGGCATTAGATAAGTAAGATGTCTCTATACAAGGCTGTCAATCTGCCACCTTTCACCACAGAAACTTTGGCACAACATAGCAGGAAGTGCCATGACTCAGAAAAAAGAGCCTGCATTTTGGGCTCATCATATGAGCCCTTGTCATTGAAGAGATGTGGGCAATGTTACAATAAAGTCTTACTAGTAAAAGTTCTGAGCAGACACCTGCCAACACTATTACTTACACTGTTTCATATTTAGCTGCCTTTGCCAACATGTCACAACCCTTCAGTGCCCTACTGTACTGCCAACAGGAACTGTAACATTCAGGTATGCATCACATGCCATCACCTGGTTCATTACTTGTGGAAAACTTGATGATATCGCACATCATAGCAGCCAACAGCAGTTGGGATACTAGCGCTTTTCTCACAGAAATGTAGGCATTTAGGTCAAGTTCTCACAATTGTCTTTATTCTATCTAACACTGTACTCTTCTTTGCATCTGTTCTCAGTCTCTGCCATGTAATTTTCAGAAATATGGACGCTGAATTAATCAGACTTCTCATGTCTTTTTTTTCCTTGGGCAACAGAGAAACTGATTCGTTCACATTTGTGGGCGCTATCACCACCACAGCAGACAGTCTGCAGCAGTGAAAATAAGAATACCAAGGAGGAGAGGAGGGTGAAGACCGTAAATGAAAGTCAGCAGCTGCTGCAGCCACACAAACCAGCTGCAAATGATAGTGTCCCATGACATAAGAAAAGAAAAGTGGACTCAGATCATTATCTAGACCTAAAAAAACTTGCTACAGAACTCTGAATGCCAAAGGGCACATTCCTGGAACTTCGTGCCAGGCTCATCCCAGCATCTCCAATGCACAGATACCAGAACTATTACATATAGTGTGTTTCAAGTATTTGGACTTAGGACCTACCCCATTCTCATTTACCATTTTTATCAGCAACCATAGTAATGGAGCTAAATGCATGCTCATGAACCTTGCAGATAACAGTTAAGGGCAGGAGAATATCAGCAACATGGAATAGGACAGGATTAATATAGAGGAAGATGTACATAATCTTGTGGAACAGAGCAGGAAAAAAATGGAATGAAGTTTAAACAGCTTGAAAAGCAATCATGCACTTAGGGGCCAATAACAAGAAGTCAGGCTAGAAGATGGGAATGCAAAGACTGGTGGCCACTGAAGACCACAGGGATTACAAGAGGACCATAAGCAGCCATGAAAAAGGCTAACAATGATAGGATGCATTAGGCAGGGTATGTGGAGAAGACACAAGGAGGAACTGCTTGGTAAAATCCCTTCCAACTAGGGGTGCACCGATAGAGATTTTGGGCGCTGATACCAATAGTTGATTTTTAAGGAAGTATATTGGCAAATACTGATCTGATTTCCAGTACAGCTGCATCCAGCTGGTAAGTATGTTGTGGTGAAAGGGGAGGGAAGGGGCGTGGGACGGGCAGATCAAGGGCCCTCACGCTGAGGGAGGAAGGGGTGCTGGGACAAACGCTGCCCAGCCAGGACGGAGCAGGCATGGGACGTCTGGGGGATACTGAGGGAGAGGCTGGCTGCCGCTGCTGATCCCCCCACTCATCCAGGAGTGCGGGGGGGGGGGGCGGCGGCGCAAGGCGATGTGCCCCCTGATCTGCGCTGGGCAGGGCAGGCTGCAGCGCTGCACTGAGGGCATGTGGCAGTAGCTCTGGAAGAATGGCTATGGGGGGGTGGGGCCTGCAGCCACCCCGCATTTTGCCATTGCCCCCTCGTAGCCCCCACCCAGCGCTGCTGCTGCCTGCCCCAAGAGCAGCATAGCGCAGCCTCTGGATCCATCCTGCCCAGCTCACAGTGCACAGATCCCCTGGACAAACCACTGGATGAGTGGTGGGCAGCAGTGGGAGCACGCCCTGCACCCACCAGACAAGCCACGACTCTGTCCCGTGCTTGCCCTAGCCCCTGCCCCACTCCCTCCCTCACCTCTACTTCTAACGATCCCATTTAGATTACTATGTGCAGTTCTGGTCACCTACATTAAAAAAAGATGAAAAACTGGAAAAGGTTTAAAGAAGGAACACTGAGATTAAGAAAAGCTCTCTATTCCTTTAATTTAGAAAAAAAGATTAAAAGACACTTGGCTTGTTTAACTTAGCAAAATGGAGATTGAGAAGGGATGTGATTACCTTTACTAGTATGTTCTTGGGTTTTATATATTAAAGGAAGGAAGAAAGCTTTTTAGGCTGAAAAACACCACCAGCACAAAATTAAATGGCTACAGATAAATTTAGAATGAAAATAGGAAGATTTATAACCATCACAAGAATAAGGGACCATGAAGGATTTTATTTTCCACCTCTGTGAAAGCAACTGGCTTCTGGGATAAGGATGTTTTGCCTTCTTCCAAAATGCTGGAACACTGATCACAACTACGGCTGGTTTAAAAAAACAAACAAACCCCAACACAAACAAAACAAAACAAAACAAAACAAAACGGGGTGCCCTGATGTTTCTGCAAGTGCTTAGAAAATGCAGAGGTTCCTGACTAAAAGGTCTCCTCTTCTGCCTAGGGTCAAACCAACCACTACACATGGGTTCAGAATAGAATTTTCCTCTGGGCAGATTCTGGGGAGTTTGTCTTCCTCTGCTGGGCGAGACATGGTCTCTGTAACAGGGTGGTCTGTACCTTTAAGAGGGAACAGTGAGCCATGTTGAGAGGGCTCAGCTGCAGGACATTTGGATAGGTAGGGGGTGTCCTCCTAGCAGTTTTAAAAAGTTCCCAGGAGGACAAACAAGATGGGAGGAAGTGAATGAATTAAACTGCCTGCTGCTGTGCTGGAAACCAGAACCAAAGAGCAACTCTAGTGCCTGGGATGAGCTGCAAAGGTTTGGTTTTGTTTGTTTGCTTGTGTGTTATTTAAGGACTGTGTGATTTTGGAGGACTGATGAAAAGCTCCTCAAGGAATAAAGCCTGCCTGCAAAACCCAGCAGGCAAGACAACCTGCTTGGAGTCTTCTTCCCAGAGTCCTCTGAACTTATTTTTACCAGTTACTTCCACATCGCAGCAGTGGCAGGGCACTGATATTGCCTTTGTTCCCCCTGACTGGCCTATAGTATGTTATAGGGTCATCTTGGTGTTTTGGGTCATGTGTCATATAGTTGTTGCCAAGTGTCTGAACAGGTGATTTCTGAAGATTCCTTAAATGAATGAATGTCTGTGGGAACATGTGGGGACAGCACTCAATGGCCCAGGATGCCCCTTTCCAAATGTAGATTGCTAATATGGGAGGAACGGATAGCAACAGTGGTCTGCAAGCTTCTGATGGTGGAATGCTGTCAGTCAGTGGGCAATGAGGCTGTGTTGGGGGGGTGGGGGGGGCGGAAAATCAGTGGTGTGCAAAGTCATCAGGAGTCTCCTACCTGCAGGAAACAAGGTGACTCAGTTTGCTATAGTGGGTTTCCCCTAGTTGTGACGGGGTGATAGACTCTGGCCACACTACCTTACCTTCAAGTACATAGAAGAGGGCAAAAAGTAAGCTGTGCAGATGTTGGTGGTTCACCACGGACATTTCACTGACACTGGGTACTCAGGTAAGATCCAACTGTAGGAATACAGAATTCTGAAGAACGCAAAAGGGGTATTTACTTCTGACTATTCACATTTGTGGAGCTGTGATGTGACTGTAATTCTCAAGGACTCTACCTATCCTTTGCTTCTCCAGCTTGAGATGTCATCTTCCAGGCACCTAGCCTGCTATAGGGAAAGACTTTACTGCCTGAAGAGCTGCAGGGTGATGGGCAGCAGCTCTTTAGAAAAGGACCTGGGGGTTACAGTGGACAATAAGCTAAATACGAGTCAGCACTGTGCTCTTGTTGCAAAGGCGGCTAATGGCATCCTGGGCTGCATTGGTAGGAGTGCTGCCAGCAGGTCAAGGGAAGGGATTATTCCCCTCTATTCAGCACTGGTGAGGCCACATCTGGAGCACTGTGTTCAGTTTTGGGTCCCCCACTACAGAAAGGATGTGGACAAATTGGAGAGTCCAGTGGAGGACAACAAAGATAGTTAGGGGACTGGGGGAACTGACTTATGAGGAAAGACTGAGGGAGCTGGGCTTATTTAGTCTAGAGAAGAGGAGACTGAGGGGGGATTTAATAGCAACCTTCAACTACCTGAAGAGGGGTTTGAAAGAGGATGGAGCTGGACTGTTCTCAGTGGTGGCAGATGACAGAACAAGGAGAAATCATCAAGTTGCAGCAAGGGAAGTTTAGGTTAGATATTGGGGAAAACTCTCTCACCAGGAAGGTAGTAAAACACTACAACAGGTTACCTAGGGAGGTTGTGGAATCTCCATCCTTGGAGGTTTTTACGACCTGGCTAGATAAAGCTTTGGCTGGGATGATCTAGCTGGGGATAGTTTTGTTTTGAGCAAGGGGCTGGACTAGATGACCACTTGAGGTCCCTTCCAACTCTAATTTTCTATGATTCTATGATCATGGAGTGTGCATTTGGCAAATAAAGGGCCCCTGGAAATGTCTTACGCTTTGCTTGGAATTCAGGGAGCTAAATATTTCTATTATTATGTAAAAGACAACATGTAGTTGTATTTGTGAGGAAATGCTGTCTGCAGGGTGGCAGGAGGAAAATGGCAAGTCTGCTGATTCTGAGCAGCCTGACACAAGGGCAATTAACATAACCAGCAGGAACTCAGGGTCTTGTCAAAAGGACTTCAAAATTGAGTAGAGACACATGTAAGGCTGTACTGCATGGTGCAATTCTGTTATGGAGACTAGGCCACAAAACAGGTGATACAAAATATAAGCAAAAAAGGTTTACCACTTTCAATCCCGATTTTTTTTTTTTTTTTTTTTTTTTTTTTTTTTTTTTTTTTTAAAAAAAAAAGAGCCAGGGCTGGGCAAGGCAGCCATTGACGGGGCTGGGAGAGCAGGCGGAGAACGAGGCCTGTTTTATTCGGAGGTGGCCGAATCTCTGAATCAGATTCAGACGAATTGATTTAGGACAGTGATTCGAATCACTGAATCAAATCACTGTCCCCCGAATCGGCTGAATCCAAA
>NW_017729029.1:44424953-44427646 GCF_001723915.1 Gavialis gangeticus
GCTTATTAAAAGCAAGAGCTAAAAAAGTCGAGACAAAAGCACATAAACAATAAAACCAAAAAAAAAAGTATTATGTTTACGCACAGAAACACAGACCTTATCACACATTTCACATTGCAGCTGGGATGTCAAGATAATGCAGGAGAACCTGAGAAGAACTGAAGTCTATTTTCTGCTTTTTACTGTTCAACCTTCCAGTAATTTATATAGTTTTTCTGTCTACAATTTCCAATGTGAACTTTGAAAGGAACCTCTAAGCATACCTCTCAACTCCTGCAGATTCACTGCAAGACAATTTTCCTCAGTTGCAATGCTGTTACTCTTTTCAAATCATACACTACTTTACCCGTTTACATTAGGCCAAATAATCTTTTTAGTATTGATTTTGTTTCTGATGCAAGTAGGATGCACCGGAAATGATCCCAAACTCCCTGAAGACTGCATTATTCTTTACTGGGATTGCTCCTCCAAGCCCACCAGCCATGCTGGCACATCCAATATGCTGGTTTTCTGCATTAGTATCCAGTGATCCTAAGTCAAACAGCAGCTCTGGCAGGATGCACCCATGTCGACACCAATCATGGTGAGGGGGCGAGATGAAGATTTATTCATAGAAACACAATACTGATTTAACATTAAGAAATAAAGTCTGATCACAGTTCCATACTATGCCATGCAAACAAGAGACTTAAAAGTTATTATTTACATTGTTGGTTTTTTCCCCCCACTTAGATGTACCCCATGGCTGTGTCCAAAATGAAAATTAACATCTAGTCACTCTGCTTTGGAAGAAGCAGGCCTCAGTCAACTACTGGAGAGAGAAAGTTGGCCGTATTAATCTGAAGTCAGGCAAAAGGCACAGCAGGGTGACACCTTAAAGATGACTTACTATCTCTGGTGCCACCCTGCCCTGCCTTCTGCCTGACTTCAGATTAATGCAGCTAACTCTCTCTCTCTCTCTCTCTTTCTCTCTCTCTCCAGTAGCTGACCAAGGTCTGCTTCTTCCAAAGCAGAGTGACTAGGAGATGTTAATTTTCATTCTGGACATAGCCAATGGATACATCTAAGTGAAATATGGAGGGGAGAATGGACATGTGAATTGTATTACTGTTGTACCCAAGTGTTCATATTGCAACAGAACCCCACCATACAAAACATAAGTACACTGCCCTGCCTCGGATCACACTCTAGAGACAAACAGTTCAAGTTAAAAGATACGGATTATAACACAAATGCAAAATGATAAGGAAGATGACAGGCAAAAAGTAGTTCCACCATACTAAAGACATTCGTTTTTAACCTTGCCTTTATTTCCACACACATAACATAGAAACTTTTCTTCCATTTGTATTTATTATAGTTAAAAATTCTCTCAGAGACAGTTACAGTGTAGGTTCTTGCCATGTTTAACAAAGCAGAGCTATGCTGGTATAGCACGTGGTAGTTTTACACTGACAGCGTTCCTAACAGAAAAAGCATTAGAAAGAAAACCGCTTAGTTTGAACTGTTCATTTATTTTTGCCTTCCTATTCCATCTCCTATTTGAGGTTAGTAGGTTTGTCAGAAAAGTGTATTTACTTCTGATGCATTCAACAACCTTGAAGCAGACCCAAGTGTGATGGCTACACTAGTTTTAAAGTAATGAAAGAGAAGTGACAGCTCTGAAACACGCATTAATAAAGAGGTAGAAGAATAAGCATCAGAACAGAATTTTGGTTTAAAAATTTGTCCCTTACCACCTTCTCAGGGCCACAGGTCCAGCAGTTGATCCTTGAATAAGTGTGGACTACTTAAAAGGGGTAAGGAAAGGAAGAATGGAAGCCTCGCAGTATTACTCTGCGCATTGCACAGGTGATAACTGTCTAGTACAAGGCAACCTGTAAACTTTTGTAACAAACCATGTTTTACCACACTGTTTTCATTAACTACAAATTTATTCCCAAATCACTGAAGAGCAGAGAGTTTAGGACAAGGGTAGGTAAAGATTCATTGCTTATAAAACTTAAAATATCCATTTTAATTTATATTGCACCAATTGAAACCTTTAAAAAGAAAACTGAGAGAAAATGATAACAAACCCATGCAAAATCTAACCATATTGAAATGTATTCAAATAAACAAATAAGTAGCATTTGTTTGCTGCCAGAACTTTTAAAAAAGTCAAGTGACCAAACTAATTCAAGTCACTAGCTGGACACTAGAAATTAACTTCTTTTTGTTACTCTACACAATCAACAGACTATAATTTATCATTACCAATCAGAAACAACCAACCTTTCTATATGAAAAAAGTATACATGGAAAAAAATATTTAAACCACTGCACTGTTTAGGACCATGTTATTCCTTAGTCATTTCTCACTTTAGAACTTTTTCCTTTTTAGAATCTTCTAAAGCTATTACTTTTTTTTTTTAATACTGTTCAAAAGGACACAACAACCACTTCACACTGATTAATTAGTTTTGCATTTTTTTTAAACACAAAAAATAGAAACATGTGAATACTGAAAGGATTTTGGAACAGTGGGAAATATTAAATTAATTAACAAATAAGTCCTTATCCTACCTTCAACATAGTAAGGTAGGTTAAGGGCCACATTTTTAAATTAACTCTAAATGTCTCATACAAGTTAAAAAAAAAAAAGAGACCCCATCATCATTTGAAGCTACCTTTTTTTTTTTTTTTTTTTTTTT
>NW_017729029.1:44427730-44433531 GCF_001723915.1 Gavialis gangeticus
TTTTTTTTTTTTTTTTTTTTTTTATCATTTCAGTTATGTCAGTCCTGGTCATTTACCCAGCTAAGGAAGTAATAAGATAAAATCTCTATTTCAGCTGGTGACAGAACTTCGTCTGTCACAGGCATTTAATCAGAACCAACAGTAATGAAAAGGGAATCATAAATAATGTACTTCTACAAGAAGTACTGGCATACCATAATTATTGGCCTGCAATAATAACTATTCAATAGTTTAACAAGGAAAGCTCATTCATCTTAACTTTGAGTTGAGTGCCTGTCATTTTTTAGAAATACTCTTGCAACTCTAATTTACTTTAAAATTCTTCATCCCACAGATAGTTTTGATTGTTCCAAGTTTATTTCTGAACGAAAAAAGGCACCATCTCATCTAATGGAGTATTTCACCAAAGCCACTCAACTGATGACAGGAATTTTGAGTTCTACATCATTAATGCAACTCCTGCAAATAGATACCAGTTAATGATTGCTACAACTGTCTTCACGTAATAAAAATGCTACCAACTATTTTCTGAGCCCCTCTGGCACTTCAGCAGAAGAGGGAGGCTTCCTTGCCACTGCTTTTTCACCAAAAATACATTTTCACTAAAGATTTTGCCAGCAAGTTCCAAGGGAATAGGACAAACTGTCAGGGATTTAAAAGTGGTTGGATACTTAGATGTTATAAAGTGCTGTACATTTTAAATATAAAAGCAGTGGCAACCCCCTACATGCACCCCCTAACCGGCCACGCTCACCACTTAGGCGATGGGCATGGGAGTGAGACTGGCTGTGGGGGACCCCCCGGGGCACAGTTGCTGACTGGTCACTGGGGGGGGGCATGTGCCCCCTGTGACTAAGGTAGCACCAGTCACCCATGTACAGAAAAAGGAAGAGAAGAATAATGTTAAAAAAAAAAAAAATTGTTGGGAAGGAGAGAGAAGCATGGAAAATGTGGCCAAAAGAAGCATGGGAGGGAGAGGTGAGGAGAAAGGGAAAAAAGAGCAAGTCAAATAAAAAAAAGTGAGTATACTCCTAACCTATTTTAAACAAAATGCCTGGAGGTTATTCATGCTCGATAGTTTTAAAAATATTCAAAGTAAAATAAACAAAAATATATGTATTATCACTTAAGTATTAAAAACTAGCCATGCACTAGATATTCAACACATGGACAGCTAATATAAGAACTGCACCACTTAACAACAGAACACTAGAACAGAGGTTCCCAAACTTTTTCTTTTTGTGTACCCCCTTCCAGATTTACCACTGCCCATGTACTAGGGCTGTGTGAAATTTCAGCAGCCGTTTTGTTTCGGAGGTGTTTTGTGCAGTTTCGGTGCCTGAAACACCGAATCAAACCAGAAAGCTCTGAAACAGCTCCGAAATGAACTGGAAGGCTCTGAAATTACCAAAATTCTCCGAAACATTTCTGAGTTTCAGAGCCAGGCTTGCAGGGAAACAAAAAATTAAGGAGAGGGAGGGGAAAAAGAGGGGGAGGGACTGCTCTGATATTGACATCTAGATCCCAGTTAGATTCCCCAGCTCTCTGATTGCTTCCCCCAGCTCTCTGATCATTTCCCTAGCTCTTCCTGAGAGGTGCGGGCCACCCCGATCTGCACACAAGGTTTCAGTAGGCTGCTGCTGGAGGCTGGGGCCAGCAGCAGCTGCTCACCACAGCCTGCGCTGAGCACCAGGAAGACTGTGGTGCTGCCACTGGCCCCAGCCTACAGCGGCAGCCTGCTGGAAACCAGCGCGCAGATCTGGGAGCTGCACCCTCTGGTAAGAGCTGGGAAACGAATTGGGGGCTGGGGGATCCCTGCCACGTGACCTGGGTCTGCAGGGAGCAGAGATCTGCACCACAGTCTCCTCACCACTGCTGCGTGCCCCACGTCTCTGGGGCAGTGCGAGGCAGGCAGAGGCTGCAAGGAGACCCTGACATGCATCTCTGCTCCCTGCAGAGTCAAGTCGTGCAGCAAGGACCAGCAGGCTTACTCGCTGCTCTGTGCTGCTTCCCCACCCTGCAACCCAGCTTGCCAGGGATCAGAGATCCGCATGGGGGAGATATGTTAGGGGGGACAGGCACTAGGAGCACAGTCCAGGGAAGCGGCAGAGGGGGTATGACAGGCCAGATAGGCAGGGCCAGGCTGCCTGCCCCCCTGCCATTTACCATCCACCACTCTCCCCTCTGCTGCTGCTTTCCCTGATGTATGCACGGAGGGCCGTGGCCTTTGCCTGCACGGAGGGCTGTGGCCCTCCCACTACCCCGGATGAGCCACCCACAGCCCTGTCCTTCACCCCGCTGGGGCCCCAAGCCCTCAACCCCTGCCCAGCTGGGTAGATCTGTGTGACACTTCCCTTGCATCCCATTCAAAACAGATTAGGAGGCTCTGCCAAATCTCTGAAACAGATTCAACCGAAACAAAACAGGACAGTTATCCAAAACCCCGAAATGAATCACTGTCCTCTGAAATGTCCAAATCCAAAACTAAATTGAAACACATCCGTTTTGTACAGCCCTATCATGTACCCCTGCCAGCATACAGTTTATATTTTAACCCCTTAAATGCCAATTATTATAATAATAAAATTAAATTTGCCATTATACAATTTCTCTTGCGTGCTTCCCATAAATGTCTTGCATATCCCCAGGGCCAGACATACTACAGTTTGGGACCCCCTGCTCTAAAAGATTTAGATTTTGCTGATATCATACCTTTACATGCTCATTGGCTGAGCTACAAAGATTTAAGGGCTAGGCAAGTATTACAAAAAACCATCAGCAGAGACCTCTGTTTTTGGTTTGATTAAGAAATATATGGATTTCCTCCTTTAACAGAGAAACTAGAGGATTTTCTTCTTTAAAGGAGAAAAATGTGGGAAACCATGAGTTAGCCCCTTGCAGGCTGGAACTCTGCCAACCTGCAAGGGGAATGGGGAACGGGATACAGAGGGTGCCGTATTTTTTAAATTTAAATCTGTTTTTTTTTTTTTACTTGTGTTTTTTATTTGTTTTTGTTAAGATGCTTTAAAAAACATAACCTATATAAAGATAGTTTTAATTTAAGATATGTTAGAGTTCAAAGGTATAATCATGGAATAGGGATTATAACTTCTAATTATATACTATTTGAGACAATATATTCATGTAACCTTGTTAGAAAAGTTTTATAAATAAGTCAGAACAGGCCATAGGCTATATTAGGGTCCAGTCTTATGGGGTTCCCAGAGGTAGAGATGCACCAATATATCAGGCCATATCGTGTCAGCACCAATAAAAGGAAAATTTACATCATCAGCAATCAGTTTTTTTGGGCCAATGTGGCCAATAATGTCACAGATAAATGCCACACGCATGTGAGCAGCTGCAGCATGCACATGGCCAGGAATGCAGTCCAGCAGCTTGGAGAGCAGCATCCGGACAGTAAGTTGGGGGGGCCGGCATGGGGGAGGGAACAGCAGTGGGGCAGATCGTGGTGCTGCAGTGAGGAAAGGAGTGGGGTTGGGGCAAGCGCTACCCAGCCAGGGTGGGACAAACAGGATGGAGCTGCAGGAGGCTTGTCCGGGGGGGAAAGGCAGGAGGCTCCTGCAGCTCCATTCTGTTCCTTGCCCCACCCTGGTGTGTTCCAGGCCCCAGATTGGTGTGCAAGGGGAAGGTGGGCTTGGGGCCATGGGCTGTGCTTAGAGCAGGCAAGGGCAGGCTCAGCTGCCTGGGTCAGGCAGGAGTGGTGGAGGTAGCAGCAGGGGTGTGTGTATGAGAAAGCGAGCAAGAGTGAGAGACATGCGAGGAGGTGGTACTCCAGGTAGAAGCAGCCACCAGAGTCAGGCCTGGAATCTCCCTGCCCCCGATACAGCAGTCAGTGCAGGGGGAGGCAGGCCTGGAGGGGAAGAGGCTTGCTCAGCCACAGGCAGGCCCAGCCCAGTCCCTGAGCCCAGGTCAAGGGTTTCCCAAGAAGGGCATGGGGACTACTGGGGCCTAGGCACAGGCACAAGGAGCAGGACAGCAGAAGCCAGCACTGCTCAGAGCCACAAAGCAGAGGGGTGGACAGCCACAGCTGGACCCACGTCTTGGTACAGGGAGGGAGCTAGTGGGGGGCAGGAAAGGGCTGCGGGTCAGGAGTGATGGGTACTGGAAAAGCTGAGGGAACATGAGCGCGGGCAGGGCACTGGCATATCAGTCCTGCTCAGTAAGGGTGTGTGAAATGGGCAGTATTTGATTTGGCTTCAGCTTGAATTGGAGGGGACAGTGATTTGATTTGCTGATTCGGATCACTGTCCTGATTCAATTCAGCTGCATCCAAATCTGAAGATTCGATGCTGATTCGGAGAATCAGTGATTCGGCTATAGACACAGCTTTACATTTTTTTTCTACGTACCTTGAGGTACCAGGCATGGCTCGTGAACACTGCGATGCTGGGGCAGATGAAGCATCCCACAGGAGCACGGGGAGGCCCCTCAGGTGCTCAGTGGCAGACCCCCCTCCCGCACTTCCCCAGCTCAGCGAGAGAGCCTGGGTGCCCCCACAGACCCAGGAGGTACTAGTTGTTGAACTGTGGGTGAAGGGGGAGGGGGGTCCGTTGCTGAACATGCTGGGGAATCCCCTGCGCTCCCATGGGATGCTCCATCTGCCTCAGCATCTCAGCATTCACAAGCCACCTGGTACCATGAGGTATGTAGAAAAAACATTTAAAGCTGTGTCTATGTCAGAATCATCGAATCTCTCCAAATAGATTCAATTTGGAGAGATTAAAGGGTCTCTTGATTCCATTCGGATACTCGGCCACCAAATCGGGCCAAATCTCTGCCGAATCAAATCAGCGACCGAAGCTTCGTACAGCCCTACTGCTCAGCACCACAAAGCAGTGAGAAGGACAGTCGCAGCTGGACCCAAGTCCTGGTGAGTGAAGGGAACAGGGGGAGCTCTGATTTTGTATGATTAAAAAAACCAAAATCAAATATCAAAATATATAGCTATTTAGAATTTATTTTATTATTGTGACTGAGGCACTGGTAGGCTTCCAAACTGCTTTAAAGTTGTAAACATATCAATAAAACACTGAGTTCAACTGATACATACATACATACATATAGTGGCATTTCATTTTAATCATGGAAAAACACCGATTTGGGGGTTTTTAAATGAGAGAATTTTGGATGCATCAGAGAAGTTGGGATTTTTAAAACAGAGAAAACCAGGATCCCTGACTATCAGTCAGGGAAAAGAAATCTAACAAGAACCATAATAAGTCAAACCAAAGCAAAACTTTGGCTAGCTCCTCATTTTCTTTTGCCTTCTGATTTTTATAATGAGGCATTAACATGCAAACCAATTGGAACATCCAATAGAAAAAAACGTTGCAAACTGGTACAATTTGAGCTGTGTTGATCAGCTTCAAGCCACAGCTCAAAAGAACACACTACAAATATTCAACTCAAGTGTTATGTCCATCCTTTTCCAGCAGAGGACTGGTATGACCAGTGGGTGCTAGGACCCTGCTGCTGCTACTGCTGGTCTCACTGCAGCATGGAAACAGAGTGCCTCTAACTAGTGTTTGTCCCAACCCATGTCCACAGGCCAGATTCAGCCTGTTGGCAGTAGGTTCCCAACACATACACTAAAGATATCTAGGGGTACACTGATAGAGATTTTTTGGGAAAATACCGATGGCTAATTTTTAGCAAGTGGTATTGGCTAATACCGATCTGATTCCAATACGCAGCCGGGCAGCCTGGAGAGCAGCGTCCAGCTGGTAAGTCGTGTGTGTGTGCGCGCGCGGGGGGGGGGGGGGAGATGGGAGGCCCCG
>NW_017729029.1:44433615-44453388 GCF_001723915.1 Gavialis gangeticus
GGGGGGGGGGGGGGGGGGCAGATTGAGACGCCAGTGTTGAGGTAGGGAGTGGGGCTGGGGCAAGCACTACACAGCCAGGGTAGGGCACGGGATGAAGCTGTAAGTGCTTATTTGGGTGTTGCAGGGGAGGGAGTGGCTCCCGCTGCTGCACGCACCCCAAGAGGACATGGAAGGAGTGGGTACCCCCAGATCTGTGTGCAGGGCAAGGGCAGGCTGCTGTTGTAGGCTGGGGCCAAGGGGCCACCAAGCTCTTCTCAGTGGGAGACTGGGCCGGGGTTGAGCTCGGGGCAGGCAGTGACGGCACTGGGAGGGGGGTTATGGCCACCCACCCGGAGCTCAACCCAACCCAACCCATCCCCTTGCCAGGAATAGCTGAGCGCCACCCCCTGCCCCAGCCCACAGCGGCAGCCTGCCCTCGCCCGGCGCACAGATCCAGGGGCACATGGCCCCATGCCCTCCCAGGGTGTGTGCAGCAGCGGGCCCCCTGTACCCCCCCACTCCCTCCCTCTCCGCTGGGGCCTCAATTGCACGCCCCCCCCCTTCCCTCACAATAGACTTACCAGATGGATCCAGCTGCTCTCCACACCACCAGGCTGTACTCTTAGTTGCCTACATGGTGCGCTGTGGCTGTGCGCACGCACATGGCATTTATCACATTACTGGCCACATTAGCCAAAGAAAGCCATTGCCAATACAGTCAATTTTCCTTATATTGGTGCCGATCTGATACGGGACCAATATATCAGCGCACCTCTAAAGATATCCAAATTGCTTAGAAAAATAGTAAGTTTTACATTTAATTAATTTATAACAAGGCTCAAAATATATCAGAATTTAACTACCCTGTGTCTCTAGTGTTATTCAGAAAAGATGGTAAATATATTTAGCATGTGTGTTAAGAATTAGGAGCTTCTGCCACGGCAGATATGCCACTGAGTAGCTGGAGTAACACAAAGGGTCCAATTGAAAGATTCCCTCCAAACACTTACTTAGAGGGGGGTAAACCTTGCTGTACTTAATAGGAGAAATAAAAAAAAAAGAACAGCCAGAAGAGACCTGGTTTACACATGATACATCACCTGACAGTGCAGGAAAGATTCACACAGACTTAACTGGGCAAAAGATAGATTTCAGATACTTGGTTCAGGCTTAATCTAATCGTTCTTCAAAAGATGTAAATTTCAAATCACAGTATATCATACTTACTAGAATAAACATGCTATACTGATCCATATTTTAAAATAATATGCCAACATAGATAAATATATAATATATCACATCTATATTTAAAGACCTACTGCTACAAATACACATTAAGAACTTTAGTTAAAATCAGATCTTGCCACTTACATAATTTTGAGGGAGGGCTGGGGGGGGTGGAATATGTTCCTCATTACTGGGATTTTTCCCAGCAAAAAAATCAGTTTCCTGTTGGAAAACTAAAAATATTGTTTTGTGTAGGCTGAGCCTGAACTGAAATATTTTGGTTTGCTGAACTGAACCAAACATGAACTTGTATACAGAGGTGCAGTACCTCATAGGAGCTGTACTTCCAAGTACTTTCTGCTCCTCATCAACCTAATTTGGTGGCTGGACTTCATAGTTTCATAATTTCACAGAAGTAGGGATACAGGGGACATGAGCAGATCATCTAGTTCGCCCCCCTGCCCTGGGCAGGAATGAATACAGGGCTCTTATGACCCCTACTAAGTTTAAGCTCAAATGACTGCAGCTAGGTAGTTATCAAGCCTCATTTTAAAGACCCCTAAGATAGGAGCCAGCACCACTTCCCTTGGAAGCTGGTTCCAGATCCTGGCCACCCTGACTGTGAAGTAGTGCTTCCTGATGTCTAGCCTGAACTTACACTCAAACAGCTTCTGGATGTTATTCCTTGTTACTCCAGGAGGTGCTTGGGGAAACAGGGTCTCACCCAATCCCCTCTGGTCCTCCCTGGTAAGTTTATAGACAGCCATTAGATCCCCTCTCAGCCTTCTCTTGTGAAGGCTGAACAGGTTCAGGTCCCCTAGCCTCTCCCTGCTGTCCCCTGATCATGCTAGTGTTCCTCCTCTGGACCCTCTCAATGCTGTCCACATCCCTCCTGAAGTGCAGCACCCAGAACTGGACACAGTACTCTAACTGTGGCCTGACCAGTGTCGCATAGAAGGGGAGGATCACCTCCTTGGACCTGCTCATGTTGCATATGTGGATGCATGACAAGGTGCAGTCAGCTTTGCTGACTGCATCCTCACATTGGCGGCCCATGTTCATTTTGGAATCAATAGTGACTCCAAGATCTCTTTCTGTCACTGTGAAAATATCTGTGTTAGAAGTGGGATTTGAACCCATGCCTCCATACAGAGACCAGAACACCCACCCACAAAGGCAGCTAAGCCCTGAATCTGGTACCTTAAAGCACTCAGCCAACTTGACACTTCTTTAAGTGGAGCTCCCTTGATGCAATTTCCTTTCTGACACAGCCATACAAATCTTGAGAGTAGTAATCAAGTGAAGGAGATTAACTCAATGAAGACTCAGAACTCTTCATTCAAAAATTATTTTTGATATTTTGACTTCTTATTCAATTCAGGATGGAAACAAATACCAACGTAATTTTTGTATCAGGTGGAAATTCCATTTTTTGCTTTCAACTGGCATTGAGCAAATTTGCTCCTTAATTCAGTTAAAAACCATGGTCCAATTTCTACACTGAATCCAAACTGCATTTCATAATGACCAAAACTATCATCTGACTGGAATTGCATTAGCTAATTTCCTTATGCAATCACAGCCTTTCTCCCCACCGCCCTGCGAGTCCCAGTACAGTTCTGCTGTCAAGTCGCTTACACGTTTTGTATCCTTTTAGCAGAAAGAATTGCAAAAGCACTTATTTCTATAGTTACTGCAGTTGCTAGTGAATTTAAATCTCCTACACTGCAGTGAAAAAATTGGAAGTCTTAATGTCAGAGAACTAGATTATAAACAGTTTTTCAGCCAAATTTACATCAACCTTTATGATCATTTACTTTAATAATAGTATCTTAAAATCATGACCATTGTTTTTGGAATTATAGTACTAATCTCAACTGCATTACAACAGTCCATGGAAAAATACACCATTAATCACTATAAGGAATAAAAAATGTCAAGAAAAGGCAAAGAGTAAAAGAAATGAAAACTGAAAATGATATGTAATAAACACTCTGGTAAACATCTTGTTCAATACATTTCACCGTTTTTAGTGAAAAAACACTAAAGGCATTCTACACCTAGTCAAACATGATGATATAAATGTCAGCAAAATTCTTTAAATAATCAAGAAATATTTTCTACTGTTCAACATGCCCAGGCAATTTTACATACCAAACTTGACCGCTTTAACAAAATACAACAAAAAATAGGCAAAATTATATTGTCTTAGACTACAGTGGATGAGGTTGGGGATGGTAGCAGCAGATACTTCCTACCCTGAGGCATAGGCTTCCTAGCCAGAGTGAAAACTATTATTTGCATTTCAAAATATACATCCCTAGCTTTGACCCCCAACTCATTACATTTTGAAATGTATTGTTCTCCTTGGCCTACATTGGTTTTCAAACCCCTGTCAGTTAAAATGTACTGGTTAACACCCTTCAAATACGACCCATTTTTTGTCATCTATACAAGACTTATGAAGAAAAACCCAACCTCGGAGGTTACTGAGTCCCACGCTCATCGGAAAGGCATCGGCCCAACACTTCCCCAGAACACCTCAAAAGAAAAGCAGCATCATGCATTTCAGCAGGGGCCAACCTTTTCAGCAGGCATGTCATAACGTAGCCTTGCACCCTCCCTGAGGATCACTCCAAATCTTCTTCCCCTGACCTACCTGCAGTTCAGCTTTCTGCTCCTTATCTCACCCGGACCTCTGGTGACTCTGGAGCCACCTTCCCGCCCTTCACCCACTCATCTCTGGGCCATCTGTGGGTAGCAACCGCCGGCTCTGCAGACTCATTCGGGGCCGATGGGCTGTGCTCGTTGCCCCACCTCGGAGCACTTATTACTAACCTCTGCCCCTTGCTCCTCTCCCTGCTTTTGCTGTCCCAAGACCTCTGCAGGCCACATGTCCCCTTCTAACATCAGAGGAAACTAGAGGTTTGTGCGCCATGTTTCCCTATGCGTATCCGATAGGCCTGCCTGACCTTCTGCTCCCCATACTACCGCCCCGCCTTGTGCCCCCCAATCCCTCCCCACCTCGCCTTGGGCCCACCCAGTCCCTCCCTGTGCCGCCCTTCTGCCTGTCCCCTAACCCAGTGTTTCCCAACCAACCCAAAAGTGGGTCACAAGAACAGAACAAAACTTTCAAAACGGGTTCTCCTTTCAAGGAGAAAAACGTGGGAACCTCTTGCAGAGGGGGTGCCCGGGGGGGGGGGGAATGCCCACAAATGGGCCCCGATACAAAAGAGGTGGAGACCCACTGCCCGGAACAAGGCGCCCACCCCCCGTGTCAGCGCCCGAAACCGTCGCCCGCGCACCTGATCGGTCCGTGGAGGCGCCCGGCCCCGCCGCCGCCCGCCGTCTACCCAGCAGTGGACGCCAGCAGCCATCCCCGCCGCCGGCCATAGCACAGAAGCAGTCAGCAGCCGCCGCCGGCGCAGGGCCACCGCCGCCAGGCTCGGCGCAGCCCTCAGCAGCGCCATCTTGGCTGCGGGCCGCGGGGGCTTGTGGGACGGTGGCGCGGGCCGGAAGCGGGGCCAGCGCGGGGGCGGGGCCTGAGGCAGTCCACGCCCACTTCTGCCTCTCGTAGCAAGGCAGGCCTGACAATGGAGAGCCGGGAGTGGCGCGATCAGAGGGCGTCTCCAGCCTTCGTCGTTTGGGCGGGCTTGTGGGAGGCCGCAGGCCCCGTTTTCCTGCCGAGCAGCAGCTGCAGGAGTGTCCAGCCCTCGCCTGGGCTACACGAGCCCAGCTTGACCTGTGTTGTCAGGGGCTCCACCTTAGCTGGTCCCGCCCAGGGCAGAGGTGCGGGAGGCTGGCGGGGCTCCGCCGCACTCAAAAGGGCCATTGCAATGTCCGGGATTATTCAGAAGGGAATTTGTTCGCACCACGGGAAGGGTCGTTGTGCCCCTTCTTAAACCCAGGGTGCCTCCACCCCTGGAGGAAGCTGCCCAGGTCCGGTCCGCCCCCCCTCCCCCCGCACGTCAGAAAGGATAGAAAAGGGCAACGGGAAGGATTGGCGGCGTGGAGGGTAGAGTGGGCCACCCTCCCCGAGTCTCCAGGAATTGGAGAGAAATCTCCAGGAGGCTGCTGAGAGCCACTGGGAGATAAATGCCAGGGCACTTGAAAATAAAAAGATGATGAAGCCAAAAGGGAACAACAGCGCCTGACTGAGGGACAAACATAAGAGGGATGGGGGCGAGGGGGGAATGCATGTTGAATCTGATTTATGCAGTTGTTTAAAGGGTTTTTAAAATGTAATAGTCACGTGCATTTGCCTTCCCGATGTCAAGCCACGAACGTCATGACGTCATGTGATGAAACCTCGTGGAATAGATTCAAACGGAGGCGGCATCCCTAACAGAGGGGCATAAACATGAGAAACTAAAGAGGCGAGGCCTGTTCAGCTTGGAAGAGATGCTCGGGGGGACAGGACCAGAGTTTACAAAACACTAACTGGTGAAAAGAAACTCAGTAGGAATTTATTATTGGCTTGATCTCACCATATAAGATTTGGAGTTACAAGTTGAAACTGGTCAGTAGTAAGTTTAAACCTAGCAGAAGGAAGTTATTTTTCACACGGTGTGTCATTGAAGTGGGGAACTTGTCGCCACCAGGGGTGCTGGAAGCTGATTCCAAAAGGGTTGGATACACTCTTGGAGGAAAGCGGGTGTTGAGTGTGGGAGTTAAGGAAGCAGCTGCTGAACTAGAACTTCCTTGACCTTAAAAGCTGGAGGTTGCAAGAGAGAAGAACAGTGGGGAAAAAAACCCTGGTCATACCCAGTCCATTGTCCCTCTCAGCATCCACTCTCTGCCCCTGTGTGACAAAAGAGACTGGGCAAGACGGACCTATGGTCTGATCCAGTAACTGGCAATTCTTATGTTCTCCCCTTTGCTTGAATAAAAAAAAGGGGCTCCATCTTGAGTCAAGAGGCCTGGCTATGAAAGTCCAGAATATGCACTGAGAAATGTGGGCTGCATCCCAATAAAGGGGCAGTTCTTTCTGCACAGAAATAACTCTGCATTCAAGAGGCCTTGGAGAACTCCTTGGGCAAGTGACAGTGTGATCAGCTCAACTATTGTTCCTCCGACATCAGCTCCACATGGTAAAAATATGGTCCCCAATTAAACAGTAGTTTGAAAGTAGGAACTAGGCTGTGGATTACCATGGTGCATGTCCTCTCAGCTGATTGTCAGGCAGAGCCACGATGAAGCTGTAACTGTGGCATTTTTAATCACCCGAAGATCTCTTCAAAGCTACCAGACCTTGACTGCGGCTGCTGCTGCCTTGAAGGAGAGTGGTGAGCTCAGTTAGGGAGACAGCCTGACAGCATACAAAAGACAGAGAGAGGCCTGGCTTAAAACTGATTTTAATGAGGCAGGTTTTACTAAGCTGAACCATGACATTTAACTTTACTTCAACCAGGATTCATTTCAAACAATATAGGTGACGTTTCTGTCACTAATCAGTCTTCACTATAACTGTTTTTGGCAGCACTTAGGTCCGAACCCTGCCACCTAGTGGAAACTTATAGGTCTTCTGGCAACTGACTAAAACAAAACCGCTGTGCTATGCTGGTTTGCGCCGCTCTGGAGTCTTTCAAGTGGTGACCAAAAATCACTTGCCAAACATGGATTGTTCAAGACACATAAAACCCCAGTGAAATAATGGTATTATTACAGCCCTACGTAATCTGAACAAGAGAAGAATAAGAGGTTACTTGAAGCTCAGTCAAGCACTAAGTCTGGCGGGATCTGCAACGTAATTTTGGAGAGCCATTGAAGTTAGAGATGGAAAAATTGTATTGAATCATTCCTGTCTTTATAGAGTTTTTTCTCCACAAAGCACTTCCTAATATTTTTTCTCATCTAATCTGATCTATCATTAAAATTCCAATGCAAGTGCCTGGTCCTGTAATATATGGATTACAGGTAGCTGTTTTGATTGAAACCCTCAAAATGGAGTTATATCTTTCACTCAGAGATGACTGTGAGAAGCAATTAAAAGGGTTACATATTAACATCTTGGTTTACAGGTAACTAAGGGGAGACCATGATAATAGCTTATCCTGTACACTGTAGGAAGAGGGGAAAAAATCTGATATTACAAGAGGAGATGACAAGAAGAAATGAGCTGAAATTAAACATGGCAAAAGTAAGGATGAATATCAGAAAACATTTTTTTCAAATCAGTATAATAGGAGAATAACACTGGAACCCACTTCATTTGGGACTTTTTTTTATATTAAACTTGAGAAAGCACTAGCAATTCTCCTGTACTGGACAATTCAGCAGTGGGTGTACAGGCTGTTTTGTTTTTTAGGGGAAAAATGTAACCTTAATTTTCACATTGTATTGGCATGAGCAAAATCTATAGCTCTACATTTTCTGTAAGTTAATTTAATTTATATAAATCTATTTTAAGGGAATTCACGTACATAATCTTTACAATTTTGCCCTCATCTCCTTTTCTGTTTTCCTTTTCTGTTTCTTTTCGTCTCTTCCTTACGTTCGTAGTTCAGTTTCCCAATTCTGGTCTTCTATCCACTTGTTCCTCACCTCAACCTTTTAATTTACTAGCAGTTATAACTTGTATTCGTGTACCATGTCATTTTGTTAGTTACTGCAGAAACATGCAAAGAGAGGTCTGCACTGCAGAGTTTTGTTGGCATAACTATGTTGACTAGGAGCGCAAAATAAAAAATTGCACAGACTAGATGATTTAGGTATGCTGACAGAAACCCTGTTCTAGGTCCAGCTTTGCCAACGTAGTGCTTCTGTTGGTATGGCTTATATTGTCCAGCAGGTGGTGTGGCTATAATGGCCCATATAAGCTCTTTCTGTCAGCACACGAAGGCAAGGTTGAGAAGAACATGCTGCATCTCCACCAGGGGGCCTTGCTGGCCTACAGAAACAGATTGCTATACCAGTAGAGGCTTGTCAAGTGCAAGCAAGTCCAAAGACAATCCAAACCCCGAAGAACATTTATGTCACAGTGGGATATCAGAAGAAAAACTCCACCATGAGTGCTAATCTAGACCTCATTCCCTCAGTCACATTGCCTCCCAGTGCCCATGCTGTGCTAATTAGATAAGAAGATGGATTTGCTGATTTAGCTGGGCTGAGAATTGCAAAAGGGGTCAATCTCACCACATCTTGGTGACTACCTCTCCTTCGATTTTTCTCTAACAGAATGAGGGGCAATATGGAGATCATCTTGTCAAATTGTAAAAGCATGAATTAAACCCAACAGAGTTTAATCCATAAATACAGCCTCCACGCTACACCCTGGAGTATAAACCAGCCACTCGCTTCCACTCTCACAAATGCCAACTCCCTAAGATAAGACAACGTAGCTGCCTTAGAGGGCTGCTGAGCATATGCCCAGAGTCTCTCCTAGGCTCTCTGCCTTCGATGCACTTACTAACATAAATCAACTAAAGCAGTGTTTATATGGCAACTTATGCTCCAGAGAGAAGCGTGCGGGAAAACGCAAAAGCTGACCATTTGGCAGGTCAGGAAAAGGAAAGTCCTGGCAAAAGTTTTCAATACAAGGCGGACGATTTGGAGGCTTGGTCTATGTGACTGGTGTGGATTTTATACAGTGTAGACCCTGCATGGGAACGAGTTTGTTATAAATTCTTTTTATTAGTTCAGCCCTTTAATTTACAAATAGTCTGTCTCCGTGCTTAAATATAAAGAGTTCTTGTACCAGCAGTGAGGAGAATTGGTAACTTTAGATCAAGGTTATGTCTTTCCTGGTACACCTTACAACCCTCCAATTCTGCGTCTTAATTTAAACAAACTGACATCTACTAAATGTTCTTGCCCTCCTTCCACAGAAGAAAACCTGTAAAGAAACCCTGAAGAATTTTCCAATTTTCTTTCAGGATAAGGTCCACTTTTTAAGCATCACAGTCCCTTAATAAAGAGAAGAGAAAGCTAAACTACATTTCAACAGGATATGAAAGCTCTCTACTATTATTTTCTCAAATCTATATGTTTTCTGTTTCTTAAGGTTGGCAGCTCTGGCCTCATTTAGACCCTCACATTTTGACAGTTCTGCACACAGATACATGAAATGTCTTAGCAGTTTAAGTAAAATAAAACCATACCTCTAAAAATTCATCAGTGCTACGCTCACTGGAGATTTGTGCAGTGGTAGAGAAGTACTTGAACTGAAATGTGTATGGATGTGAAATCCTGAGATTTACATATAAAATATCAAGATCATGAAAATGCACAAACTGTAAAGGTTAAAGCTGTGATTTAGGATGAAAGCAGAGGCGTCAGACATATTACATGTTTTATCAGTTGTGGATGGGGAATTTTTGTTCATAAATAGCATTAAAGGGTAGAAAAAATATGTTGAATTTTTTCAAGATTCAAAATCCCCCTTTTTCAAAGATGTTTAACAGTATTATGATAGGGTGATAAGCCTATCATGAGAGAGATTTAATTCTTTCAGCTACAGAAATACAGAATTTTTCAAAGAAAAAAAAATTACCTAGATTTAACAGTACAAAATATTTTCCCAAGTAGAACTAGTATTGAAATTAGGGCAAAGACTGAATCCTCTAGATCCAGTGGTAACTTTGGAACCTTAAATGATTGCAGAAGTCAGGCTACTTGGAAGTGCCTCTACGGTTATGGGAATTGAATACTAATCAGGAATTAGGATGGGAGGGTAAAGAATACGGAGAATACTCTACTCAAACTCAAAACTGCAATCCTCAAATCCTTCACAATCCTAGAATATATGAATCTTCTCTTCAGAAATATGACAACAGGCATTACAACTGGCATTAGTAGGCTTCATCATTAATACTCATTAAGATTACTGAAGATGCTTCATACCCCCCAGAGCTTTAGACTTTTGTCAGTGTGTTCAGAATACGTATGGATGTGAACTACTATTAACTAGCCGCTTATGAAATTCATAAAGCAACATTGCATCTGTTCATATTTGGAAAGTTTTCAACCATCAAATTTGGGCTTACTACAGAAATGATTGAGTCAACTATGGCTTGTGTGATGCAGGTCAGACTGAGTGGTCGCAATTATCCTTTACAGCAGCAAATCTGTGAATACACGAACTGAAACAATAGAAACATTTTAATTAAAGTGTAAGAAATATAGAATATAATAATCAAGGAGGGAAAGGAATTGTATAGTGAAGTACATGAGGCAAAGATGAGGAACGAAGGGATGAACTTAGAATGGAAAAATTGAAGTGAGTTAAGAAGAAAAAAAAACTTGCAATGAAATATAATAGGTTAGAGATTAGAAAACTGTGGGGCCACCACCTTGACTGGGGGCTGTTAGAATTAGTTTGGGCAAATCACTAGGAAATTTGCTGAAAGGATAAATCCTTCACTGGGCACGATGGCTAGCATTATTTATATACATCTGTGAAATTTTACCAATCCTCGAATCTCACCATTAAGAACTGAATTATTTGGTGTAATTCAGAAGGAGAAGCTACTTAAAGTTACTAGAATTATAATTAGTGCAGCTGAATCTCAATTTTAACCCTGTAGGATTATTGTGACTACAAATAATTTTTAGGGGACTCTGCTTTAAAAGCCATAATCTTTGCTGCCTGAGCCAGCCTGCCACTATATTTTACAAATTTGGCTCTGCTATTTGCATTTATTTGGAATGTAATAGGTTATAGTAGAGATTTTCATTGGTTTCAGACTTCAAGGTCTGATTTACTACATAGTTTTAAACAAGGTACTTTTGTAAAATAAATTATATTTTACATTTTCCACAATTCCCATGACAAACAACTTGAACGTAATAAGAATACTCAATGCCATGACTTTTTAAACTAAAATTGTTACTTTTGCGTTTATCACTATTGAAATAGGAATAATATCCCCCTCTATCACAGGAGTATTGCATGGATAATATTCCTTAATGATTTTGACAATAATTAGGTTGACAAAGATGGGTAAGTTTTTTGCCATGGCTTTTCCTATGGCAAACAGCCGTATTCATTATACAGTTATCATATTTGTTTGTCTCTAGCCCCTTGTGTATCATAAATCATTTATATTAACATATCACAGTACTATAAAACCTTGCATAATCTAAACGAGAATCTCAACACCTGTATAAAGGACCCTCCTTGCTTTTATCTCCCCAGTTAACCAGCAGTGACTGATTTGCAGTGCCTCTATATTTTGAATACCCTACTTGAGATACCTTAAATGTAGCTGATTTTCAGAGAGTGATAAATATTTGTCCTCTGAAGAAATCAGACCCTTTTAAGGAGGGTACCTCAAACAGCTTCACAAAAAATGAAATGCCTCAGATTAGTCTTTTTTTTTTTTTATTTAGGCCTCTATGTTTTTCAATGCTGCTTGTAGAAATTATGAGGGAAAACTGATTTCACAGATAAATAGTATGTAGAATGTGATCAGCAACATGGTATTGTTTATGTGGCTGCTGATTGTTTCAGTCTGTCTAGGAGAGCACTGATGAACAATTTGATGACTGTTCCCGAAGGTTTTTTGAGCCTGCTGCATTTACTAGGCAGTTGGTAAAAAGGGCTTATAAAGTAATGCTGTAAGTTTTACTCAGAGAGGGGACAGATTGTTTACTTATACTTTCCTGGTGTTATTCTTGAACAGAGGATTTTTTTTTCATAAAAGTAAGATAAAAGCAGCTATCGATAATTTAAATTAATACTGAAGGATGGTGATTTGCATTCAAATGCAGTACAGTATTTGAATCTAAAAATACAGTTAGCTCTTTATTTGCTGGCAGTGGCAAATCCAGTCGACAGTGGTAAACTAAAAGACATGATTACACCACACTTCAATAGAAATGGAACGTGTAAATCAGTATTTTCCTATACAGCTGCAGATTTACACATGGGGATACACTGAAAACATTCAGGCAATTCAGTTTGCTTTACTATAGACAGAAAATTTGCTATCTGATTCATAAGGGCTCCAGTACTGCAACACACACTAACATGACTGTATCTTCAAAGATGCAGTTGACCTCTCTATTTTTTCTACCAGCATAAGAATAGATTTTAAAGCATAGACCTACAGGAAAAAAATAAACACTCAGGAAGCCTCTTGCATGAATTAGCAGCACCAGAAGGCAAATTCCTTTAATTGTCACAGGGAATTCAGTAGGGCTGGTGACTCTAGAATGCCTGATGAAAGCTCTTAATAAAGATTAATTCCTACACTGATCCAAAACCCAGTGAAGGAATGGGGAGGAAGGATTTTCTTGGCACTGGCTAAGACAGTCATTGGAATGCCTTGGTCTTTGGAGCAGCAAGAAAATAGCTCTGGCACAGAGTTTCTCTTGTCAGGCTCCCAGAATGTCCCTTGGGTCAGGAGTCTTATCTTTGTGCATTTAGCAGGGGATTGACAGAAATCCCTGGCATTTTTTGGGTAAAAGGAAAAAGCTGGCTCCAAGACAGCAGTCCAGAAAGCCCACTGAAGTTAGGGATAAGGGACTAGAAATGATGAGATTTTATATCTAAAGCCAGATAAAAGAGTTATCTTAGTTTTACTTCATTCCAATGCATTCAAGGAATACTCTGGAGGATGCAAAGAACAGTGAAGGAAAAACATCGTTGTTATAACTCCACTTGGAGCTACAGAATAGAATTTGGCACTGTGCTACTCATCCTTTGGGCTGTATTAACAATGAAACGGCTACTTTTGTATAGTTCTATTATCTATGGATGAATCTCCAGCCATATATTGTCTTTCCCACAAAGGTATTTTGCTTTACCCACTGCTCATATGCAAATACATCTGGAATGCAATGTAGCACCTGCTGACCAGCTCAAAGAAATATCACACAACAGTTTAGGGCAAGATCTGAAGCAAAATATGTATCTCTAAAGGGAAAGTACAATGGGAACATAAGGTGGCAGAAAACATCTAGCTGGGCATATCTACAAGTGATATTAATGCATTGTAAGCTTACCGTGCAGTAAGCTTTTCCTGGGAGTGCATCTACATGTGCACCTGTCTGGAGCAAATTTGCTTCTGATGGGAGCAATTCATAGCAGGGCTACTTGTGCCTTGTTCTGCCCCACTACAGCTGCTTTAGGCTACCCTGGGTGCAAGCCCCAGATCAGCAGGGGGCACCGGAGTCAGGCATAGGCTCTGTGTGGGGCAGGGGATACCCGTTTCCCAGCCCTGCACTCCAGGGCTGGGAAAATATCCCCTCCTCTGCAGCTGTTTTCCCAGCTCCCTGCCCTGATCAGCCAGTGGGGGCAGGGAGCTGAGAAAACAGCTGCAGGGGAGGGGATACTTTCACAGCCCCATGCCTTGATTAGCAGCTGGCAGAAAGCCCCCAGCTGGGTGGGAGCTGTCTCACTAGTAGGGCAGCTAGCAGCAAACCTCTGGCTGGGGGATCACTGCCAGCTCCCTCACTGGTGGGACAGCTCCTGCCCAGTCCCTGCCTGGGTGGGGAAGCAAGAGGTCTTCTGTCCCTGTGCTGCTCAGCTTCCCACTCCTCTGGGGAGCCAGCAGCCCTGCAGCACTGGGATGGGGATGGCAGAGAGGGACCTGGTCCTCACACTGGTTGTCTCCTAGGGAGAGCTGGGAGCTGAGCAGCCCCAGAACTGGGCCTTCTGTTGGTATGGCTGACCGGGAGCAAATTCGCTCCTGGTCAGCATCTACATGAGCCCTACCGTGCAGTAACTACTGAACAGTTAATCTAGTATCTGTATTTACTCGTACTAGCTAACTGCGCAGTAGACTAATTTACTGTTCAGTATTTGCTGCTCATAGCCATACGGTGACACTTTAAGGTGCAGTAGATTGGTATGATTTGAGATTTAAGACTAGAACCGGGCAAAGACTACAAAATAGGATTTGAAAACATTTATGCATATAATTCTAGTAAACCCACTTTAACAGCTTCCATGACCTATGAAACCCTGTTTTTAAACATTTATATAGGAAAGGTGTTGTTCGCACAAATATTCAAGGAAAACTCATTTACATAAGTATGTGGTCTTATGACTAACTAGAAAAAATATGCTTTTCCAATCAGGGACCAGAAACTATAGGCTGTGACTGTTCACCAATCATACAGTTTGAATAATGAATATCAAACACCAAATGAATGCTTGCAAACAATATACAATCTGAAAATTATTTTCATAAATTGTTGAGCAATTTTAAATGTTGAACAAATTCAATAAAATACTGTGGTTTGCCTCTGGTTGTTCTGTGAGAAGAAAGACCTAAATGTTTCTAATGAACTGATTGCTGTTAATGGCTGTAATCAATGCTAGGTTTTAATTCTCACCAGAAAATGTTCTTTTACCCCCACACGCTCCCCTATATCTGAATGGTTCACTTCAGTATGAAAATGCCATTATTTCCCACAAACTGCAGCTATAAAACTGCTCAAAAACCCCTCTACCTCTATAAAGAGAGAGCAGTCAGTTTTGATGTCAAGGTTACTATGGCATACATGAAGATTATATGCAAACACAGCACTCTCAAATGGAGACCTTTTACTTTTCTTCTTTTTTCATTTGTTTTTTTCCTTAACCTAAATATGAAAATAATTGTAAACCGAAAGCATTTTTGTTTTTTGTGTGGGGAAACATAATCAGAAAAAAATAACTGTTTCAGAAGCTATGCAGTGTTGGGAAAGAGAGTTAATATGATTGTATTTTTTGCCTGTGGCATCAATGGATTTGTTTTCCTTTCTCTTCTTGAATCCTCCCTTCTGTGTTGGCTACCTTGGTCCCCTTTCATTGAATATTGTCTCTTACCCTCAAGGAAACAGAGGTACTAACCTTTGTCATAAAGCAGGCAGTAAAATTCAGCTTTGCTGGTAAGAATTCCTGGCTATGACTCTAATACAGTCCAATTACTGGCTTGGAATTTAGGAGTCTCATCATTTAATTAACAATAAGAATTCAGAGAGCAGTGACTGTGATATTGCACCATTCACAAGGGTTTGGAATTTACAAGTCTCAGCAATTAATATAAAACAGGGAGGAGATATCAACTGACCTGATTATCTAGTCTGAATTTTAAGAAGAGAGATTCAAATACATGAATTTATGAGATACATGAAGATATTTCTTTTAGAAACAGTGTGATGCTGAAGGTACTACAGTCTAACAGCCTGAAATTCCTGTAGTACACGCAGGACCCCTTTCTGTTTTTACTTACAATTCAGAGGCGGGCAATTATTTTGGATGGAGGGCCGCTTACCGAGTTTTGGCAAGCCATTGAGGGCCGCATGACAGGCAGCCAGGGGCAGATAAATATTAATTTTCTAAATTTTTAGAGGCTCCACGGGCCGGATAGAAGGCCTGGTGGGCTGCATCCAGCCCAGGGGCCGCATTTTGCTCACCCCTGACTTACATGGACTTAACAGTCACTTGAACTTCAACAGAAATACCCCTGATTTATATCAAATATAAGACCTAATCCTACTTTGAATCTTTGACCACAGACCTCTCCCTGCCCGTAGAAATCTATAGCCATGAAAGGTCATGTGACTGGAGGCAGGACTGAGTGCAGGGGACAAGTAATGGCAGTCTAATGTGACAGCAGTCCCTGAGAATGTGTCCCCTAATGGAATTGAAAGGAAACCAGGAGTGCCAGCAGTACAAGATCGATGTTGCATGACGCAGATTCATAACGGTAAGAGAGGTCTCGTAACCTACTTCAGACCACTCTCCCTTGAAGGAAAACATGACAAGTGTACTAAATTGTCCATTTGTGCTGGTTTTTGGCCTGCTTCACCTTCTATTGAAGTCAGTAACAAACTTTCCACTCACTGACTTCAACAGGAACAGGATTGGGTGCTTAGTTTGGGCCAAGAAAGCAACCAGCTAACTCATTTAAGTGACATTATTATAATTTATTTGCATTCTGATAGCACCCAGAGATTTGAATTAGGAATCAAGTTTCTGCTGTGCTAGAACCTTAGATAAACTCTGTCTAGTTCCTGTCCTGATCATTTTGCAAACTGAATTTATGATGCGTCCATCTTTCGTAGCTCAGGAAACAGACAGAGGGAGAAGGACAAGGTACAGCAACGTTATCATGTTAAATGGCAGAGACTTGGTTGGGCTGGGTTGGTTGGGAACACTTGTCACGTGTTGTCATTACACACGGTTCCTATTTATTTAAGAGTTAAAGTACATTAAAGCAAATGAACAGAATGCATTACTTTTCACTCTAGCTCAATGGTGACCAAACATTTGCACCTGTGGACCAGATGCATAATGCCCTGTCGGTCTGCAGGCTGTATCTGGCTAGTAGACCCAATCCAGTGTGCAGAGTGGCCACTATAGGGGCCTGATCCAATGCATGGGTGGGGAGGCCTCCATCAATTCAGCCAATGGTAGTGGTGGAAGAGGGACTTGGCACTGATCCTGCTGCATGGGGAGGGCCCAATCCAGCTGTGTTGGGCTTGGTAATTTGGCAGTGAGGAAGGGGTGGCAGTATTAATTGCTACTGCTTCCCTGCCACCAAATTTCTGGATCCCTGGGGAGCATCGTGGACTGGATGCCATAGCTCTGCGGGCCAGATTTGTCCCACAGGCTGGGGGTTCAGCACCCCTGCTCTAACTCATTTTCCCTTTGGAGGGAGTCTGTGTTCTGACAGTGCCCCTCAAATCTTCATGTTCCCCTCAACTTGAACTGGTGAAAATGGTCAAAGACCTGAACAGAACAGCCTCTGCTTTCTTATAGCCTTCCAGTTTCCTCTGTCACAAGATCTCTTAAACTACAGATGCACATAAAGATGATAATAACAGCAGATTTAAGAAGTATGTAGATTCCTCAAATTGTTGCATCAGGTATAACAAGAAGCAGCACGGATTCAATTGATTCAGAAGCCTCACTACACAAACATACTGGGAATATGCCAAAACCTTAGCAGTGGGAATGCGGGCTCAGGCTGAAGCTTGTAAGAAGTTGATTTCCATATCCACATTCCCTTTTTCTCTTAGTCTCCTGTAATCAAGTCCTTTGATAATTTCCAGCTGCCCACATTCACTCATGGATGCAACCCATCTGACAGCTTTTTTCTTAGGTCCCTGGGGCTGCCATTCCTTTCAAATTTTGGAAGCTTGCAGTCTCAGCATGCTATATTCCAGGTGTAGTGATCTGGCAGAGACCTATGCTTTGTATTCCTGTCTCTGGAAGTCTGCTGCACATGCTTTATATACTTTTCATCTAGGACATATTTTCAATAGCAGCCTTTGACTGCATCTATAGAAATGCATATATGAATGTAAAGATGTAAATCCATTTTGCAGGCAAACATGGGTGCAATTTTGTACCTGCAAATACTTGTAGATGCACTTTGTAAATGCAGAGATGTAACCTGGTTTGAGGCCATGGAAATTTCTATTTTGCCTCCATTTATTAGCATTTTTAAAAGCATTAAATAAACCACCACAACATAAGTTTGTGTCGAGTGCTACTATGTTCTGCAAACTGTAGTGTTACTGCAGATCTGCTTCTAAGTTAAACAGATTGACAAGATAATTAAAATGTACCTAGGATTTACTTTATTTTTTTTTAATCTGTTCTCCTAACTGGCACCTTCCTACAGAATTACTGATATACATCCCTTAATTAATACTGAATCAAAATTTTGAAGTCAAATGAGGGATGTGTGTTTGTGCCTCTACATTTAAGGTGCTTCCAGTGTTTCCATTATTAACCCCTCTGTCAAAGAGTTCATAGCTTCTCTACTGAAAAAAATATCCTGCCTGAAACTTGGCACTATAGATTTTTCTCTCAAAATAAATGTATGAAAATGAGTTTGACTAGTTACAGGATACATTTGAAAATATGATTTGGAGATGCTTATTTGGGGGATAGATCTGTCCAGAATTCCTCCCCTATTTTTCTGCCCCTTCCAAATATCTGCTTTCAAAGATAGGGATTGCCCTAACTCTTTCAGATGTAAAAGGCTGCGCTTTTTGGATGGCATAGTCAGTATTCGGTGACTGTTTTAGTTCAAGCCAAATGCTTTACAGGTGGATAAGTATGCCAGGATGTATGGGAGCATGTCTGTAAAGAATACTATCAAAGAGTTTTCTTTAAGGATTCAGGGGTGTAGGTTGTAGCTGTGTTGGTCTAAGGACATAGGCAGACAAGGTTCTTTGGGTGAATCTTATAGCTTTTAAAAACCCTGACGAAGGTTTTTTAAACCCAAAAGCTTGAATTTTTTCCCCAACTATTTAAGTTGTTTTAATAAAAGATACCCTATTCACCCAAAGAACTTTGTCTTCTTTAATGATTAGAATTTATTGAAAGGTACAGTAGTAAAAAACCACAGTTTTATCTTTATCATCTGAAGACCAGTCTTATACACTTAATCTTTTATGGCACAAATAATGAAACAGGCTGCCACAATTTAGGCTGAAACCAGACTGCCAAAATTTAGGCTGAAAATGTAACAGAAAGAAAAGAATCCTAGATAGTAATGAAAGGCTGGGAGAGACGTGGAGCAGACACAGTTGCACAACACTGCCTCATCTCTCAAACTTGCGATGTTAAGTTAAAATACAAAATATTGTGTTGCAGGTTAGATACGCACGCCTATTCTTCTAGCTGGCTAACTCCTTCAAAATAACTTCAGGCTTTAGCTAAAGTGGTAAGGTCTCTTAAATATTACTAAACTTTTCCTGCAACACCTAAATCCTTGTTACAGGACAAAGCTTGTCAAGGAGACAGTCTGTTGGGTCTCTGAGCTACAGTTTACCTTCAATATTGGCAGTACACATTAAGTCTATGAACATGAAATATAATAACTGAAAGATATTACTCCTGTTGCAGCAATACCCTGTAATATTCTAAAAAGAAACAAACAAACCAAAAAAGCAGCCAAAATGCTTGTGGGTGACAATGAACACATCTCTGAAAGGTATGGATCTTTATTTAATGAGATCCTGACAGTGACTCAGTAACCTAGGGGAGTACCTAAAAGTTAACTCCTATGTAAACATACAAAAAACTAGAACTCTTTGTTCCAAAATGATACCTTTCATTAGACCAACTGGGAAATCACAAGAAAATTGTCCTTTTCTGCAAGCTTTCGGGCTCAAAGACCCTTTGTCAGGTTCTGGGAAAGGTACAGATGGTACAAAATGATACAAAGTCCCCATAGGTAGGAAATAAACTTCATTTTTGCACAGAGGGAGCTGAAGATGGAAGGCTGTCCCTCTGGGTCCATGACAGTGTCTTTGTGAGCTGTGCTGAGTAGCTCTTTGATGTGTAGATTAGGTAGAATTCCTTTCCTGGAGGTGTCAGATGGCAGACAGGCAGGGTAAAAAAACTTTGTTGTTCTGCAATGGAGTTTAAAATCCAAAATTGGCTAAAATTTGGCATCTTCCATGTTTCCAGGGGTGTACTTGGTAGCCATGTTGGTCTGAGACAAAAAGACATACAAAAATCTAGAACTCTTGCTTCCAAAATGATACCTTTTATTAGACCAACTGGAAAATTGCAAGAAAATTGTCCTTTTCTGCAAGCTTTCAGGATCATGGTCCTTCTTCAGGCTCTGGGAAAAGTATAGATGGTACAAGATGGTAACAAGTTCCCATGGCAGG
>NW_017729029.1:44458388-44459486 GCF_001723915.1 Gavialis gangeticus
GTAAAGGAATTTGACATTTTCCTAAGTAAAGGAGTTTCTCTAGGCACTACGTATGACAAGGACCTGGTGAGTGAATATGTACCCACATTTGAGCATTGGCTACGGGTAGTTCTGGAGAAGGGGACCTGAACCACCAAGAGGAAGACCACTAGATGATGTTAGGTCAGACCTACAGAAATTAAATGTGGATTACGAAAGGACAAAGGCACATGGCAGACAGGAATGGATGAAGATAGTGGAGGCAGCCAAGGACCTCTAAGGCCTCTAGTACTACATTTTTAAAATATATAATTATTGTTTATGGGCAGCCTGCACTCAGGCTGACTTGTTTCTGCCTTACAGAGGCTCACAGCTGAAGGGGAAGGAGGCTCAGCCCCCCAGGGTCAGAGGCGGGACACTTAAGGGCCTTGCTTCATTTTTCAGGGATGTATTTGGCAGCTGTGTTGGTCTGAGACAAAACGAAATGCAAAAATTTAAAACCCTTGGTTCAAAAACGATACCTTTTATTAGACCAACTGAGAAATTACAAAAAATTATCTTTTTCTGCAAGCTTTTGTGTTCACACACGCTTCCTCAGGCTCAGGGAAAGTTAAAGATGGTACAAAGTCCCCCATATGCAGGAACTAAACTTCATTTGTGCACAGAGGAAGCAGAACCCGGAAACCTGTCCCTCTGGGGGTCCCTTTTTTGTGAGGTTGCTTTTGGTTGTGCAGATCAAGCAGGATTTCTTTCCTGGTGGTGCCAGGTGGCAGGCAGGGAGGTGCAGAAAACCTTCTTCCTGTTCAGCAATGAAGTCTATCGTTCAAAATCGGCTACAATTCAGCATCTTCCACGTTTCCAGGATGTATCTGGCAACCGTGTTGTTGGTCCGAGACAAAAAAAAAGGGGCAAAAATCTAAAACTCTTGGTTTCCAAATGACACCTTTGATGAGAACAATTATTAGAGGCATTTTCAAACACTTACTTTAGAGCTGACCGGCTCTTTCCCCAGCCGGCGGGTCGCTCCGACCCGGGCCACTCCCGCGACTGCCCGTCCCAAGGCAGCGCGCGGGCCGTGCAGCACGTGCCGCGCCGCGCGCGGAGCCGGCCACAAGCGGC
>NW_017729029.1:44459955-44469534 GCF_001723915.1 Gavialis gangeticus
CCAGCACTGCAGGAGCTGCCAGGCCGGGCGGGCGGGAGGGGAGATCTTGCTGGGATCCCCGCTGACTTGCTGCCCCTCGCGCACGGGGCAGGACTGAGGATCTTGCTCCGGCCCTAATGGCTAGGAAATGGTTGAAGCGGGAGAAAGGATGCTGGTCCAGTTTGCATTTGGGACATGGCGCAAGGCCGTGGGGAGGATGCATCTGAGTCTTCCCTGAGTGTCGTGTCCCCCCCCACTCCCGCCTAAACCACAAGGAACCCAAGTCTAGGTACAGCCTTAACACGTGCCCTTCCCCAGCTTCCAGTTACGTTGCGTCTGCGTGTGTCCCTGTTTGCGGTGGCAAGTGAAGTGTCTCAGTGCTGATGCAATCTCACTTGCCAGCAAGTCAGAAACAGATGCCTGTCTCTTGCTCTGTCCAAAATGCAAATAGGACTAGCATCCTTTCTCCCTCCCGCTTTATCAGTCTCTGTTTGTAGTTTCTCTCCTCCCTCCCGGGACACTTCCCGATCCAGCGGGGTTCTCTGTTGAGTAGCCAGACAACACCGCTCATAATGAACAGCTGTTGAACAACACGCTGCTCCTTCTTGAGGTCTAACTCGGAAGGAGCGGCTGAGACTGGAACAGAAAGTCGCTCCCAGAGCCCTGTGACACGTACCCAGGAAGTTGATGGTCTGGTTAATGTGGTGACATTTAAAGATTAGACTCTATACAGCTAACCTATATTAGTATTTTGACTGAGACTGAAAATTACTTAATGCACGTAATAAACACAATCACAACCAGTTCTTGATTTTTAGAGTTACTCTCCTTTTCCTGTTTTATATTGTGCTAAAAGCAGGTACAGTGTATACACCCCATTGGGAGAAAGACAACTTAAAGTTTTTACGAACTCATATATATATTTTATATAACTTTTTTAGATTAGGTAGGCCTCATAGGCCTCCTCCCTTTTCCCTGGCTGATTTCTGCTGTTGCTGTCAGTGTTTACCTCCTTGTTATAACTTGACTTCTTAGTTCTAGATGTAGGATGTTAAAATGCAGAACATGTAGCGAGGAGCTATATTGACATGCAAACAACACTATGTTGGTCCCATGCTTCAGAGCCAGAAGAACCGTTGCTCACCTTCCATGACATTAAAAGTTATTATAGCTGTACCTATTAGTGTCATCGTGCCTGTAAGTATGTCAGCATTTCCATTACAGATGCTTTTTTTCTTATCTTTGGAGGTAGTTATTCAAACTCCTGCTACTTTGTACCCTGTCATTCCTTCCTACCTTACAAAGAAGTCCTAGGTGAAAGCTAGGACATGCATACAACTTCATATGTTAAACAAATATTTAAAAAGAAGATAAAATGTTGCTTATGGGGGACAGACCACAATGAGTAACTTGGAGTTTTAGCTGCATTCTGTTTTTAGTTTTGCCACTGGCTTTAGGAGGAGGGGTAATATATGTGGAGAAGGAGTAATACGTGTATGATTAATATTCCTTGCCCCCTCCCCACCCCTCAGAAGCTAGTAGGAGCTTACCTGAACAAGAAGTTCATGGTAGAGAAAATCCTTGACTGCTTCGTTTCCCAGAAAGTTGTAAAAGAGAAGATAAAACAAAATGAGTTTGGCTCTAGAGCAATGCTGAGGAAGGGAGCTGTCCTTTTATAGCTAGCTGAACCCTTTTCACAGGGTTTTAGATTAGGCTGCCTAGGGAAGCATGCTCCTGGCATGTTGGTCCAACTCTTGTAGCCAGATAAGTTTCCAAGGGGAAGGCATGACTCCTTAGGATTTAAGGGATAACCAGAAAGTTTTCCCCAAAGACTCCTGGGCTAATTATTCACATTTACTTCTATAAATGTGTTTTGTTCATATGTCCTTTGCATACTAATACCTTTTGCATACTATCCCTAAAACAGTCCCCTGTGTTAGGATTTTTAAACTAAACCTCACTGTTGTAGATGTTTAGTAATAGTGGTATAGTAATAAATGCTTAGTAATAGTGTAGCTGTTTAGTAATAATAGTTCTATTGTGGCAAGGCTAGATCAAAGTTATTGAGGATTACTATGTGATTCTGACCTGTTCCAGACAAAGAGCTCCCTCTCTACACTTAAAAGCCTTGCTCTGGAGGGTAACAGTTCTCTTCCAGCATAACAGTTTTATAGGAGATCATGATCAGGCCAAGGTGACTGCTTGGATAACTTGGCGCAGTTCTTTGGATTGAGGCTTGGAATTTGACCCAATATTCGGAAGGGGCCAGTGACAATGGAGCACTGAGATGATGTGCTCATCAGCCTATGTTGCTGAGCACACTTAACTGATGTGATGAGAACCAGCTCGGTGTGTATTTGTGGGTTGTTTTTTTTAATGGTCAGCATTTCCATTCCTACATATGGAAAACTGCACTAATCAAGCACAAAAGCCAGCAGGACACATTACTGTGAGTGCATCCAAATGCAACAGGAGAGGGTGGTGGGAAAATGTTGCAAGAGTGAAATTTATTTGACGTTCACATCTCCTACTTACCCACAAAGACTGGCACACAGGGCACTGTGTTTCCTCTGTAAAAGCTGGTAGATCACTAGCTCTTAAAGTAGCCCAGGAAAATGTGTTTTGTGGTGATCCTTGTGTACTTGCTGGACAATGGAATAAGAATGCTTCAGAAGCTGGACTTTCCCACAGTGGATCTCTGCTTAGGTTTTTGCAGCTGTAACCTTTTTTAAGGCTCAAACTCACCTTTTTTTCAGCGAAGACTTAGCTTTTCATCCTGTTCTCTATAATTGGGATGATGCAGTTTTAAACATGGCTATAATTGGCAAGACTGGACTGGAAAAAACAGACAAGTGCAGTCATGCTGAGTGGGAGAAGAGCAGCGAACAAATTGTAGAAAGTAAGCCAAGTAGAGTCTGTCTGCAATGTCTGGCCACAGCTTCTGAAGGCACTCATACCCTTCTCTCCCTCATTTATAAAAGAAGTTAATTGTTCTATCCTGAATTTGAGGTAGGGCTTCAAAAATCCACCTGCCTATTGAGTAAGGGTCTCAAGCCATCATCTACTTTTAAAAAACCCTCCTTATTTTTGGCTGCAAAGTTCCTTCTGATTGAACCAATACAGCATTGTACTGACTTGGGAAGACAGAAAGCTCCATACCTGCACTGCTGCTTATATCTTAAGGAAGTAACAGCATGAAATGAAGACGACCTTTGCCAGTTTCACAATTTTTAGAGACCCCTCCAGGCAGCAGTGAAATTACCAACAGTTGTCAATTTTACATTGTATCTGTGTCTGGTTAAGCCTTTGCTGTTAGGGTCTCCTGAAAGCTTCTCAAGCATTGGTTTAAATCATGCACTATGGATGGCGGTAGGGGTGATGATGAAGCATGAGACATCCTTAACAGGCAGCACTGTTGCAAGTAAATGAAAAAACAGGGTCTTAAAACTTTGCCAGACTGCTCATCTGAGCTGAAATTTTTCATGCCTGATAGCTCTCAAGCTGAATTAATGGGGAGGTTTCATCCTGAGCACTTCAGCCATTTCCAAGAACAAGTCTGGAGAAGGGTAAAATTTTTCAGTTTTAAATTCTGGTGACCTTTTTACTTGGAAAGCCCTGGCAACCACCGGGATTTCAAGATGGGAACTGATAGTTGGCAATAAGTGACCTTTGTGTTAAGGATGTTGCTCTTGGCTATCTATACAAGTCTGCCAATATCTAGTCAAGTTGTAAGAGTGGAGAGGGATTGCAGATAGGGCTAGGGCAGGGGTGGCCAAGTATTTAGGCTGGAAGGCTATTTAAGGAGTTTTGCTGAGTTGTTGCAGGCCAGGAGGGGTTGTTTGATCCTATCTGGCTCACCTGCCCTGCACCCACCACCAGGGGCACTAGACAGAAGGTGGGTGGGGTCTTTATGGAGACTGGACCAGGACCCTGCAGGGAGCAGGATGGGCAGGTGGGGCCAGGATTGTGGGGCAGTGACAGCATGGGGCCAGGGGCCAGGCCAGAGCCTCAGTCTCAGTCCACTCCCTGCATGTTCATGCCTGTGGAACTGGTGTCTGTTGCAGGGGCATACAGGGAGCAGATCATGGATCTGCCCCAGGCCCCAGCCCTGCAGTGTCACTGCCTCACAATCCTGGCCCCACCTGCCCATCCTGCTCCCAGCCTCTGCTCCTTGCCCGCCTGCAGTCCCATCCCATCTGCCCAGATGAGCGCAGGAGTCCTAAGCTGGTCTCCATGGAAACCCTGCTCACGTACTCCATTCAGCACCCCGAGTGGTGGGTGCGAGTGAAGGGGCAGCTGGGCAGAGTGAGTCACTGCTGCAAGAACTGCCAGGAAGCTGAGTCTGGCTGCCATGCTGCCCCTGCCCCGCTGTGCATGCGGGGCCAGTGGGGCCAGCCACACATACCACAGCCCAGGCTGCCCCCTGCGCCTGTACTTGGTGGAGCTGAGGAAGCTGCCACAGGCCGGATAGAATCCCTTAGTGGGCTGGATTCAGCTTGTGGGCTGTATTTTGCCCACCCCAGGTTAGGGAATCACAGGTCATATATGCTCAGACTTGCTAGGACCTAACAGCTAAACATCTCAGAAGACTTCTTCCTTATTGAACAAGTTCTTATAGTGCTTGCTGCTGACCAGACTGTATATGCCATCCCCGCAGAATGACAGAGCATGCTCCTACCTAACACCCAAAACAACAGGAGCAACACAAGACTTTCCACAGGAGCAGACATGCTCTATCCAAGGGCTGGGCATTGAAACTGAGAGATGGGAGCCTGTCTTTTCTGTGTTCTCTGTGACTCCATCCTCCTCCAGCTTACAGGGGGGACAAAACAGACGGATTCAAAACCAGAGCGGATCTAGAGCAAGAACTGGATCTAGAGTGCTGTGGGGAGGCCTAATCTCTCAGAGTGCTGACAGTGTTGTCCTTGTACACTACACACCTGATTTCTGCAACAATAAGGAAGAGGTTCTACAGCATAGTCTCTTTCACTGGACATCCCCAATTCATCTCCAGAGCAGATCCGTTCTCTCAGTGTAACTTTATCTTTGGCATTTCCTAACTTGATTTGATGACATAGTTTCATAGTTTCTAGGGTCGGAAGAGACCTGAGCAGATCATCGAGTCCGACCCCCTGCCATGGCAGGGAAGGGTACTGGGGTCAAACGACTCCAGCAAGGTGGTCATCTAGCCTCCTCTTAAAGACCCTCAGGGCAGGAGCCAGCACCACTTCACTTGGAAGTTGGTTCCAGATCCTAGCCGCCCTGACCGTGAAGTAGCGCCTCCTGATATCTAGCCTAAACCTACCCTCTGCCAGCTTGTGACCGTTATTCCTAGTCACTCCTGGTAGTGCTCGGGGGAACAGGGACTCCCCCAATACCTGCTGGTCCCCTCTGACTAGTTCGTAACAGGCCACTAGATCCCCCCTCAGCCTTCTCTTGTGGAGGCTGAACAGGTTCAGGTCCCGTAGCTTCTCCTCGTAGGGCCTGCCCTGCTGCCCCCTGATCATGCGAGTGGCCCTCCTCTGGACCCTCTCCATGTTGTCCGCATCCTTGTTGAAGTGCGGTGCCCAGAACTGGACGCAGTACTCCAGCTGCGGCCTGACCAGTGCCGCATAGAGGGGGAGTATCACCTCCTTGGACCTGCTTGAGATTCATCTGTGGATGCATGACAAGGTGTGGTTGGCCTTCCTGACTGCATCCCCACACTGCCGAAAATGAAAGACATGAGAACATTAAAAATGTTCTTTCAACATAGATTTATATCTAACATTGTTGTCACTTGCCTGTTGAAGACGCTGTGTACATATTTGTCATATTAACTTCTTTGATTTTAATAATTGTTCTTATAAGTTAAAGGTTTTTATTTTCTGTAAGTCTTCAGAGTATATAGGGGGAACAATTTGTATTACAGGCACAAACACACAGAGCTTCTGCAGACTCACTGTAGAGGAAGACAGACTGGTCAGGGTCCATCCAGAGGGAATCCATGGTTTAGGAGTCAGCAAAAGGGAGAGGGAAGATTAAATCCCTCCTTCTAATACTGAGCACCAGTCAAGACTTGCCAGTGATAAGCATATCACTTATAAAGAGTTTTGAAACTAGTGAAGACAGCAGCAGGGCTTGGCAACCTGCAGCACATGGAGAGATTGTATCTGGCCCACCAAGCTGGGATGGCAGTGGGAATCAGCATCAGCACCAGACCAAACTGAGTTAATTCAGCCTGCTGTTGCTGAAAGGTCACTGACCTCTGGCCTACAGTTCTCGGTACCTAGGAAAACACTAGGAAATTCCACTTGCTAACTCCAGACAGGTGTTTTTCGTATGTAGGTCTTTGGGCCTGGGAAGTCTCCCCAGAAGCCACCAATTTGTATTTCTACCTTAAGAGAGAAATGGGATCAGCTTTATTTGCAACGGTGCAAAGACGTAGTTCTGTTTGGAGGGGGGGAAGAGCATGAAAGCTCATAAATACAGATCATTAAATAGCTGCTGAAATGACAAAAGGTTCTGGAGAAGCACTTTATCTTGAACGTGGAATAACAAAAAGGCAGTGGTGCTGCAACTGACACTTCTAAGCCTTGCGCTAAACATTAACCAGAAATACAACATTACTGTGTAAGATGGGAAAAACCCACTCCAACTTTTCAAAAAAAGCAGGCAGGCCTTCTGCGTGCTATTTCCTGTAAGGTGTAATAAAGCAGAAGGCAACATTTGTTTCCATAGTCCACTTCCATAAACTGCTGTATTCCACTGGGGGAAGAGTTGTCAGCATGTAATGCTATTATAGCGCCTTTCACTCAGGTAGCTTCTAAAGCGTGTACTACTAAGCCATACAGATGAGGAGGATGTTGTAGGCACAGGTTAACTAGAATTTGATGTGATGCCCTTTTCTGGGGCAGAATAATCTACCTTGTCTAGGCTGCCTGAGCAGCTGCAGTGCTTGAGTAGAGAGCTGGAAGTATTTTTCTAGAGCAGGTGCAGCTTTGTGGATGTGAATGTGGGTGGCTAAGACTAATTCCCAGCACCAAAGAGCTTGATTTAATGGATATAGCTATCAGGGTGAGAGGTAAATAGACAGTATGGGACAGGAAATGAAAATGAGTTATTTAAAAGATATTCAGATCACTTCTTGTTTCAGTTGTCTCTCTAGGCAGAATTTAGAATAAAAGGAGCAGATGGCACCAAGTTGAAGCTGGTGAAGGAGGGGAGGTGGGTTGTTTAATGCCCCACAAGATGGATGGAGTTTCAGACACAGGGATAACATAAAAAAGCCAATTGGAAGGAGCACAATGAAGCTGAGGTATGTTGGAGAGAAAAGAGTGGACCAACTCTAGAACAGTGACAGGCATTTGGGGACTGTCTCCACGGGTGGGATGGTCTAGTTCCAGAACATGGTAGCTCTGCTCTGGCCTGTGTTATCTTGAGGACCATCTGGGCTGGTGTGGAAGCAGGCAGAAGTGGGAGCTGCTCAGGACTAGGGAAGCTTATGCAAATAGGTCTTCCTCCCTTCCATATCAGAAGGCAGTGGAGCCATGCAGAATGCATTGCACAGGCGTGCAGGAGATCCTTGTAGAATCTAAGTCACTTAAGATCAAGAGCTTGCCAAGTGGCGGTGTGCTAGGCTGTGTCATTCTGGTCAGCTCCGTAGGGCAAAGCATGCCAGAGCCTGTTCCCATCTGGTTCTGTTATGCTGGATTTGGCAAGTGGCTGCATCTGCAAGAGGACGTCTGAATACATTGTCACCACAAGGGGTTGCAGTGTTCCCCTCCTTCCTATTCTGTGTAGATCAGTGGTTCTCAACTTGAGGCACCTCTCATTTGACTCGCAGCTTCCCTCCATAACTGTCAATTGAGCAGCACCCCATTTCAGACCTGATTTATTACAGTGCTTATTCTTTGCAGAGGAGCTAGGCAGTGGGGGCACTGTAGCTTGCTAGACAGGGAGGAGCTTGCATTATGTGGATCCTTAAACCACATCCTTTAGCAGCTTGGTATTTTCTTCAGTGCCGCCACCCCTTCTGACTAAGAATGTGAAAATGATCAGCATGCTACCACAGGCCTTCTAAAGAAAGCTTGTGTTAGTTCAAGAAGTAATCATTATTGATTTAGCCTACTTTTGTCTCCACAGCTGTCCACGTTCCTGTTGCTTCATTCTGTGCAGCTGTTATTAATGTCAACACAAGTTGGGCTCATAAAACAATAGGCTGGGCAGTAAGATAGATCCCAGTTCTCCCTGGCCCCCTTCATGAAGCATTTTCACATACTTATGCAGTCTTGCAGCCTTTTCCAAGTTTAGTGGAAGCTTTTACACCTTAGCACTTGGGCAGTAGTTATGAATTATGAAACTTCTACTATCATGATTGGCAACCTTTTTAGGCTATGAGCCCAAGTGAGCCCAGGGGTGAGTGGGCAGATGCTAGGACTCAGCTTTTGCTGATGCTTATGTGTTCCTGCAGCAGCATGGGGAGCGTACCTGTCCCCCAAATCTGGCCCACAGACTGCAAGTTGCCACTCCCTGCCCCTGCGCGTGTGACCTGGGGATGTGGGCTCCCATCACTGTGTGCTGTCAGCCTGGGAGGGCACAGGAGCAGGCATGTGCCCACAGATCTGCGCAGGGTGGGCTGGGCTGTGCTCCAGGAGGGTAGTCCTAGCTGCCCACCGGTGGGCTGCACTCTGTGGGGTGGGTGGACCCCGGCCTGCGCTCCAGGTGGCTAGTTCCAGCCACAGCTCAGAGCACAGCCCTGGCTCCACCCGCCCTGCAGGGCACAGTGGAGTGGAGGATATGGGGGGGCTGCAGCCACCGTAAAATTCCCCATAGCCCCTGCTGCCGGTCCTGCTCTGATCTGGGTGCACATGCCCGCCCCCATGCCCTGCTGCTTCTCGCCTAGCTGGGGCAAAGCTGTGGCTTGTGCGGGAGGCGTGGGGAGGCTGGGTGAGCGGCAGGAGGTTATAGCCCCCACTCCCAGTGTCTTCCACCTTCCGCCTGGAGTGCAGCCCAGCCTGCCCCACGTAGATCCAGGGGCACACGCCCGCTCCCATGCCCTCCCGGACTGGCGGCAATAGTTGCCAGAAGAGCAGCTTCCAGATCAGCGGTGCGCAGCAGCATGCAGTGGCTTGAGCCCCCCTCCCTGAGTCCCGTGCCCCCCCTGCCCCGGCTGGGCAGCTTGTCCTAGCCCCAGCCCCAGTCCCTCCCTCTCTGTTGGGGGCATTGATCTACCCTGTCAGACCCCTTCCCTCCCCTCTCCACCCAGCACAACAGACTTACGAGGTGGATGCAGCTGTGTCCAGCATCGTGGAGGACTGCTGCCTATATAATCTATCGCCAAATCTCCGAATCAGCGCCAAATATTCATATCCTAATCAGCCAAATCAAATCAGGACAGTGATTCGAATCACTGAATCGAATCACTGTCCTTCTGAATTGGCCAAATCCGAATCGAAATTGAACAGTTGCTGCTTTGCACAGACCTAGTGGTGAGCACTGCTGTCCTCTGCTCTTTGAGTTGCATTTGCAGTGAGCTCTTAGATCTCTGATGAAGCCATAGGTGAGGTGTATGTAAGCGCAAGGCCCTAACCCAGAGGAGGGCAAGGTCAAGTCAGCTTC
>NW_017729029.1:44474534-44486728 GCF_001723915.1 Gavialis gangeticus
ATGTCCCAGTCCCTCCCTTACTGTGGGGGTGTTGATCTGCCCCCTCCACCCACCAGAACAGACTTACCAGCTGGAGGCAGCTGCATCCGTCGTCCTCGAGGACTGCTGCCTGTGTAGTCTATGGCCATATCTCCAAATCGGCGCTGAATCTTTGGATCCGAATTGGCAGAACTGAATCGGGACAGTGATTTGAATCACTGAACTGAATTGCTGTCCATCTGAATTGGCTGAATCCAATTCTGAATCAAATACTTGCCAGTTCACACAGGCCTAGTCTAGAGTGCCCCAGAAGCAACTTCTTTAGTTCAGATCAATAGCCTCATTCAAAAAACTAAACTTGAAATTAGGTGGGATTTAGGTGTAGGTATTTAAAGGTTACTGTAGCTTTTATTGTATTCTGCTGAAGCTTTTTATTCCCTAGAGGAGGTGCAGTGAACAATGTAGAATGGAAGACAGTGAAGCAGCAGGGCATATGATCTCAACTGCTATACCGAGTGGGATGACTCAACAGTGCATAACTCATCAGCAAAATGACTTCATTGCTTGGAAGGAGGGTGGCATCCCATGCACATTCCACTTGCAGCAGCGCAGGCACTTAAAACAAAAAAATGCTGGGTGCATTAGCTCTGCGTCTCATGGCAAGGAGGCCGTGACTAGTGCCTTGGTAACTGATCTCCCCTCAGCAGACACTATTCCTTGAATACATAACAGCTTAGACCCAAAGCATATTTTTAAGAAGGAATACTTCATAAACAGTACTTTTATGACTTATTTCAGTCTTGTTCAGACTTCCCCTGCAGTGTTTATCCACAACTACAATGCTGTTAAAGGGTTAGGCATCTTTAAAAAAAGTAAATGAGAGAGAGAGATGTGAAAGTTATAATAGCAGGTACCAGTTAACACATACATTTCCTGACAGGAGGATTAAACTGAAGAATTATTTTCAGTTTGATTCCACAACACTATCAAATAGTAAGTTTCTTCTTGAATGACTTTCACATGGCAGCAGGGGAAAAAGTAATGAAGGGATTGCCATACTAAGTCAGAGCAACCATCTGTGTAGTCATCAATTGTAACCAGCACCAGACACTACTGAGGATGGTGGAAATATCTTGTCCTAAGCTTTTATGAGGGAAACGCCACCAAGGAAGGCTGCTTCTAGCTCTGAGAACTAGCGATTGCCTTATGTCCTAACACAGAAGAGTTCCTATCCCTTCAAAAACTCATCTGGAGTTTATTACAGAGCTGGGCATTGTTATCTGCGGGATCTATATGGAATCCCATTAAGCCTTTGGCCACAAGATGGCTCGTTACCACCCAGTTTGAGTTTACCCCTTCCTTGGATATTGCCTTGGTTTTCATTTGGGAATGGTGTTACTCATTCTCCTGCTAGCCTTCTGTAGGCCATTCAGTGTCCTGTATATTTGCATTATGGTGCTCTAAGGTAAACTGTTACAGTTTCTTCACACTTTTTCTGCAGCCCTAAAAAAATTCCTTACCATCTGCACACTCAGTCTGCCCTGTTTTTTCTGACAATGGTTTATTAGACCTGAACACAGTTTTCCCAATGAATGAACACATTTTCAGTGCTATTCTTTATCTCATTCCTCATACCTTGCTAGCTTTTGCTTTCTTTCTTTTTTTTCTTTTTGACTACATGCTGCACATTGAGCTAGTTTCTTTATGAGGCTGTATACAGTGATGATTTTCTCTTCTTCTCCCTCCCAATTGATATAGTTAATTTAAAACTTACTAAATGGTATGAATATGAATAGTTCATGTTATTCTCTTCGAGTGTGCATCACTTTGAATGTCAGGACTGGTTTTAACCTGTCATGCCACCTATTTGCCTTGCTTCGCTAAAGCCTCTAAAATACCATCATATGGAACAACTTAGAAATGTCACCTGTGCATTCTGTCCCCTCCTTCTTGATCATTAAATACCACTGAGAACCAAGTGAATTCTAATATAAAACTTACCTTAAAAAAAAAAATTAAAAAAAAAACAAGGTGGTTGTAAGATCACAGTAATTAGCAAGAAGCCGATGAGATAATGTATCCAAAATATCTGGGTTCCCTTTTAATGCCAGAACACGAGGAAGTTGCTAATTTGTTGTTGTCAACATGTAAGACAAAATATAAGCACTGTATATATTAAATACTTTTAGATTAGCATAAAACATGGGAAGAGAAAATAAAATGGCCCAACACAGTCCCTTTGAACAATTAGTTTAACATGGCCAAATTATTAGTTGCCCTGGGAATAAATAATCAAGTATCCTGGCTTTCGTGCATGCAAACTCAGTTAAAATATTGCGAATATGTGGGGTTTAGTGCCAGTTTCTTTATAGGAATTCAAAGAAGAAGATGGTGAGTAACTGTATTGGGGCCTTTTCTTTAAATGAGAATGTGCCCACCATAATTAGTAGAACAGAAACGTATGCCCACATGATACTGGTGGACCATTTGGGCATTTTCAGGGTTACTGCACTATCCCATTTGGTGATTTTTTTTTTTTCCTATCGTCTGTTGGAGAAGGATGTTGAACTCAGAGCTTATAATGTGTATGATGAATTGGAATGAGGATGGAGTTAAAGCAAGGTCACATTTTTCCATGGAGAGTCTACTTAGCCTGCTTTAGTGTAGATATTCTAACTGGTTCCTACATAGTACTGCACTGTTAGCCAGTTTCAAGTGACAAACCTGCTGTGGCCTTGCTCTCTCCAGGTGCTGATCTTCTCCATTAAAAAGAGACTTCAGTCAAACATGCTTTACCTAAAAGCAGGTTAGCTCTGGGGAAAGTCTCCTGCTATAAATTGTGTGTAAAATGTACCGAGTTTGAATTAACGCGTGTCACGGAGTGGGGCCTAGGAGCAGCTGTGATCCTGCTAGCACCCCCTACCATGCCAAGTGAGTGATCCAGCACCCTCGATTCTCGCCCGCCACGTCTTGTTGGTATAATAATTTGATATGGGAGGCTGCCTTAAGATCCCCTTGGTCACAATGTACTGCTAATACCTGCCCCTCCTGTACCAGATGGGAGGACTTGGTGGAACCCCGGCCTTACGGGCTATGTGTGCCTCCTACCTCCCCTTTAGCACGCCCTAAGCCTCGCAGTTGTTCCGGACGTTCTTATGTCTCAGAGATGCACGCCCTCTCCGGGCCCTGTCTCACACACTCTGCCCTCTCTGGGCTTCTCGCGCACCCTGCCCTCTCCGGGCTCCCTGGTGTACTCGCCCTTCTACGGGCGTTACCCGCGCCTGTGGCTCTCACCAAGCCTGCCCCGCGCTCCCGGCGCCCGTGGCTCTCACCGAGCCTGCCCCGCGCTCCCGGCGCCCGTGGCTCAGGTGGCACGCAGCCATGCCTGGCCCCCTGACTCTTCTCTGGGTCCTGTGCCCTCACTGGGCCAAGTACCGCCCTCACGGGCTGGGGTCTCAACCCCACACACTGCACCACACCGGTGCCAAGTTGCTGTGCCTCCCAGGCACTGCTCTGTGCCCCAAATAGGGCACCCAGGAACCCCCAGACTACTGGGGAGCTCCCGTGAGGCCTCCTCACACCCCTACAGCCTCACCCGGTCCCCTGAAATTTACACAACAGAACCATAAGCCAACCGGCTGTAACAAAACAATAAGCCTACCAGCTATAACCTAAAGCCCAGGCCCACCTGGCTCTCTGGCCCAAAGCCTCCCAGTCAGGCTTCTCTCCACCTTTACCATAATGCAGCCCTCTGGGTGCTCAGGCTGTACTGCTTAGCTTAGCTCTCCTGCAGAGCTCCTACACCTCAGGCTGCCAGAAGGGAACTGCTAGCCAGGCTCCAGCCTGGCTGTTTATAAGGGCCCGGCCCTGCCCCCTTCTGGTCACCTGACCAACCTGGTTGCTCCACCAACCAGCACCTGAGCTGCCCTGGCAATTAGCAAAGGTCCTAATCCCTACTTAGGCACGGGGCACCCGAGTGCCCCCGTGACAATGTGTTACAAGTAACTGTTTATTTTGTCTGCAAGTTGTTCACTAGTTTAAAATAGCATTTGTTTCCTTTTTCAGGACAGCCAGTAGAGGGGACTTCGTATTTTCTGCTGATCGTCTGGTAGGTGGAGAATTTCTTGTCGCTGCTGCACTTTGACACTTGTGTTAAGTAGGTCTTTCAAGCTGGACCATTCATGGAGTGGCAGCAGCGTGTTTCCCTATAACATAAGTTGCTGTCTGACATTAATGATCTGACTAGGCACTACTGCTCTTTGTTACATGGTGCCTTTCATCCCAGATGATTTCAGATACCTTCAGCCACCTGTGGAATGCAGCTGCTGTTTTAACAGCACACATCAATAAGACAGGAGAGAGTAGCATTGGAAACTACTCAGAATCCTATGGAAACATATATGAGCAGGATGTAGTTAAGCTAGTTTTAGTGTGAATAACACCTATGTCCTCATGAAAAGACCATAGCATTTTTTTTATAGCTTGGACGGCCACATAGTGTCTCATCCAGAAGACTAAACAGCCCCTGACACAGTGTTCCTATAGCACAGCTGGGCATCACATTAGTGGCCAAAACTATATGGCAGCTGGCACAGAACAATTCTAGCAGAGACAAGGCACTGTGTAGTGATAACATGTATTAGCAGATCACAATAAGTGCATTTGGGAGGTTAAGGCCTTACCTCCATTGGTTAATGTGCTGAGACTACACACTGCCTTATCTGCCAAGGGAGGTCAACAAGGTTGAACGGTCATAAACTACTACAAGACCATTTCAGGCTGGACATAAGGAAGAATTTCTTTACTGTCTGAGCCCCCAAGGTCTGGAACAGCCTGCCATCAGAGGTGGTTCAACCACCTACATTGAACACCTTCAAGAGCAAATTGGATGCTTATCTTGCTGGGATCCTATGACGCCAGCTGACTTCCTGCCCTTTGGGCAGGGGGCTAGACTCGATGATCTTCCGAGGTCCCTTCCAGCCCTAAGTCTATGAAATCTATGAAATCTTTCCAAGGGCTTTGCTTCATGCTAGTTAATTTATGGAAAGACATTTTTTCCTAGGCCTTGTCTTAACCATGGGTGCATTTGCTTGTCAATACAAGTTCTCACAGTTCAAGGGTTTCCTTAGTGACTCCTATCTAAATCTCAGTCTGATCCCAACCTGCTTAGCCAGACAGCTCTACGGTTTGAGGAGCTGTGGCGGCCCTTCTACTAACGTCACAACTTGGCCTGTTCACCCACACACACCTTACAAGTATCGTTTTGTTTCTGATACCTTCACTGCCCACTAAAGATGTTACTGGGGTCAGAGGTCTGATTGTTCTTATCTAACAGCTGGATCAGTTATTTTTTGGAGTGCCCTGATTGTAGATAGTGCTTTATAGAACATGAAGGTAAGGTCCTCGCCTGAGCATCTTAGTCTGAGATCAGAGTTGTCAGCAAAAACCATTTGTTTGAAGGAGTGTTCTTGCCAGTTACTAAAACAGATAAGGACAATCATGAAAAATGCAGTCAGCCTATGAAAGAAGAAATTGTAGGTCAGCTGCATTGCAGAGTGTTCCTGTTTGCCTGGGTTACCAGATTCTCAGTCAGAAAATGCACAGACTCAAGATATGCAAACAATAAATAAAAGCCCAGTTTCCTAATACTAGCAAATTCAAATGCCATCCAGCTGAGAGCGCGCCAGCACAAGCCAGTGTGAACATTAACAGCAATTAGTCCCCAAGTCTTCACTTCAGATCTATTTGTGACCAGGGCTCCTTCCACACTGAGCACCTTCTGTTAAGGCTGCTTTTCTTACACTGTAGGGGTTCCCATCATGCCTTATTCTTAAAGAGATATACCTCCGCAGTAAGGTAATTGAAAGGAGAGAAACAATGGTTGTGGCAGTGCAAGGACAGCTCTTAATTAACCTCAAATTAATGGCACTGCAGTTCCCTCAAGTTAATATTCTCACTCCTGTAGCCTCCCCCATCTTCATGGAAATGCTGCGTGTGTGAGGGAAGCACTGACTGCTCCCTAACTGCTCGAGGCTGTAGCACCCAGGCAGCGAGCCAAACTCAGGCACACAGCATGGGAGCTTAGTGCTGCCTGACCATCACTTTTACAGACACAGAGCTTCTGTTGACAGGAATGCCTCTGCCCCCTGGTCATACAACAGCCCTGGTGTTTGTTGGGAAGGCAGTTGGTCTGTCCTTCTCAGAAGATGCTATGCAGAAACCATGCCTAGATTTGCGGGATGTTTTGCACTGCCCAAACATCCTCTGCTTTTGCTTTTAATGACAACATACAACAGATGGATGAAATAAAGTAGATGGGTGGGATTGGTGGGTGATGAAGCATGCATTGTTGCACAGGCGAGATGGGAACACAGTTCAACTTTTTACCTGCCCAGCATCAGCTGCTGGCAGAGGCCTCTGGTGTCAAAGCAAGACTGTGTCTTAAGGAGGGATTTAAATTCTGATACATTAGTAGTGATGCAATTTTTTCCTTCCAAGTCATTTGTTTCCCATGAGAAACAAACTTCCACTGCAAAGGTGCTGGTGGGAGAAGGGACCTGGGGTAGAAGAGGCAGATTTCCAGAAATGTTTATAACACAAATGATAGATGACACATGATTATCTAGCACTCAGAGCTGGTAAATATTCACTTCAAACTTATAAAGTTTAACTAAGGCTCTGGCTGAATGAGTGGGGCTCATCCAGTAAACAGGAAATTGGCATTTCATTGCATCTACCAAACCTGCCCTATATGAGCCATGTGTGCTAACTTCTTTCTCCTTTTCTGTCCACTGTCTCAAGTGCCTACATTTAAGCAGGGGCTTCTTGATTTAGGTGAGCTAAGAGATGCCCCATCCCACTCAGAGCCTATCCCAGTTGTATGTGAAGGACAGAAAGAAAGGCGAAGGACAGGAAAGAGCCTTCCATTAGGTTTTGTCTTGGTCTCAAATGAGAGAGGGTCTCAGTTTTTAAGTCCTGAAACCTTGAATTTACCTAATAATGAGAAATAATCTTGCTTATTCCCAGGATACACTACCTCATTTCTGCCATTATACAGTGACTTTTGCTTAATAAGCTTCATCCTTGCTTGGCAGCATTTTTCTATAAGCATTCTGGCCTTTGAATCTCTGGCTCACTAGTAGAGAGAATTTTCTAAATTTTTAATACCCAGAGCTTCTTTCATGGGAAATCATCCCAGGGTCAGATTAATACATTCGGATAACTTTGCCTGGGGTATAGATGCAGGGCTGTCACTGTGGGAGAGCTGGAGGTTTTCAGGTCAGCTGATGCTGAGGAGATGTGTAACTTACTGTCTCCCATAGGGATGTCCCTGCTGAAACTGGGCCATCTCCACAGCTTGAAAGTGCAAGTGCTTTGCAGAGCATCCCATAATAATGACAGCTGACAGGTGTCAAAGAAAAGTGGTGAGGGTGACATTTCTCTACTGAGTGACTTGCTGGTGGGCTCTTGCTGTGTGTTTATATTACTGAAGTTCCTGCTGCTGTTCTGGACAGCCCACCCCACGGCTGCTGAATACAAGAGCAGATATGAAAAGAACTGGGTGAGAAAAAAAACACCTCAGTGGTATGTTCAGCCTATTCTAGGAAAAGTATTAGCATTTGGAAGTTTACGGTGATGGGTAAGAAATCATTATAAACTGATAGATTTCTCTGGTCCTATAGATCAGACTTGTGGTTGAAGAAGGACTGAATCAGCTGCCATACACAGAATGCACGGTGACCACTCCGACAGGTAACTTATGGGAGCATGTTCCCCATTTGGTTGGGTTGGCACTGGAAACTGCTTATTAAATGTAAAACGGAATCTGAAATCCTTGCGAGAGGCTGAAGCAGTTTAATATTCAGATCAACCCACAGAATTATGGTTTCCCTGTCTTCTTAAGGGTTTAAATTGGGATTGTAAAATCATTATGAAAATTTACCAATACAAGTGGATCATAAAGTCACTTACCATTATGAGGAAGCAAATCAAGCCAGTGACATTTCACATGTCTATTAAAGGAAAAATACTTAGCAGAGACAATTGTGCAAGACCTGCTTAATTCTGTCTGTGTCACCAACAGCTAGAGCCCAGCTGGGTGTGATGACAGAGGAGTAAGAAGTTAAAGGACTTTGTATGTGTTAGCATGAGAGAGAACATGTGGAATAATTGCGGCCTGCTCCCACCAAATGCAAAGATCAGGTTCCAAGAAAGGAAGAGGCTCAGGTTGAAGATCAGTGTAACATGAACTAGTTTGGGGAAGCTGCTCTTACCTGTTTAAAAGAAGTGCTTTCTCTCACTGCTACGACACTCGAGTCCAGCCTGATCCAAGTCAGTTGACAGTTGGAATAGTTTGGCTGTTGGGTGTTTCCATGAAATGAAGTCGTTGTGCTCCATGCTGCATGCAGTATTAACATAAAGGTTCCTTACTGTGCTGGCATCATAGTTACAGGGTGAAACGTGCCTTCGACTTGTCAGTCCCTCTCAAGTGTACCACTGGTGATGTTCCTGGCTCCTTGCACCTTCCTGTGGCTGGGCCACAAAGTAGCACCCATTTTTAGACTAAATCGCTGGGCTGCAGTCTCTGGTGTCCCAGTCATGTTGACACAACAATCCCAGTGTGGTTTCACACATGTATATCCTTTTCCTTTCAGGACCTGTGACCAGTGAGATGGTTAAAGCCACTCAGAAACAGCTTTTCCAAAACATAGTTCAGTCTTTCACCCAAAGATACATAACATAGAGCAGGTCTCAGTCCAGCCCAGTTCTACTGACCTTTCCCCTTACCCTTGAATCTATTTTGATCCTAGGCTTAGCCGTGGGAAGAGTAAATGGTGCCTACCTTGGATGGGACCTGGGGATGTTTACCAATAAAAAGCTTCTTTCTTTTTTTTTTCAGTCTAGTAGGCTAATAGCACATGGGTAACCTTAGGGGCATGTGATAGTTCTAAAAATACTGCACAAAACTTCCCTGGTTTTTCAAAGACAGGTAGACAGAAACTTCCTGCCAGACTCTGAATTAGTGCTAAAGCACAATGGGTGTAGGAGGGTAGGGAATGGAGGTGAGCAAGCCTTACCATTGGTGCTGTTTTATGAACAAGTAAGATTTCAGCGTCTAGGACTGCCACTCAGGCCTTGTTCACATGCAGAGTATCTTTCTTTTAATTTTTTCTTTAGATGATCACAAAACATAACTCCAGCTTGCCATATTTTTGGTATAACTCCTCTGTCCACAGCACTGGAGTCTAGCTACCTGGCTTCTAATCAAGATACTATTTAGCCATATTTTGTATGGCCTCTTTCACTTGAAGTAAACAAAGATACAGGCAACCTCCGCTTAGCACTCTTAATTGGTTTCTGAAAAACTGAGTGTTAAGCAAAACAAGCATTAAGTGAAACCGAAAGTGTTTGATGATCCAAGATGGTGACCTCAAGTGTTTTTAATGAGCCAAGATGGCGACAGCAAGCATTATAACAAAACTCGCTGAGCGCTAAGTGAAATCAGGTATCAATTTAAAATGAGCCTTATACCAAAATAGCACTGTGCGAAACAGCATTAAGCGGGGGTTGCCTGTATATGAGTTATGAAACTAATGTCCCACAGAAGGGAAGGCTCTCTCCTAAACCCCGTTTTTACGTTCTGTTTGTTTTTTTTTAAACAAACCCTTTGCCAATGCAAGTGTGTGCTGCTTCTCCCTTTCCTTTTCTGAGACCTGTAGGATCTGTCAGACTGCACCATGCCACTCTTTCACACAGTACAGTATACATTTGTGACTCCCTTTGCACAGTGCAATTGGAGGGATGTCAGCTTCAGTCCTACAGATATCTTAGTAAGTTCTATCATGAAAGGGCATGGAAGTGGGATGAAAGGGAACAATAATGTGCGCTCACCATCAGTTCTGTTTCTTTCCCCACAGGGTACAAGTACGAAGGTGTAAAGTTTGAAAAGGGAAACTGTGGAGTCAGCATAATGAGAAGTGGTAGGCTGCGATTTTTTGGTTTCTGAACATGCGAATGTGTACAGTTCTCCTTCAAGCCTCTTGCCACTCTCATTTTAAGAGCAGCAATCACCCGTCTGCTCTGAGAAGCACAGGTTCACCCAAGTCATCCAGTTGCCATACTCCGTACTGCTGAAGTGTGTCCCATTCCTGACAAAGCCACATCTACTAATGTCAACCAATGTGTTGTATTAATCCTTTAGGAGAGAAGTAGTTTCCCATATATTTCCGGTGGCAACTTTTTAGAGGGAAGAGAGGCTTCTAAGGGGCACTCAAGTGAGGCAAGGCCTGTCTTCCTTTTAGAGCACTCTGTTAGTTAATTTTTACTCCACAAAGACAATATTCCATGTAGCTGAATTGTGCTGGTTTGGGAGAATGGTAGATAAAATAACCTTCTGCAACTCCCTTAGATCCTTGATAGCAATAATTTTAAGACCGTCTTTAAAGGTGTAGCATCCAGTAGATCCAGTATTTCTCATCCCCAGTAGTTCCAGTATTTCTCATTCTATCCATACGTCGAAATGATGGTGCAGGTGAGTTTCCTCAGAGCTGAAAGGAGCTCTTCAAACCCATTAGGAATTATTAAAAATGTTTGTATGAAGTTCTTTTTCACTTTTGTCTTTTTGGATTTAAGGTTTCCCTTCTGTCTGAAAAAAACAGCTTAGTGTTAGTGCCTGGGAATCAGTAAGTGACACTGAATGGAGCAGAAGGAAAACTTGGAAGTTAATAATCTGAAGTGGTTTTAATAATCTAAAATAGGGGGGATTATTATTATTCCTTGTTGGAGTCTCCGTTTAATGATAGTTTGCACTGATGCCTTCATTAGTTTGTGACAAATTCTTTCTTTCTGTCAATTGGAGGAGAGGCAATGGAGCAAGGTTTACGGGACTGCTGCAGGTCCATCCGCATAGGAAAAATCCTGATCCAGAGTGATGAGGAGACTCAGAGAGCCAAAGTGTACTATGCAAAGTTCCCACCAGACATCTACAGGAGAAAAGTTCTTCTCATGTATCCAATATTAAGTAAGTGTCTTAAAGGATGTTTAGGGTTAACTTTTGTTTGTAACTTGTGGGCATGCTGTGTAAAAATAGTTATTTCCTGAATTTTGGTGGCTATTATTAGGTTTTTGGCTTGCTTTGGGCAACACAGCAGAAAATTTATCAAGCTCTTCCAGAATATACATTAGTAAAACTGCATTAGCTGTTCAGGCATTGTCTTCAAAATGCACATGTTGAGGCAACGGATCTAATGAGGTAAAATAAATGTGGAGCAAATCACTGGAGTAACTGTGTGATGGTGACATAGGGAAGCATTAGAGTTTGTGGTTAATACATCTATAATGTGTCAATAAGTATAAAAACTTCCAATTTCTATTTGTGCATGCTATTATAGATATTGATTAGGGGTGCACTGATAAAGATTTGTTTGGCCAATTAATAAACCATATCGGCCGATATCGACCTAACTGCGAGCATGCAAGCATGGCTTCTTGGAGAGCAGCGTCTGGCTAGTAAGTCTGTGTGGGGCAACGGGCATGGGGGAGGGGCACAGCGAGGCTCCTGTGACAAGGGAAGAAGTGGGAGTAGGACTGGGGATGGGGCAGGGGCAGGAGCTGCACAGATGAGGCAGGGTGTGGGACAGAGCCGCAGGCGGCTCGTCTAGAGGGCATGGGGCAGCTCTCCGCCACTGTGTACATCCTCAGGGGAGGCATGGAAGCATATGCCTCCCAGCTCTGTGCATGGGGCGGGGGTGAGGGCGAGCTGCCTGCTTGGGGCTCGGGGCAGCATCGGGCTCTTCCTGGTGGGTGGGGGCTGTGCTTGGGGCATGGAGTGGCAGCGCTGGGAGAGGGGCTACAGCATGTCTGTAGCCCCCCCATAGGTCCCCACCCCCAGTGCTGCCACTGCTTGTCCCGCCTGCCCCAAGCGCAGCTCCAGTTCAGGCCCCACCCACTAGGAAGAGCCCAGCGCTACCCTTGACTCCTAATGGGCAGCCCAACCTTCACCTTGCGTTCCCTGGATCTGGGAGGGACATGCCCCCCAGGCCTCTCCTGGGGGTGCATGCAGCGTCCGGGAGCTGCCTCTCTCCCTGTGCCCCCAAGATGAGCTTCTTGCAGCTCTGTCCCACACCCCACCCCAGCTGTGCAGCACCTGCCCCTTCCCTAGCCCCACTCCCTCCCTCACTGCGGAGGCCTCAATCTGCCCCCCCGGAATGCCCCTT
>NW_017729029.1:44486961-44493343 GCF_001723915.1 Gavialis gangeticus
AATGCCCCTTTCCCCCCTCCCCCCAGACTTACCAGCCCGATGCAGCTCTCCAAGCTGCCAGGCTGCACTCCTGGCCGTCTGCCTGATGCGGCTGCACACAGCATTTATCAGCCACATTAACCAAAAAAAGCCAGTTGTTGATAATGTCAATTTTCCTTTTATCGGTCCCGATACGATATGGACCAAGCTACAGTACACCTCTAATATTAATGCTTCCTTTTAAACAAAGGACAATTAACCCTATAATTACTTAAAAGCTTGAAATGTAGTGTTTGATATTTTGTTTTAAAATTAAACCTAAGCAATGCTAACAAGGAGTTGGTGGTGAGGATGAAAGAAATTCTCTAAGATTGGATTCTGGGCCTTCACAGGAAGCCCTGGGCTGCCATCTTCCTATTTCAAATAAATTTCTTGTCTTAGGGAGTGGTCTCAAGCCCATTAACTTCACTGGACTGATGGTCACACATTAAGATCGAGCGTTGTGCAGAGATGAAGTGCTTGAGAGGAATAGGACGGTATATGCTGTCCATATGCTTACAGCTAGTATTGACAGCAGAGCAATGCCCTTTGAATAGCACCTTTGTGCTAGCAGTGCAACTCATCCTCGATGAATCATGAAGATTTTTTTTTTGATAGGAAAATTACTTACTTCTTCCCTCCAGGCACTGGCAATACTGTAATCGAGGCTGTAAAAGTTCTCATAGAACACGGTGTTCAACCAAGTGTCATAATCCTGCTAAGCCTATTCTCCACACCCCACGGTAAGTTAAAGGAACCTGGTTCATTCATAATGGAGAACTGTCCACAGTACTTCAAGTTATGCAACTCAACTGAGATCTCCTAAATGTCCACTTGATAGATGAACAGGGAGAAAAGGCAACTTAGAAGAAATGGGTAACATTTTAGGTACAGAAATGAGCAAAAGGTGTTATATACTGCTGCATAAAAGGTCGCAGTTCAGTTGGTGGTTATGCTTCATCTTCCATGGTACATGCTTCACCAAGTTGATGACTGTCATAGCACAGATTGACACAAAAGGATTCTGGTCTCATCTTACTTGGCTGGTGCTGAGTTTTGAGGCCTTAAGAATAAATTCTGGTTTCTCTTTGAAGGGGAGTGGGATGATGGGGAAGTTATAATGTTCTGTGAGGACCACCCAGAAATTCAGGGAAATGTAGCAGGCCTACTGTCACATGCAGCAGAACTGCAAAGGTGAATTATACTTGGAGCTAGGCATCACATGGCACAGAAAGCATCCATGTGCTACAGAGCAGTGCAAATCTTCTGTACATGGAGAGGAGCAAAAAGTATCCATTCACCAAATGTCAACAATCAGAATGGTACAAATCTGCTTACAAAACTGTGACTGGCAACAGCACAGCCATCTACTTCTGAAAGTTGATTTTATAATCATTTTTCAGAAATGAAACTTGCTCTCCACTTTCTAGAAGTGGTGATCTTTTGGGTTTTTCTGTAATTAAGACTGGCACAACTCTCATATGAGCTCAGTGAAATGCTGGTTTAACTCACAGTAGTCTCTACCCACTTTGTTCATTAGGACCATACACAATTGTTAAAGCTTTTCTGCAGAGGAAACAAACCCCTCTTCATCTGCTTTTAAAGTTCTTCATGCATAGGGCTGAAATACCGTTGGAGTGTAAATTATTCTCTCTCTCCTTTCTCAAAAGGTGCCAAATCCATCATCCAGGAGTTTCCTGAGATCACAATTTTAACGACAGAAGTTCATCCTGTTGCACCAACACATTTTGGACAAAAGTATTTTGGAACAGACTGAGACTAAGCACAGACTGCCTGTGTTACTGTACATTATTATCTTTTTTTTCTACATTTTATTATTTGTGGCTGGGTTGGCCAAGAGTGTATTTACAGAATCTTTTTGGCCAAAGGGGAGCTATTTGATCTACATTCATTTGATCTGGCTGCTTCTTGAACATTGAATCAGGTGCAATAATAAAGCACATTCAGTTACTGCAAACAAAAGGCATTTCAATGTTGTGCTTGTATAAACTGCTGCACTCTGTGCTTTAACTTATTTATTCTTCCACAGCCCTGTTCTATGGCTGCTTGCAAGAGCAAAATAAAATAAAATAACTAAACTACCATGGCGTATGTTTAATTTTACACTGGTGGCGTTTGCATTGTTCCAGCTTAGTCATTACAGCCCCTTTCAAATGATACTGAAAAGATGAATGCACTTTGAACTCTGCATCACCATTAGCAGCCACGGTAGGTTTCTGGCACGATTTGTAGGCCTTGGATGGTGGCCACAGCTGTGGATTCCACTTTTCGAATTGTATTCTGTATGGATTATTTCCAACTAGTAAAACATTTGTAGACGCCTTGTTAAGCTCTGTGGTGCTGAAAAATAAAGGAGCCTTCAGCCATTCCCATAACGCTTTCCCAGCTGTAGTGGAAATGTCCATAGAGATATGGTTGAAAATGGGAGGATGGAAATGCTGAAGCCAGTAAAAACTCTATACATCTACACAATACTTAGCAGTCATGCCCTGTTAAAACTCTGGCACATCAAGCAGTATTACTGAAGCCATTTTAAAGAGGAGGGAAACTGGCAGAAGAGATAAACAGTTTCTGGTATTTACCACTGTCCAACAGGGTTTATTTTCCTTGCTATTCAGACTTTTATGACCAGTAATGGGATCCAAGTACTTATGAAATAAATATTTATTTCATAAGTCCCCTGTGGCCATATGTACCCATTGTCTAAAATATTTTAAACACAGGATCTTGTCTCATTACAAGTTTTTTGGAAGACAATGTGAACACAACTTTAAGCTGAAAAGGGAATTTTTTAAAGTATGAGATGGTTGCATTGTCTGCTTGTAAAACTCATTTGTCACTTTAGTGTCCTTCTTAGAATCATTAACAATATTCTTAACACTGAAAACAAGGCACTTTTGGTGCTCTCTTGATCGTAGCTTGTGCTCCATATCCTTGTGCCTTTGAGCAACAAGTTGGAATGCAAAGCCTTTTCTGACAAGCTTGAAACTGGGGTAGGTAACACATCAACAAGGTAGGAATTCAGGTCGCTCCTGTGGCTTATATAAAGAAATTCATAACCCCTTCTGCACAAGATTTTATGGACACACTTCCCTGTCCCCAGACAACCATTTGCTAAAGCTCCTTCAGGCCTGCAACAGTACAACCTCTTCCCTATCAAGTGTTGAGGCTAACTTAAGAGAAATCAGCAGCCACCAGCATAATAAAAATTAGCCAAAACCAGTTTTAATGTAGTTATCTTCGGCAGTACAGTATAAACCATGCAGGTTTCTTCAGTAAAAAAAGACAAAGCATAAATATAGTATTCAAACCATATAAACTCCTTGAAAGTACTATTGAAAGGTATGCACAGGATTTATACATCAAATCAAGAGAAAAATATTTGTCCAGCAATAAAAGTGAGCATTTTATAGATAAAAGTTTTTGTAGAAATCCATTTGACATTAAAAGCCAATGCCAGCAACATTAATAAACTCTGTTACCTGCATTAAACATCCTAAATACTCTCAGACTCTTCAGTTCATTGGAAAATGTTTAGAACTTAAGGTGTGAGAGTGAGCATAAAACACCATGCAGGATAGTGTTGCTGAACACTGTAGATATCTTGGAGATTCAAATGAAAATACCCTTGTAAATACTAGCATAGGGTCATACTTTAAAAAAAAAAAAAAAAAAGAAAAACTGATGGGGCTATTGGTACAACTCATTTAAACCAATTAAGAGTCCTGTATAAAAGTCACTGCCCAATACCAACTATGCCAGTCTACTGTATGAAGGGAAAGTTATCTGCACTGGTTGTTCATCTCTAACGGACAAGCTAAAATAGTCTGACCTGGTCTTTGGAAAATACCATTTTTTCCATCCACCAATGAAGCTTTTACCAAATCAATTACAAGTATTTCTGTAACTCTTCCTACCAAACTCAACACAAAGGAGCAGCCTGGAGTAAAATGAATCGAGCTGACTTTGAAGCAGAATGAAATATTAAATGGAAAAATTAATGAAGAATGAAGTGTGACACTGAAGGCTTGTTTAAATCTCAGGATTAGCAATAAACACAGAATTTTAAAGGCTTTATTTATGAAGGGCGCTTTTTAAATCACTTACAGATGTGAACAGGCATTGCCCATGATCTATGGATTAAGTCTCAAAGGAAAGATGCATTAAATTTACATGCAAACAGGTTCTTTCCTCCTCTGTGTCAATGGCAGAAGGGAAGTTATGGTAGAAACTCCCTGCTTAAAGACAGCAACTCAGAGTTGGTCAGGAAGAGCTTATGTATACAAGCCTTAGGTATAAGAAAAAATCTGAAGTGCAGACATGCTAATTCCAGAAGCGCCCATTTATGCAGTTACTTTGGCAGAGATGCTGTGCTTTAAAATTCACAGGTAACTTATTCTGGAATAACATTAATGTATGACCAAGCGCTTAGTCATTAAAGTTTGTCTCTTCCTCAAGGGTAAGAAATGCTGTCTGCATCAACTAAGGTGGTTTTTAATAGCAATAACATGAGTCTGCATAATTGATACACTCTCCAAACATGTGAACAGCACTGGGGCTTGCAAAACATCAACGCCAAGGAAGAAAGGGCAATGTAATAACAGATCCACCTTCTGCAAGATCCACTGGTCTCTGCATTTTGGAAAGCATGAAGCGGGCTGTCTATTGGTTTGGGCTGTGGCTCCAAATAAACACCAAGTCCCACACGTTTTTCTATTAAGCAAAGGTGAGAGCCAAGAATTCTTGTAGGTAACAGCTTTTTTAAGACCAGCTGCCTGGTTGGAATAGACAGAGGCAAGCTTTTGGGTATCATAGTACCCTTCCTGAGGCTCGAGAAAAACGTGCCTGGGTCTATCCTGACCATGCAGTTGGTCCAATAGAAAATATTACCCACAAGAATTCTTGCCTCTCACATTCTTCCTAGGACATCCCAGCAACATCATCTCATCTATCTAGTAAAGTCACTTGTGCATTACATGGGCCAACTGATACTAATATCCAGATCAAGAAAGCATTTTCTGAAGCACAACTCAATATAGGGGAAAACATGATCCCTTTCTCCTTCAAGGAATTGCAACACAACCCCATCCGCTCCTTGAAGTGCTGCTCTAAACCTTAATCCTGATACAGAGCAACCACATTTTTGTAGGTATATAGATTTTGTAGTCTTTTGATCTGAAATGTAAGCAAAGGCTGATTTCACTGTATTTGATTTCACCAGCTTTGCATCCAAATCAAAGCCAAAGCTCCTCTCTTTTGTTTTATTTTTTAAAAGCTCTGAGATTTAAAAAGACGTTAAGAAAATTGGATTTTTCTGCCCTGGACAGGAAGCTGAATCTGAATGACAAGGGCTATATACTGACAAATAACTGATTGAGCTTACTTAAAACAGGCTGCACAGTGCAAGAGTCCACTCTAAATCCACTCACCCTTTTTTGCACCTAAAAGAAGAATTGCAACTAGTTGAAACATGATCAATTCTAAGTTACTTGCTGAGAATCAGAAGGTACGGCCCCAAAGCAGAACAAAAGAACCATGATGGGAACAATGAAAATGCATAAATGAATGATGGCTACAATCTTGGTGGCTTGTTAATTACCAAAAAGTGAAACAAAGGGATGACTAGAAGGGGAAAGTGATTAGGAAAAGGGCACATGGAATGCCACCTCCCTGAAGTAGTTGCCACCCTCCCAGCTGCTGACAGGCCATTAGTTTTAATGAAAAAAGCAACTCTGCTGTGCAAATGCTCTAATTGATGGTTTCAAAACAAGAGTTTATTTTCGTAAATATTCTGCAGCAGAACACCTGCCCACAGAACCAGAAAACACTGAACAAAGCCAGACGTGTTCAAGTACTGGAGATCAATTTCAAATCGTTTCACCACAGACATCATTGAAAAGAAAACACAGAACCCGCATAACAGTTGTCGACTTGGGCTTAGTAAGTGTGGTCAGCAGTGCTTTCTTAACCTGCCAACTGCTCTCTCTCAACTTCTCTGTGACCAAGCCACTCATACAAATGGCAGGTCCATTGTGCTGGCGGAACAGCTTTCCTGAAGCCAGTTGCTCCCTGACAACATCTTTAGTATCTTAACCTCTCTCTTCCATGGGTAGATACAAAAGAAGTCTCTCCTAACACATTACATTCATACCGGGTGACAAACTTTATGCATCTAGTCCTGTCATTGGTCCAAAATTGTGCTTTCAGCCTGTGCCAGAGTATAACACCCCCCCCACCCCCCCCAATTAGAACATACCAGTTTGCCGATTCCTAACTCTATGCATTTCCGGTAAATAAACTTTCATCTCCCCCATCATGCTAATAGAAAGCTTCCCAGTTCTTA
>NW_017729029.1:44498343-44504714 GCF_001723915.1 Gavialis gangeticus
CCTAACTCTATGCATTTCCGGTAAATAAACTTTCATCTCCCCCATCATGCTAATAGAAAGCTTCCCAGTTCTTACTGATTACAACACATACATGCAACAGGTATGGCCTATTAAAAATGTACAGTACTCCCTTCCTGTTCAAAGGAACAACCTATTCTACTCCAAAATCATCAGTCACATATCGAATCAGCTATAGAAGCTAAACTTACAAATGATTTGCAGCGTGGTGATGCTTACAAAAGCCCTGGTTCTTCACTCACTGGCAACGGTAGGACTTGTCACAATGCCACCTATGCAGACATCAATGTGATGTCTTATCTGCTTCTTAGCAAAGTACATGAAATACAAACTAGGGACACCTGCCAGCAGAGGACTGGTCTGGACCATTAGTCAAAGGAGATGGGCAATTTGATGGAATGGTTGACATCACAGTAAAATCTACCCACAGCATTTTCTTTCCCCCCATACATGAACATTTTCCTGGGAAAGTCCTGGCCCTCTTTTAGGAGGGGGAGAAGACCTGCTACACCACAAGCAATGCATCAGCCGCACCGGCAGCGGATGGCGGAAAAGAAAGTGCTCTCCATGGGAGATGAATTCCCATGTTTTGACACCTTGATTTAAGTTAACAAGAAATGTTGAACTTTACAACATTTCCAAAGAGATTTCACATGAGCTGTTGATATTCAGATCACCTACCTGAAAATAGTTCAGGTTGGTTGTGACTAAAAATTAAGCTTGGGTGGCTGTTTAGTGGATTACATGACTAGAACAGACCAGTCTTAGTTTGTTTCCTGCATTCACAACACAAAAGCCACCATAAATGGCACTAACTAGCAATTAGGTTGGCACTCCGAGACAAGAGACCAGGGCTTGGATGTAGACTATCATGCCTTCAGGGTGGGGGCAGAAGCTTGCAGTGCTGCCTCAGACAATGTGCTTGATGTATGGATAACTGTACGGGTTCCTGAGCTTCACTCTGCAGCCTTTAAAGATTAAAACTATGCGGTGTGAAGAAAGGCAAGAAGGACTAGATTCCAGACAACCACTAAACCCAATTCCTCTATTCCATGCAAGACTCAGTTTACAGATGCTTATTATCTTTAGACTTCAAGCTGCTGGCCCCTTACAAAATGTGATGCAGCACTGAAAATATGCCCAGCATATGAAATGCCCAGTGAAAGAAAATGTTGCATCATCCCTTTACATTTAAGGGCCCCCACACCACATGGAAAAGTCAATCCCAGCTGAATATTTATCTACTTTTGCTACCTAGAACACAGGTTAAAGTACCATTCTCTCTACTCTTCCAGTGGATTTACCTAATGATTTTCAGAGCATCGTGGGCAGAGTGCATTTCCTGGGATGAAATGTGTGATTTTCCTACAATAACAGTGAAGAGAAAAATCACTGTAAGAACTAAATAGGAAACCAACTGTAAAACTACAAGCATCAGGCGTGGAGTCCAACCTAGTGAACAATTTTACCCAGCCTGGATTTCAAGTGGACAATCCTTTCTAAAGGTGAAAAATGCAAGGACTAAGTTGCATTCTGCTTAATACAACATCCTCAACTTAAAGCTACCTCAACTCATTGCAATACTGCTGCAAAGCAAATAATTCTTCACAGAGGTATTTTGAGATGTCAGGTTTCCCCAAAGTACCAGGCTGTTCATCTGTGTCCAGAATGTCTCCAGGGAGGGAAACACAGGCACTGCATTTTTTAACAAAATGATGTTCAAGTTTCTGTATTTAGTTCCTATCCTGGACTGTAGAGTATTCACTTGACTCCAGTCTGTTGCTTGGGGTGCACCATACACAGGTTAAATCTGCAGACAATGGAAAATGATTTCTCCTCAAGGCAAAGCAAAGAGATTGAAAACTTACTTATGTTGTTATTTAGATACCTCTGTTTTGCACTGCAGTTCTGTCCTGCTTCACGCTGATTGAAACTTTAACATTTATTTTATTCTCTGTGCATTTAGTTTTGAATCTTTTTTTAAAGCAGTCTAACACTGTCAGCCACTGGAATAAGTACGTTCCAAACTTCCAAAAAACTATTAATTTCTACTTGGCCAGGAGCTGGTCATAGCCAGGTAAGGTAGCCTTAAAAAGGCGAATCAGCAGCCTTATCTGGTTCCCAAATATTTCATTTAATTGGAACATGTAAATGATGGTAGGAAATCTCAAAGCTGCCTTTTAAAATACCTGAAAATATTTCACACTCTTCTCTGTTAGGAACTGGATGGCTGCATAATCCCTGGAGACCTGCCATTTTAATAACCACAACAGGGAACACAGCTTGATGCCAGCTACCAGGAGAAGGTCAGAGCTACAGCCAAGCAATACACTGCAGAGGCTTTTACAGCTCCTGGTAGGTGCTCTTCTGCTACCATTTTACAGCCGGCTTTGGCAAGAAATGAAAGAATTACACGGCTGTAAACAGAAACAACATAGAAAGATGCAAGAACCTACCTAGAAACCTCCCACAGCTCCGTGTGGCTCTAGTTCCAGCTCTGATCTTTCTGTTCTGACAGATGCATTCAAGCTGATAGACAAGGAAGGAAGCAGGAAGCAGCTGCATTGCCTTCATGTTTTTATATACTAGATTTTACAGGAGGAAGGTTTTCCAAGGCACAAATGACCGGCCCTCAAGGACATTTTGTTTCCAGCCCTGCCTTAGAACATCCTCCTTTTAATTCCCTTTTTTTTTTCTTTTTTTTTTTGCACACAAGAGATCAGGTAATTTCCTTACTTTCTCTGACATCTTTCCTTATACTTGGCAGAAGATCACCTAATGAAATAAGCAAGCCTTAGGAAACTGACTATTGTAAAAAAAAAAAAAAAAAAAAGCAGACTTCGTTATTTTAAGAAAAAAAAACCCCCCATAGTAACCAAGACTTGATAACAGAACAGCCACAAGAGAAGCGTGGAGCTCTCATCAGTAAGAGCTTACAAAGAAAAAATAGTTAATATTCTTTAAACAAGAATGAAGAGAAGAATGAAGATTTTATTTCTTCAGATGTGGGTGCATTAGACAATCCCTCCTACTCTAGTCTCTAAGCTGTTTGCAGCAGTGTATTCTGCAAAAGGCCAGAGGTTCAGGGCCGACTCCAGCACCCGAGTACAGAAATTAAAGACCAGAATAACACACTCTTATTAAAGGCGGTGATTTGTATCAAGTAGGTGACACCTCCTGTTAGGGATGGCAGTTTAGAGTAGGAACGTTATCTGCACCAGGTGCTTTCCTTTATGATTTCCTACTGTTGCTCCTACTACTGTAGAGCAATCTCCACTGGTAGAAGCAACAGAAATCTTAGTGGGAAAAGTCTATTGAGTAACCAAGTCCTTTGTCATGGAAGAGATGACACCCACAGCTGGAATTTAAGTACTGTTAGCAAGAAAGAAATACCTGATACTAAAAGGAAAAGAAAAACTATATATAAAATGGTCTATAAGGAGTGTAATGACAGATCCTAAGGTCTAGTATTTTCCATACATCAGCATTATGCCAAAACATCTAGTTCTGGCCTGCATGGTGAAGTTACTAAGCCAGCATCCTTCAGGCGACTAGAGAAAACTTAGCCCATAAGGTGCACACAAATCAGAAAGGCAACTCTCCGGCCTACTACCTGCTATCAAATTCTGTATTTTGCTTTGATTGCAAAAAGCAGGTATAACACTGTGCAGCAAAGCAGACAGAAGCTAACCACAATTTACACTGAACATCTTCCACATGCCAGTCAATACATTTAATCAGCCAGAAGACTGTGCTATTAACATATCGGCTGCTGTGTCTTCAGCAATACACCACCAAATCCTCCTTTACTAGGCTAGTCTTCGAGCATAGCAGCTGGAGCTAAACAGTCAATGCAAACTTCCAATTTACCTGCCTGCAGATTAATGTTTATGGAACTGAAAAGAAGATTAAAAACCATTAGCAAATGCTGATCCCGGCAAGAGAGAAGAGGAGAATGTACTCTACCAGTTATGCAAGCTAACTCCCACATACCAGGCCTAGAAAGTAATGCAAAATCGCTACACTACATAAAATTCCCCTTAAAATATTAGGTCCTTGCTCCAAAGATTGTGCTTTAAGGCCATTAAACCTGGAGAACTTTGTCCAGGTCACACGTTTCTAAACAAAAGCATAAGAGAGTCTTGGCATAGTCTGTAAACATGATTCTGACAACATGAGTAGGTATTCTACATACCAGTATCACCGTGTAGGTATATGCCTGTTATTAAATATATACATCGCATGCATGTGCGCACTATGATTTTAATACCTGATTTAGCAAACCTGCCTTTCATGGAGTCAAATCTACTCCACTGGCCTACTGGCTTATAATTACTCACCTAGGTAAATACCACTCGCTGCAGGTAAAGGTTGAAGAATCAGGCTCAAGTAACCAGCTCTCCAAGAAATATTCGGGTTTTGAGTCCTACAGTGCCTGATGTTTGTGGCAATGCATTGACACGTACACTTCTCACTACTCTAGTTAAAAAAATATATATATATAAAATCAGAGGCTGGCCCAAGAAAGCCTGGCCTGAAGCACTCTCTGTACAACTGCCCGCTCAGTCAATAACTTATAAAACAAACTCATAAAGCCTTGACACATCTGCACGGCAGGTATGGGACGATCATTCTAGAATGTGAGGATTCAATCCAATAATACTTCATGATGATTTTTTATCCTGAAGATCCATATGCTTTCTAATATTCAATGCTGAAGTCCATGCAAAGAGGAGACAGGAGCTCCTGAGAAGGAAGCTGAAATTTAAAGACAAAATAATCTGTAACTCTAAGCACTTTTCTGTCAGAGCAATTCTACTTTATTCTTTACATTGGGTTGAACACTATTTTACTTCATGCACATGGAGAGGAAACCCACTGCTTTTCTCACTAGCTCATTCCAGAAAGCCAGATTGGAAGTAAGATGATAGAGAGATCTCCTTAATATAGGGCTGGACCATGCATCTCCTGCCCACATCACCTGCTGCTGTTGCACCCAGGTCTGCAGGTGAAAGAAAGCCAGTTGAGAGAGTGATTACTTCCCAGAGTACTCTAAATTATTCTTAGTCCTAACTGCATGGAAAAAATATGCACATGCCACAGCTCTTTCCAGCTTTCTCCTGCTGTTCAGCCCCTTCTCAGATTCACAAAACAGATCTTTGTTCTTTCAGAAAGCTGGGAAGAGACGTGGGTATGTGACAGAAACATGTTGCATGCCATGTTCCACCAGGCAACTGACAAGCCTTGGATCCCTTCCCAAAGCTGCATGCCTTTAAGCTCTCTTTGGTACTGTGTAACCCAATGGAAACATCAGCCCTATATGACTGGTTAATCTGAACATCTGCAGTTACTTGGGTTACATGGTTTTCAGATCTCTGAAAACTGAGGAAGAATGTTGTACTTTTCAACCTGTGCACCAAACTCAGAGTTCACCACCATCTAGTACTTCCTTGGAAGATTATTTAGGAAAGTAAGAAACCCCTGCGAAATCCCAAACCACGAATCCCCATCCTCCACTTCTTCTGTGCCCAACTTCTTCTGTTTAAGGCTTAAGAGAGACACTCTTAGCATCCTTACAAGGCATTATCACCCTACCTCACAAAAAAGAAGCTGGCTGGCCACCTCATAGAATGAGTATATCCAACTTAGTTCAGGTTAGATCCCTTCTTCCCCTAACTTTGAGTAACCTGATAATAAAATGCTGACCTGTCCAAGCGAGCTTTGTGCCACTGCCTTTGCAAACTGCTAGGTCTCCATTTCTACGGCAAGAGATGAAGCTTCATTGGATCCTACAGAATACAAAACAAAATGGTTAGAGATGAATAGTACTGCTGTTTTCTGACTGCAGGGAGAACAGCTTCTGCTGAGGGCTAGTGTGTTTTTAAGCATTGGTTCAAAGAGAAACTGGACATGCGTCCTCATCAGGGTGACCCAGGTGAGACCCAAGCAGAGAGTTTTATTGATCAGTGCTTGCTGATGTACTCTCCACACCACAAGCTTTAAGAGCCATGATGACAATTAAAATTCTTCCAGTTTTAATGGAATGTTTCAGGTCTGACTTCCTGCGACTGCACTAAACATAATCCAAACGCTCAGTTATTACAGCACTTAGGCGTTGGCGCATTGATAGAAAGGAAAGGGATGGTTAGAAAATGAGACTGCAAAACAGTATCAGCTGCATCTGAAGTGCATCCTCCCTCCTGTCAAATCAAGATGAGTTGGCTGAGGCAGCAAGCTTAATGCAGGAGGCGATCATGTGCACGATGCTCTCAGAATATATTTTCTTGATACAGTGGAAATAAAAGTTCATTAAAATAAGCATCACAGCCCCATAACATTTTATTCCTGGAGCA
>NW_017729029.1:44504725-44509790 GCF_001723915.1 Gavialis gangeticus
ATAAGCATCACAGCCCCATAACATTTTATTCCTGGAGCATTTTTATTTGCAAAACAAAATCTGCACGAGGACAAGAAAACACAAAAAGGCAACGTATCTCTCATTGGAAATGTGGGGCAAGACAGCAGAATTTGAGATTAGCCACAAGCCCACAGAAAAAGGAGGCAGAAACTGCCATACCAGAGCAGGAGAACAGTCCCTCCAATCAGTTTGGAGGAAAAGCGATAACTAAAATCCAAGGCACCTTGTTAATTGTGTGATAGTACTGAAAATACAGTATCAACTTCCTGTATAATTTGATAGAAGTATTAATTATAGAGCCATTCATTTAGGAATCTAGAAGTGTGCTAACAAATTAATCTTCACAGCCAGAAAAGAGCCTAAAATCCCCATTTTACAGACAGGAAAAGAGAAGCACATGGGGCAAAAGGACTTGCCTAATGTCACAAAATGAAGCTGCGATAGATCCACAACAAATATCCAGCTCCTGTTCCCACATGTGCACCTGCAGAATTGCCCTCAGATTCTCCGAGTCTCTGGGATGCTAGCACGCTGCTGTCTCTTGGAGTGCCCATACTACTACTGTACTTAAGCCACGCAGTTTTCAATTCTGTGCTGCTTCTGCAGCACCTGACAGTTAAATGACAGAAAAGCACAATGCAAACTGTTAAAAATTAAATATTCAGTCTTTTGAGTTTTCTGGGTGAATACTTCCTACAAGGAGCTCTTTTTAAACATTACGTACTGTATCAGAGCTTAAAAACCAATTGTCCACAAGTCAAAGAGAGACCAAGGATGTTGGTATGTGAAACTGGCAAGATCACAACCGAGACACCAAGATTCAAGATGCATTTTTTTGAAAATCTGATGACCTTATAAAGTGTCAGCACATGTTATTTTGGGGGATACTTTCTAGCCAAACAGATCAGACAGATGTTTGTGAATAAAAGACCAACATTAATGCAAACAGGAGAGTTTCAAAACGTGAAGTAAAAGGTTTGGAAGCAGGTGTTCTTGGCTTCTCGCTGATCACACAGCTCACAAAACTGTTACCATAATATATGACTTTGAAAATGAAACACTATTATCCTGCACTACAATCCTAAGCAAATCTCTGTACAGAAAAATCAGAGCAAAAGGTGAACACCCAGTTCAATGGAGAGGGACACAGCCATACAGGGAAGACAAAAGCAACTGAGAAGATTTACTTCCGCACCCTCTTTAGTGCCAGGTTGCACCGTCTCCCCTCCTAGTTTTCTGTAATGCTTTGTGTTTTATTCACAAATCCACCAATTCCTCTTAACACTGATTTAAAATAATATCCACAGGTGGGCTGTTTGCAGCACTCACTCGTGGCCTTACTCAGTTCTGCTTATGCACAGAAAAAAATGGGTGTCAGGGAAAAATCAAATGGAGCAAAGGCAAAGGATTAGGATGCTGTGGTTGGAAAGGAGACGGTTATACAGCCACACTCGATCAAGCTCTTTGTTTTTAAATTAGCTCTGTGGCACGTCTCTTCCCTTCTGCATATGCCTGGAGGAGGGACCCTCATGAGGAGAAGAGCTCTCATTATTTCTGTCATGAGGCGCAGGTGCAGGAGCCAGCACAGGTGTGTGCTGGAAAGGTGCCAAGAGGAGAGGCACCTCACTTAAATACATCAGAGGGACATTATTCCCACTCTCCATGTGACTGACGCTCTAATGGTTCCAGCTTTGGCAGTGGTGGATTAGCATCCGCAGCAATGAGGGGAAGAGCAAGAACAAAGCCTCGCTATGTCGTCTCATCTTTTCCCCCACAAACATGCTTTGGAGTGTCAGAAGTGACAAACACACAGATGTCTGTTATCCAGACTGAGGTGGGCAGCTTCTCCAGGGCCTGTAGAAGTACCGCCTCTCCAGGACTGGATGTATGCCAGGGCTGAAGGCTGCACAATTACATTTGGGATAAATCCTTTCATTATGGGATAAATCCTGAAGGAACAGTGGAAGTGGTGCTTGAATTGCATGGAGGGTGGCTTTGGGCATCCTTGCCTGCCATAGAGCTTGGAAGGGGACTGGGATGCATAGATACAGACTGATCCACTCACATCTACATAAACCGGTACAGAGGTGGCCCCAGCAAGAAGATTACACCTTATGTTCTTTACTGAGCTAACAAGTCTTGTCAAAGTCATTTTGATACGCACTCTTAAGTCTTGAAAGTACAGGCTCCAGACCAGACTGGTTTTGGCCAAATCAGATCTCAATCTCATTACAATCTGGTGTTCGTGTTTAAATACTAAAGGAGACTCCGTTGAGAGCCCATAACACTTTAGAAAAGTTCCGGGCTTGTGAATCACTCCTACAGGGATTGATTTTTTTTTAAGTGTCATAAACAGTACACAGAAGGACACTGTTTTGTTATTTTATTTTTAAAAGCTCGTTTGTGTTAGCCTGGCAAACAGATTATCTGCTCTGCAACATACACAACTCAGCAGGAGGAGCAGATGTTCTTTCAAGTCTCAGACAGGCTACTTCAAGTTACTTATTCGAACCAATGATGAAATGAGCCTCTTCAACCCTATTCATGAGATGCTGGAGAGTAGGTTTTCCAGCAGTGCCAGGGTTTGAAGTGTGCCTTGGAAAAGGCTCCATTTGTTTATTTTACAATGAAATCTCCTCAACAGATATCAATATCTCTAATACAATCAAACATCATTACTAAGTGAGGGGACAGCTGACCATAAGGGATCACACTGCTAAAGAAAATGCCCATTTCACTTTTACAAAAGGGTCAAATAACGTTTTTAAACAAAGCCGCAGCCTTCACACATCTCCAAACACGCGCCATCTGCAGTGACTAATGGGTACTTCAGGAAAGGGAACTCAAGTACTCAGTTTTGTCAGCTGCTTCAAAGCTTACAACACGGTTGCAAAAAGGATCTCCGCATGTGAGCTTTGTCTCTAAAGCAATAAACCAGATGTGATATTCTTTTAACGGTAACGCACTGCTGCTGCAATGGAGGAACTGCCCTACCACACCTGTGTGGGGCTGGACCAGGAAGCAGCGATGGCAGGAGGGAGCACCTTGCTAAAGGCTGGTCTGACAAGATGGGCTGCCACGAGGCTGCTGCTGCTTCCATTGGCCACCTGAGAGTGCAGACAGCCATGCCACCCCCATGGACAGGACACAGGCAATGCCACCTACTTGGGCTTCCCCCACCTTGGACATCCTCGCCTGCCATCCCCACATCCGCATTTCTCTCTTGCATGGAGCAAAAGAGGGGGTCCCACTGCCTGTATTTCCAAAGGGTGCCAATAAGTACAGAAAAGTTATGATATCTAGAAAGGCTGACAGCCACTGCTTTAGAGGAAAAGGAAAAAACACCCATTGTCTTTAACAGCAATCTGATAAGCTTCCATGGCATAATGGAATATAGGTACTTCTATTTTAATTCTGTCTACATATATGGTTATGGCTACCTTGTGCTATGGAAATGTACTAGCCCAAGGACAACTAAGCACCATGATTTTGGAAACTTAAGATGTGGTTCACTTGCAACTTTGCAGAAAACACATATGGTTTGATGCTTTTGAGACTGTCCAGATTGGTTTCAAAGTGGGACCTTATATTTGGCCTATGTTCATTACCTAAGACTGGCCTGCCTGTGATAAAGCCAACATGCTTTTCCATATGCCACATTCTAAGATTGTTGCATAGAGCAATTATTTTACAATTCACCCAACCAGTTATTCTAATCCAATTGCACAATTAATTTTTGTATCCCCTTACCCTGGCTCTCTTCATCCAATCCATCATCATCCCATTGCTCTTCATTTGCTAGCAGTGGATTTCGAGCTTCACATAAAGTTCTCATTGGAAAAGAATGTCCATCACCCTGGCTGTAAAATACAAAGGGTAGAAAATGAGCTACCACAGAACCACTTCTTCTGAAAAATGAAGTACAACTCTACTATGCATTTATGATTTTTCTCACAAAAACAAAGAAAATTCTTACATTTCTGGAAACTAATTTTAAAGGATGAATTATATTAAGAAAACAATGGGTTCATCTTGGGTGGAAGCTCATAGGCAATGTTTAAGGACCAAAGAGAGTTGCAATCTTGAATTCAGGCAAAAGCTAAGAAGGAAAATCTTTACAGTTCAAAATCATTCCTGATGTAACTCAGATGGAACTGAAACTGGCCAGATTACCCAGATAAATAATGAAGTATGGGGAAAAAAGATATGCAAAAATATTCAGCTATAAAATGAATTACTGCCCCCTACTTCATCCTAACCAGGTGCAGACAACGATTTTAGGAAAAGTGGGAAGAGTCTGAATGAACTGGACACAGAACATCAGATCAGCAAACAGGTCCCCACCCTTTAATTGCTAATTTATGAGTATTTTCCAATGACAGTCACAATAAAGACAAAGTCTATGCTATGTCAAGGCATGACATAGGGAGGAAGCCTAAGGGAATAACAGTGATACAATGGAAATGAATTACAAATGCTTGAGTTTGGGCTACACCTGACTGGATTTCCTGGACATCCTGCAGCAAGTACTGGCCACCTAAGATACAATCCTCCTCTGACAACTATCTCTACCCAAGGAAAATAATCGAGGAATTTTCCGTGCCAGTCAGAGTGTGTCCCAGGTCATAGTTCTGTGGTGAGCACCCTATGCTCTGCACTCCCCATTGCTGCTGGACACTAGTATGCCAACATGTCTGATCTTTTTAATCCATCCCTGGCTTTGAGAACAGGAAGGAGAGGGAAATAGCTGGTGCAGTTGAGGTCTTAGCTTAGTTCACCAGCACAAGGTCAAGACAGTTGCCTGATAAAGCTGGAATCCAGAGAATTGTTTTAAACTGAGCCCAACTATTCTGGGAACTGGCCTCCAGTTTATTCTTGGATCAATGTGTGTGGTACAAAAGCAAAGTGTTTCACTAGTTAATGTAGGGACAAACCCTGCCAGTCAAGGGAGGCCAGGACAGTTTTTAAAGAGTGAGTGTGTGTACAAGTATGTGTGCAGAAGCAGAGTCCATACGGAAGGTGTGGACCCTCTGTACCCCAGGAA
>NW_017729029.1:44509801-44525400 GCF_001723915.1 Gavialis gangeticus
AGTCCATACGGAAGGTGTGGACCCTCTGTACCCCAGGAAATGTGCTCCACAGTGGCTTCAATCATCTTTGTGCACAGAAGGCTTTGAAGGGATAAGGCAAGGATGCTTGTTGGTGGATCTCCAACTATATATAACCATTTTGCAGTGGGTGTAGGTACAGCAGATGAAGCTACAGCAAGTGCTTAGGGGTGGTTCCTTTGCTACCTCTCAGTGCCACATGGGAAAATATCAGCCACTCCTGACTCTGGCAAAACTCCACTGTACAGAACTGGTATGAACAGGCTGAGCCCAGGGATCTGGATTTGGCCTTCCATTCATAGCATTGGCCTCTTGAACCATCACTTACCTTGAAACAATTGGGAACAGCCACAGCTTTTTTTCCTCTCCAAACACTTGCTGGAGATTCTTTACGAAGCCCAGATTGAATCCATTTTTATCTGGACCATTTTGAAACACTGGAGCTGAGAAGGCCTCTATGGACAGATTCAATTATAGGAAAAAAAAATGAAAGAACCAAACATTATTGATGCATGGCAGTAACATTTACTTTGCAGATACCATGGGCACATTAAACAATTAAACACATTATGTCATGGAACATTGTGGATGGTTACAGGAGTGAACATGGAGATAATAAGCCTATGAATCTTTTGATTACAGTATTCTCTCACAGACAGCACACTCCAGAATATATTATGCATCTTGTTTTTGAAAGGATAAAAGATCCTTCCTTGTAGCAAGTAACTGAATGGGTAGCAGCAGCTAGGAAGCCAAGCCTGCTGACTCTTCTGTTCTCGGTGGATCACTGCAGAGTTTACTCAGTTTTAGCTGATGAATAGCAAAAATGACTCTTACCATATTTCTTGCATACAAAGCACACTCCCATTTCCAATAAGTTTTTTGGGTGAAAGATTTATGTTGTATGTAAGAAAATGTGGTTGTTCCAGTATCTTAAAATGGAGGGCATTCATTTAATTTTGCAAATAAATCACACAGAATAACCCAAGAACCAATAAAAATGTACTTGTTTAAGCCCCCAAAATTCAGAATGAACATCATCAATTCATGTATCTAACCATTTCCAGTGTCCCTAATGAAATTTTTACTATACAAACTAAAAAATGCTGTTTTCAATGACGGAGAAAACCTCCAATGGCATGCATTCAAAATTAAATGTTTTCTGTTATATTTGTTGGAATACCTTGAGGTGAACAGCAAACCTCTTTCTTTTTTATAACACTATTTCATGGTGAACACAAAGTCTTACCCAAAGTAGACCTATTTCTACTGATGAGCCAGCAGTGGTAGCCGAAGAGAAACATCAGGCTTACAAAAAACATGACTGCCACAAAAAGAAGGAAAAGCACATGGAACTTTGAACGTCCATTAGTCAATTCACCCTGGGAAGGAAAGCAAAAGGGCATAAATGGCAAGAAAAATTGAGAAAGAAATTGTTCCTTGATAGGTTAAATGTTCCACTATATCTAATAAACATAATATGGGGTTTTTAGACTTTCACATTTAAAAATGTAAAATTTTTGACTTGCTACAAAGCACAAGACAAAGAGGAGACAGGCAGACTTTTCTCCACTTCTGGGATTTTGCTACTTATTTTTTTAATGGAACAGGTCCAGTTTGTTCACAGTTTCCCATATGGGCATCAGAAGCACGTCTTATGCCCACGGTGCATTTGGCAGGCAATGACAAGCTCTTTGAAAGCCTGTTCGCATTCTGCTGAATTTTCTTTAATCTTCATGTTTTCCTGGATGCACATTAACTCACTGCACCTTTTCCAATGGCTACCTTCCAACTTAAGAAAAATCAAGAAATCTGAACTCCTTCTTGATAACAACAACCCTGAAGTACACTAAGTCCTGGGGACAGCTCACTTCACAGTGAATCTAAGCTAAGCAGAATCTTACAGGTGGCTGAAATGCTTTCACCCTAAAACAGAGGAGCTAAATGCCTAAGAGGTCCTCCAGCCCAAACAGCTCAGAGACAGGCTTTTCCTGACTCTTGGAAGTGAATACGTATGCAGTAGGGCAACAGTCTGCCCAACTGCATGTGCCTCATGCACTAAACTGTATTTATAGTCCCTGAGTCTTCCTCAGTATGCAGAGCAACCTTAGGGGTGTTTGGGTCAGAAGTTTTGTTCAGTACATCAATTAAAAAATGACTAAGCTAAGGTACGGAGAGGCTAAGTGACTTGACCAGCATCACACAGTGCATCAGCAGCACCACAGAGACTAGAAACCAAGAGTCTGGAGGCCTGGTCTCCCATTGTAACTATCAGCTGACACTACCTCTGTCTAAACTAATTAGAATTTAAAAGTAACACTCAGTATTTCAATCAACTTTTAAGTCAGGAAAGGAAGACAGTAAGGAGACACTGAAGGTCAAAGCAGTTTCTGAAAACACTGTATCTTACAATCAATGCATGTAGATCAATAGCAGGATACAGCTTTTTATATTAGTTCTCAGAGCAGCTAGGAAGAGGGCAGGTGTACTGCAGGAACTAAGTTTATGGAGAGCACTAGACACAGTAATAAATGAACAACACTAAAGTACTGTGTATCCTCTTTGTCTGCCCCTTAGCGTGTTAGACTTGACCCACAACAGCAAGGCTGGGAAAGTGAGTCTGGATATTACAGGAAACAATATAACTGGTAAAAAAAACAACAAACCCACCCCACTTAGGAATTCCCTGTAACAACAGTGAAAATATTTAAGTGGTTTTCAAGCAGCCACTTCATTAGCATTCAGTGCCAGTGACCCAGGAAATTCTACCCAGAAGACAAATTATCCCCCAATCAGCAAAGACACTCCCAGTGATGACACTGTATGATTGTGCAATATTTCCCAAAAGCAGTTAGCATTTGGATTTTGGATGTATCACTGTACTGTTGAAACCTGAGGCCCTGGTTTTTATTCACTGGTTTCACTTCTGTAAGTGCATTGGCTTCAGTGGAGTGATTCCTGATCCGTAAGTGAGCAGAATAAGGTCCAATGTACATTATGACCACCGTGATACGCCGATTCTGAACTACATTTCATCTTGGTGATCTATTTCTAGTCAAGAGGCGTCTGACCTCCATTACCTTCAAGTGATTTTGAACTACATATATATGTCTTGTTAAAAGATACCTAAACTTATTTTTCAGAAAGCATGGCTTTGTGAGCCAAGCTTCTGGTCTGAAATTCCTGTTTCCCCTTCCAATTTTGCATGTCTGAGTCACAGTGGGAGTAACACTCCCATATAGACTTTGGAGAAAACACCCTATTGCTGAAATCCAGAGTCTCTTTCCATAGGGTGAAAGTAAACGGGTACCACAGGACCACATAAAACTCCAGTAAGAGTTATAAAATAAATAGAAGTAACCAGATTCCAAAACTTACTGTCCAATACTTAATGAAATACTTGAAGACTGTTGCAGCAATATACAAGCAATACAACAAAGAATACGCTAAGAACAGTAGAAAGAATTTGTAGTTAGAAAATCCAATGCAGTTATTCACCCTAGAGAATAAAAGCAAAGTTGAAATCAGGATATGTACAGCAACATGGTTCAAATACAAGGAATATTAATTTTTTTCTATTATTCTTTAAAGGTGTTTGATTAAACAAAATAGCATGTTCAATAAACAGTTCCCCTTAGTGGTAATAGTTGAACATAATTCTGTTCTTGTTTAACTTTTGTATCCTACCTGCAGGCAAAATTTACACTTAGCAAAAACAAATTTTTTAAATATCAAAAGACTTGGTTTTCTCAGTTTGCCTACAACGTTGGTTTGGCACATAGGCAGGCTTAACCTGCAAAATTTAGAGTTGTGTTTGGTGTTGAAAAACCCAAAACTGAATGTATTCCGATCGGGATCCTAATTTTGCTTGTATGGACCACTTGTAAAGTACAGGGGCTTGGTTCACAGTGATTTGTACCATGTCGAGTTACCTGCATATATACAGCCAAGTAAATGCTAAATGTTAGTGCAGTATAATTCTCTGCTCACATTAATGGAAGCATCTTTATGGCCACTTTATAGAGGTATAAATGACCTCAAAAAGGTGCAAAACAGTGGGGAGAAAAGGTCAGGTCTCACATCTGGGTTGGAGTTCAGATTTGAAACACTCCCTAAATTTGGGAATAAAAATCTGTGGTTCTGCTTCATGCCTGTGTCTATGTTGTCTCTGGTTCCTGAAGTCTCCCTTTTGGAAAAAAGGAAGAGAGCAGCAGAGTTTGAGAAATCAAATAGCAACAATTCAAAAATCTCAACCAGCCAGTTCTAGAATACAAATCTATACAGCCACTCTCCAAAAGGGATTTTTAAGTGTATAAACACACACACACAATTGGTGGGATCAACTACTGGTTATATCCCTGACTGATTACATACATAAAATTAAAGGTCGGGTCAAGGCCCCTTTGAAAACCTGGGCAATAATCAAAGAAGTTAATTTGTTATTTAAACTGTGTCAATACAAACACTTCTTAAACACAGTTAACAAGAATGTTCTTGATCTGTCACTTTGAAATATTATATGCTGTGGACAACTTCACAATATGACCATTTCATACCGTGACAGACACACCAGGAGTTACATGCAGCATTCGTGAATGGAAGGGGCATGCAAACATGCTGTTAAAGACAAAGATGTTTAAACAGTCTTTACTTTCAAAAAAAATCTACAAACCAGTTTCCAGGACATACCATGGGCAATGATGATCCATTTTCAGCACACATCTGCAGGAAGACATAAAGAAAAAGGGAAGCAAAGAAGGTAAGACCTATGTTCTGTACTTAACCATCATTTGCAGATCAGCAACAAAGTCTTCTTCAGATTTTTTAACGCATTAAAAAAACTGAATTTACTAATATTTGTCTGTTCAGTGGAACTTGCATTAGACAGATTCCTTCTATCACCTGACTCCCCATGTGGGAAAAGGTATAAAATACTACACTCCTATAAGGGGGACAAAAAGTCTTGTGGGTGCTAATACTAAGACTTATGCATGCAGGTGTTTGCATTAAGGTGCTGGCCCATGCATGTACAAAAATTCAAGGTGAAGACCCAACAGAAGCCCTCTGAAAATCTTTCCCTTAGTGTTTGGCTGTTCTTTGGATACCTCCATATGTATAACTACACACGTGGGAGCCAGTCATTTTTTGTGGTCAATGCTGACATTAGAGTAAAAAACAAGCCAGTAACTCACATAGCACAAACAGAACAGTGGTGGCAACGATCAGGTTTGATCAGCTGGCATCTATCACAGAATCGAATGGCTGAAATTAAACACAAAAATATTAGCACTGGATTGTGTTACACAAGAAGCCAAAAAGAACACTTAGTATTCTGTCCTCGCCATTTACATTTTCCTCTTATCATTGCGATCCTCTCCTGCTTTACAAGCTGGGTGTGTTTAACGTTGATTTTGGCTGCCAAGCTGGAAAACAGATGGCAGAATTCTGAACCACTGCTTAAGAACTGGCTTTGGGGCAGGAGTTTTCTCTGAAGTATATAACCAGCTTAATGCTAGTCAAAAGAGATGGATATATGCAGGGGTGAATCCAGGATTTCCCACAGGGAACAGCAACCCACACTGCAGGGGTGGCTGCACTCCTGCAACCAGCCTTCTCTGCTCCCACTAGTGTAGGCAAACAGCTCTGTGGTAGCCTTTTGGGACTTCTGTAAGCTTACACTGTGAGCTGCACAAATGCTGATCAGTGCTAGTGCTGGCTTGAGTCTGAAGCAGTCGCAGCTTTAGTCTAGAAATTTTCTCTGACTGTCCCCCACCTGCACGGCTGTGACTTGCCACTAGAGGCCTGGTGAGCCGGGGAGGACCAGGAGCTGTAGCTGTGAGTTGCCACTAGTGGGCTGGTGAACCAGGACAGGCTTCTATCTCTGCTCTAGGGATGGGAGTGGGGTGGAGAGATGTGAGAGATCCTGGGACACTGAAGGACTTCAACTTGGGTAGCTCATCTGTGGGGAGTGGTCACACCTTAATGCAGTGGTTCCCAACCTTTTTAGATAGCAGACCGGCAAACCTGGGACCGGAAGTGACCGTGGACCGGCAAACCGCAGGCTGGAAGTGACTGGTGTGCTGCAGACTGATAGCTAACCCTTTTTTATACTTCGTATAAAAAAGGATTGGAAAGGGTTGGCTGCTGGTCCACAGTATGCCAGTCACTTCCAGTCCATGGTTTGCTGGTCCACAGTCACTTCTGGTCTGGCAGCCAAACCTCCTGCGGACCGACAGCCAACACTTCGTGGCCCACCACCGGGCCACAGCCCAAGGGAACCTTTGCCTTAATGGAACAGGAGCTGGGTAGTACAAATCAGAGATAATCCTGCCTTGGTGTGGTGTAACTTTAAGCCACATATGAGTTTAAGACCACTTTAAGGTGTTCAGGTGTGGACAACTCAGGGGTTAAGAGCCCCAGGAGCCACCCAAAATTACCATGTAACATGACCCTAAGTCCCTAAAGCAGATGAAAATCCCTCCCCGCCCTTTCTTGCTCAGAAGCAAGCCTCTCCACTTCCCCCTATCATTCTACCTTCCCTCCTGGTAGGGATGCTCCACAGCCATATGGGCTGAGTGGGGACTGGGTCTCATCTGGGTAGGGGACAACGGAAACAGCCTGTCAGAACAGTAGTTCCCACCACCCTGCCAGGTCACAGCACAGGGAAGCGGAACCTCCATGCTGCCGTCGTCCCCATTCCCAGTTAAGCGGCCCCTGGGCAACAAGCAGGAATGGCTCTGGTGCTTCCCTAGCCCTATGTTAGTGGGGAAAGGCACTGGGGGAGAGGAAAAGGGAGGGAAATGCATTCTTGAGCACAAAAGGGAAAGAAGAAAGGTTTCCCATTTGCTTTAGGGACTTAAAGTGCCCAGAGGCTCCAGTAGCACACTCCAATCCAAAAGCGGGGTGTAACCACGCCACTGTGCTCTCTCTGGATCCACCCTGGATATCTGCATACATATCCCTGTCTCTCCATTTGCACTGTGGCCTTGAAAATGCTGTGCTGCCAGGACAATAGTGGCTTACATCAAATGCCTGACTAATGAAAATACACAGCATTAAAACCTGTCGCCATTCCAAATTTGGAAGCCCTGGAGACTTCAACAAGAAGGCAAAGTGCAAATGACTGCAGAGCAGGTCCATGGGGGATAACCTATTTATTGAACCATGTCTTCATCAAGGTCAAACCCCATTTAATTAAAAAAAGGCTATGGGACACTACCAAATATACATTTGGGGACCCAACCACGTTCTCCACCCTTGACATATAACAAAGAGGACAACCTAATGCTTCAAAACAGCTGGGACTCCACTTACAAATGGAATAAGTATCCAAGGAACCTTTTTCTTTCCCCCCAATCAAAAAAGATTAGAGGAGGGAAGACAGGAGAAAAATCCTTTTACACTAATAATATTTCCTCAGCATTAGCACAGAAATCCTTTAGTGGGACGCCCTGGCACTGGGAAGGTTCGGTGACTCTGCAAAATAAGCTGGATTGCCAGTACATGCTACTTAGCTTGACTGATTAGATTTGCTTCAACAAAGCCCTTTGCTGAGCTGACCTCCATTCCCCGTTCTCGTGTACACTGGCAGCTTCCTTGCAATTTCAGCAAGAATCTGCCTCTGCACCTCCGGCCTCTCTTCATTTTCATAGCGTTCTTTGTCAGTGTAGGAGATATGGAACTAGGAGCAGAAGTGATGAGAAAACCAATTACCCAAGTGTAGCGGAGGTAGTATTTAAAATCCAGGGCTGGTTGGAATAATTATTATCCTCCCACTCCTTTCAAAGCACAAACATTAATCTGACATGAAAGTGCTTTTGCTTACAAGATAAACAGACAAATAATTAGTGGCGGACAGACAGAACGCAGGGAGACTAACTGCTGGGAGACACAAAACTGAAGGGAAGGTCACAGAATAATAGATTAATTTCACTACTACTTGCTGCTTCAGACATTCAGACAAAAATAATAATAGCAATGATGATAATAGCAGCACTTACCAGGCATGTTCCGAGCTAGACGCTGTTCTCAATTACATTAGTTAAAAATCATGGCTGACATAAAAGTGCATCTCTGTAATTGTGGTCAGACTTTGGCCCGAACAAGTGCTGCACAAACATTAAGTTGCCTGCCTTAATCACCTCCTTCTGAAGCAGGTGTTTTGTAAATTTTGTAAAGCACAAAAAAGGTAAAGTGACTTGCTCAGAGCTGGAAGAGCTTTGGTATCTGCCCCAGCCTGCAGCCAGCTTCCAGAAGAGGTAAGAGCGGCCAGCATTAGAACCAGGGAGGAATCTAGCTGGACCCCACACCCAATAACCAAGCACACCAGGTCCTTTAATTTGGGAGGGAATCTTAATATGGCACTAGCAGTGCAACAGTGCTGCTGTTCAGGAGACCTGTGCTCTACTCCGAGTAATGGCTTCTATGAAGGCAGGGAGGCAAGGACTCATCGAGCTCTGAATATAGAAGACAAGTCCTTCATCAAGCAGAACTCTCACGGTACTCCTCCAAGGAAGCCAGATGGTGTAAAGTCCCCAGGGTTTGGCTCAATTTGATAAATGCTTGGAGATCAAAGAAGCTATAAGTATGTAAGTTAATGATCATAAATACCTTTATCCTCAACAATTTTAAATCCTGTTAGCATCTGAGCTACCTGAAAAGACAGCTTTAAAGTAATACCATGTCTGATTTAAACTCCTCAGGCAGTAGAATTTAAATGATTTTCAGAATAGTTAAACTTCCCTGTTTATGGACAACTTTCCATCTATTCAGGAAGACAGATAATTTGCCTTGGGCAACAAAAAGTTCTCCTTTTAATGCCTTCACTTTCATCTGGCCTTAGATTTGCAGTGCGTGAAAAATTCTCAGTTCTTACCTTTTTATCTGGCTGCATTGGGAGAGTAAAAATAGACTTCCAGTATGTCCACACAAAGAGCACAAAGATGACATGGAATACTGCGAGGTAGACCACTAGAGGAGAAGACAAGAATAAGGACTTGTAAGCACAGGTCAGGCTATGGTTTTCATCACTTATGGTACTTCACTTTAAAAACAGATGTGCTCCTCATGCATTTCATGACAGAGGAAAAAAACAAACGTACTAGGACGTCTCTCTTAGTCCATGTGAATAGTCTTTTAAGCAGGCAGGCAAAACTATGTCTTCGTGGTTACTGAGAAAGAGAAGCAAGGCAGGGTGCCTGGCACACCATGACTTCATGAAAGCCTAGATGATTTGGTGCAATCCTATTTCAATATATGAAGTGACTTACTTTTGGAGGAGCAAGAAATAAGGCATAGGGGGAGGGAAAGCAGGCCACAGGGCAGTTTTCCATGCACTGTACAAAGCACTTGAGCATTCTTTTTGATGCTCAAAAGCCACCACAATATTGATTAGTGCTACATCTGCAGTGACTTGAGAGCCCTGTTTTAAGCATGCTATGTAAACAGCAGTGATGTGAGTGCCGTCCCCTACCTTTATTTTGAACAATTCTAACAGAGGGATACAACAACCACAAGAGGAATGAGGCGCTTTTGAATCAAATCCTGCATCCTTATACCTATTTTATGGATTCACTAATGTAAAAGTCGCATGCACACTTCAGGCCCTTCCTATGTGATTCATCAAATTATCTACCACAGGGTAACTCATTGTCCTCCTGAGTTTTTGTTTGAAGTGTACTTCTGGACTATGGTAATTTTCTGAGGGCTTTTTTTTTTAAATTATGCATGAGGAATCTATTGCAAAGCTGGAAACGGAACTTAAATCACCTGACTTCCAGTCATGCCTCTTACCCCCAAGACCATTCTCTCTCTGTTTTTATGTGAGGTTACATCTCTCCCTGACACAGTCAACGCTGGCAACTGGCTGTTAGCAGTATGTCAGCCTAGATACATTAGTGATAGTTTCCTGTGCATCATTCATTATATATTTCAAAAGGATATAGGTAACTTCCGTACACCAGTACTATGCATGGTATTTCTGTATTAATTAGGACTGTGTTGTGTATTAATTAGGACTGTGTTGCCAGACTAGAGACATAGAGAAGTTCTTAGAGGCTGTTGTGGCCCCAAATGCTTGTTTTCCTTTCCCTGTGAAATAAAACAGTAACTTTACAACCCCTTCCACTTAGAAAATTTCCCTGAGTTTTCCCAGAATCTAACTGACAGCAACAGAGAATGTCTACCATGACAGTGCAAAGCAGTTGTAAGCTAGTTAAGAAACTTGCCTCTGCAAAGTAATGGAATTGCAGATCCAAATTCTCCATGACCCAAGGAGGAAACCATGCACTAAAGAACAGCCGCAAACCCCCTTCAGGAGGGGGTACTGATTTTTAAATGTCATTCAGTCATTCTTCACCTAGCATTTAAGGAGAGCATGCTTCCTGCAGGTTCTGTTCTGCTGGTAAGGTGGTATAAAGTCTTTTGCGGGAAGGAGGGGATCTGAACGATTGTGAAGATTCAGGTGCAGATTTTACAAAGAATATCTGTTTTGTTAGAGGGTCACAAACCTATTGCCATAGTGGATATACTTCCTTTGTGACCATTTCATATAGGGGCAGCTATTTGTTGTTAAGAGGATCTGGTTACTGGAGATGGAGAGGAGTTGCCCTAGAGGCATATTTTTAATGTGTGCCAGCTGGCCAGGGTTCTCAAGGGACAGTGCCAGCTGAAGATAGCGAGAGCTATTCCTCCCCAGTCTCTGTGCCAGGCTCAAGGGGGAAGTCAGAATGGGAGCTGCCTATGCTGGTTGTCTCTCTTGGGAACTCCCTGACATTAACTGATACAGTGCCAGATTCCAGCCCCTTCACTCAATCAGGCCATTACAAAAGGGCATGCAGCAGGAGGCAGAATCTGGGCACAACGGTCCAAATGGCAAAAGTCCCACTGACTCCCTTCCTCAGGGCCAGAATTTGGCTCATTACCTGCTTGTACCAACTATACCTCTGTCTAATCAGATAAGATTGCTCCTCTTGCCTGATTCATTCAGTGACCCCAACAGCCAGTTTCTGCAACATCAAAACAATTTCTCTGAGAATAAACTTCCACATTACCAAATGAATTTACAGAAGGTGCAAGCCAGTGACAATGGGACAAAAACTCTTTTGTTTCTAGGTCACTGGTCCTAATTCATCCAGACTGGTAGCAACCAGAAATCATTACCATTCATTGGCCTACATACGGTGTGTCGTGGTCTTGGGTGAAACAGAGCTATTTAAAAAGAAACATCACAAGTGGCCTTAAAATGGAAGTCTCCAGAGAGCGATGAAAAAAGTAAATGAGGCCAGAGACTGACATACCAATTAGAAAGGATTTTTTAAATAGAAAAACCTTAAAGACCTTCAGCAGAACAGTGTGTGTGCATGTGTCTGACTGTCCGTAGGCCATGGGGGAAGCCTCTACTTGCTTTAAGAATAAACAGACGATATCCACATCTAACAAGTTTTCTCTATGCAGAGGCGAGAATACTTGTACTGATGGGTTCTGTATACCTCTCTGTAATCCAAAACAAAGGATAAGGAAATATTGGTGGAGAATGAGAACTGAATGGAATTCTAGGAAAATCTCATTTGTGAAGTTTGCTGGAGTATGGAATTGTTTGTTTTCAAATGAACTGAAGCAGTCTAATATTTGACACTTTAGTTCACGCTGCCCTTCACCCCTCCCCTGTGACAGCTGCACACATATAAATACACAAAGCTGATTTTCAACTGTTGGGGTTTATTTTAAATAGATGTTCATGTGCTTTTAGAAATAAAGACCACATGTCAAGGTCTTGGATAAGATTCACTTACCTCTTTCCACAGGGTTGGTCAGAGTCACTGAATAAAAGAAAGAAAACAAATGTATGTTTAGAGACTGCTCTGAGATTTATGTTTGCTGTATAATCTTTGTTAAAACAAAATGGAAATTAAAAAGGAAGCAAATTCAAGCTGAAAGGCTAATAAAAATGATCATGTATTTTATCATTAAAGATAAACTCAATCAAACATTAATGTACAGCTGGTAAGCAACTTTTTTTAAAATTTATTCACTCAAACAGTCTCCATAATAAAACATACAAGCGCCTTAGTTATGCCATATTTTCCATTTGCACAAAACACAATTTTTCTTGGAGGTCCCAATTAACTCGATACCTGCAAGCTAAACAGGGCTCCTCTAATATCCCACCCAAATAACATCTTCACTCTTTACTGCTACGCCTGCTTGGAGCTAGTCTCCAGCTGCTTTCATTCCTATGCTCCACTTCCTGTCCGGAGATATACGTTCCATCTTACAGCTCCATAAATTAAAATGAGAACATAGTACCTGACCCAATAACCCAATCACTAGCACTCTGGAGTGACATGCAGGAAACAATGATTTTATTTGACATCTCTACTGGGCTACCCATGGCCCTACGGAGCCCACTGCTCCAACCTGCAGGGAGGTGGGGAACACTATTCAACAGCTACTTGTACTGATTGAAGGAAGCGTGGCTGTCTGGTCAACAGTGGCAAGAGCTCTGTGTTGTCTCTAGTAATATCCTCAGCCTGATCTGAGGAATGCCAAAGTTGGCAAGCTGCAAAGGGAGACCTGTCCAGTCTGTAACTAGCATTTAGTGGCTACAAATATTAACACTGATGGTAAATATAAAAAGTAAATTCTTAAGACTGTCATGAGCCAGAATGTTGGGTTTTGTTCATTACCAAAAACTCAATCAAGAATTTTTAGACCTGAGTTTTTATCTGAAATTTTCCTTCTTCCTCCATTTCCAAATTTATTTTTTTACTGGAAAGAAATTCCAAAAGTATTGGCATATCTGAACCCTGTAACAAATATGTCAGATATATGTATAGCTAACTTTTTAATAAAAGGGTAAATAAACACTATCTTTGGGAAGCCAAAGTGAAATGGAAGGTACATGAGTTTGCAGACCACTTTACGCATATAATCAGGTAGCGTTAGATAGTTAGATATAATCTAACACAGCATGGCAGGAGCATTTACACCTCAGCTGGTTGCTTACAACACAGGATTACTATCACTCATCAGGCTACAGAGAACATGGCTGTGCAAACAACTCTTATGTAAAAAAAACCCTTTTGCATTGTGATCACTTTTACTTTCCTAAGTTAACACAGGTGCGTTCAAGGCCTATCCTTAAATGGGAGACTTCTCAAAAAAACCCCCACAGGGTACACTGGAGGAGAAACTATGAATAAAGGTATGTGATGGTATTATCTTGTACCAGATCAGAAGGAGGAGGTTATATTATGGTTTAAATTAACTACTATCTATACAGTTAAGATGAACTGTTCCAAATACTTGTTTGACACCACACAAAGTCAGTGGCAGCAAATCTACAGGTTTATCAAAACAGATGAAATATATATTTTTTACTGGAATGCTGAGCAGACGTGATCCACATTTAATCACTTTTCTGAATACAGTGAAGGTATCTCCTATTCCAGGAAACACTGCCTAAAAACCATAGACTCTATTCCTCATTCATTTAAAATATTTTAACTTCTGGGAGTCCATCCATTTCTTTTGGCCTTTTGGATCTTCCTTTTTTTTTTTTTTTTCTCAAACCAGGAAGAGGGAGGACTCTTACCCACATTAGGTTCTATTTACAGGCGGTCCTCAGACTTACGACACAATCAGTTCCTGAACACCATGTCCTGAGTTGAAACGTTGCAACTCAGAACTGATTTTGCCATAGGAACAATGTTATAACTAAGGCCCGATACCCTGTTTTCACTAAGAAGTAACCCAGAATTTCGTACTACAATGTATCTATATTGTAAACAGCAATCATATTGATTTGGAAGGATTTCTTTGAGGTGATTTTCCTGGACTTTTTGAAGGGTTCTTGGCTGGAGTCTTCTCAGGAGTCTTGACTGCAGGTTTTTCTGGAGTCTTGTCTTGTTTCTTAAAGAAAGTGTCCAAGGAAGTTTGGACAGATGTTCTCCAAGGAGACAGGTGATGCAGCAGACGTGTACGCTGGTATGGCGTGGTGCCGGATCCAGCATCATAAAGTCGAAACTGACGTCAGAATGTCGAAACAGGGTGTCAATTTATAAACATCCTAAGTGCCATTTGTTGCAACTCGAAAAGTCTTAAGTCGAGGACTGCCTGTAGTTAATTAATCTCTGACAGAGCATAACTTGGGGAAACGGATGTTTCATGGGACTGGCAGCGAGGTAAAAAGTCTTCCATTTCTGGTTTGACAGTTTGAATCCAGTGGTAGTGACTAAAAGATGTTAACATCTAAAGGACGTAGGATGGCCAGGATGAAAGCCCTCTCAAATCCCCCTCAAAAATCAAAAGCCAGTCACTAACTCCCCTGCTGGCCAGCTATACAGAGCCACCAGAGCTTGTATGGATTGCCCATCTCAGTAACAGCCCCTTCAGATTAGGGACACAGCAAATGGACTGGACAGCATCGGGAATTTGACCTTGACAAATCTGCTTGTGCTAGGATTGTCATGCAGGCATCTTTCCTTCACAATCCACCCACTTCAATTATGTAGATAAGAACAGGAGCTGAGATAATTAATGATTAGGATGATGAGTGCACATTTAGCAAATTCACAGAAAATGCCAAGTTGGGCAGAGTTAGAGATACTCCAGAGGGCAGGGCCAGGATCCACAATGACCTGAACAGGATGGAAAAAATGGTCGACAATGAATCAGATGAGGTCAAACAAGGACAAGTGCAAAGTTCTACACTTCGGAAGGAAGAATTGCATTCATAAATATGGGCTGGGGAATGGCTGGCTGGGCTGCAGAAATGGACCTGTGGGTGATAGTGGATCATGAGCTGAATGAGCCAACAGTGTGCTCTTATTACAAAAAAAAAGCCAATACGTACTGGGGTGTATTAACAGGAATGTCTCTTGAAAATCAAGGGAAGTGATTCTTCTGCTCTATTTAGCACTGGTGAGGCCTCACCTGGAGTACTGTGCCCAGTTTTGGGCTCCATACTTCAAGAAGGATTTAGACAGTTTGGAAAGAGTCCAGCAAAGAGTAACAAAAATGATTAGGAGCCTGGGAGGCAAGACTGGTGAACAGAGGCTGAAAGAACTAGGATTACTTAGTCTAGAAATGAGGAGCTTGAGAGGGGATTTGATAGCAGTCTTCAAGTACCTGAAGGGAGGGAGTCTTCAAGTACAGAGAGGAAGGAGATGAGCTTTTCTTTGGTGCTGAACAGGACAGGATTAGGAGCAATGGCCTCAAGGTGCAGCAGGGGAAATTTAGGTTGGAGATTAGGAGGAACTTTCTCACTATGAGGGTGGTCAAGCACTGGAGCAGACTCATGAGGTAAGTTGTGGAATCGCTATCCTTGGAAGTTTTCAAGAGCAGGTTAGACAGACACTTGGCTGGGATAGTTTAGTCAAGGATGCTCCTACCTTGAGCAGGGGACTGGACTAGATCAGTGGTTCTCAACCTTTTTTGTACCAGAACCCACTTGTAAACATAGATGGCCAGTCCTGACCCAGTAAATACTTTAGTAGAAAACAGCTCCCTGGCCCTGCCAGTGCCCCTTGCTCCCGACCCTCTGCCCCCGGCCCCGAGTTGCCTCCACAGCTCCCACGCAT
>NW_017729029.1:44530400-44541507 GCF_001723915.1 Gavialis gangeticus
CCCCAGGCCCCCAACCCCTCGTGTGTGGGGCAGGGGTGGCCCCCAGCAGCCATACCAATCAGTACTTTTGAACCACCAGCTATTTTAGAGTTCAATAATCAGGACTTACAAATGAAAAACTCAGGAACATTTATGAACTGCCTCTGTGCAGCCACAGATTTACAATGCACTATATAGTATAAATGCTATGCAACCTCTCCTCTTTCCTTTGGTTCTCTGGCAAATGATACCTGTTCAGCTTCACACAGCTGCAACCTGGATCCTTTTGACCCATGCACTTGGGCCCTTCCAGGCACTGAAGTCTGTCTTGGCCTTAGGGGGAGCAGGAGCTAAACCTTTAATTTTGTAAGAACTTGTTCTTTTCCCTTCTCTCTGGGATGGCATAATATGGGTCCCTGGCCTTTGGCATACTCATTCCCTATCACTGTCACATTGTGGCAGCATCCTTTCAGCTAGTCACTGGAACCAGGCCTGCTCTGGACCACAGATTTCTATCCAAATCTGCCAGCAGGAGCTGTAGTGACAATGACATGAGATATTTCCTCTAGCACAGAGGTCACCATCCAAATGCTGCTTTAAACACCCATCAAACTGTAAATTTAAAGACAGAGAACAGGAGCTGGAGCTGAATCTCCACTGTTCACATGTTTGAAATGCATTGCATAGTGCGATATGACAAAAAACTATGTTTAAGATAACTATTATTTCAAGAAGCTGGAGAGGATTGCTCAGTGCTCTATGCATCAGGTTTCATACGCCTGCATGCCCAGCAAATCCTCAGAACCAATTTTTTCATCCTTCAACCTAAATTTCATGCAGCTACTGTGGGTGCGTGGTGCTGGTCAAGTCTCTCAGATAAAGTCTACTGAAGTGCCATCTGCTCTGCATGGGCAGTGAAGATGGTTTGGACAATGGGGCAAAACATCCTTCCCTTTCCCTACTCCTTCACTCAAAGCACTTCACACAAAGCGGAGGGGATGTGTGAAAAACGACCAAGTGGTGAAGAGTGCAAGATAAGTCCAATCCAACTACCATTCCAGTCAACAAGCATTTTCATATTGACTGCATGGGACTTGGGACTGAAAGCTATCAGAATGAAATGTTATTAAATTTACATAGCATGTCAATCCAAGCATTCTCCAAAATCTTGAGTGGTCCTTTAGACATACACTTTGTTAAACATTTTATGTAATTTGGGACAACAGTTACTTAACAGGCCCGCTAATCATTTCTCAGCAGTTGGGGATTTGTTTCTTGTATAATTAGTTCCTAAAAAAGTGCAATAATAGATCTAACCACAAAAAGACAAAAATAACAAGGTCATAGAATGGAATAATTTAGCAACAGGTTCAACTCAAACAAAACAAATGCAGGGCAACTCTCTAGTACTTAATCCAACTGGAGAAAAACAAAAATAGTGATGACAGCCCTGGCTGTCTCTCTCAACAGAAGAGAAGCAACTAATTTGTCAGTTCTCTCTTCTTCCATAGCAAGAGTCTTCTAGGTTGGAGGAAGACCACAAAACAGCTCTCTTCTCATGAACTCCACTTCTTTTATCCACTCTTTTATGAGCCGTATCCCATTTAAGATGAACATCTCTGTCCCACCTCCCAGAAGCTTAACATGCCAAAGCTACCAGCTCTTCTCACCAAGTCTGTTGATTATAGCAGTCTTCCAGTTGTCATATTGTCCTTTTTGTCCCCCAAAAAGCCTAAAACCCTTTCTTGGGTCACTCAGCAATAAGCATGCACAGCCCAAAGTCCCCTAAAATTATCAAATATCAGTATACAGAGAGCATTAAACTTGTAAACTTATTATGTGGCATTTAAAGCAGAGGTGGGCAATTATTTGGGCCCATGGGCCACATTAGGAATTTTGGTGAGTTGTTGCAGGCTCAGCCAGCAATACTTCCCCCCAGCAACAGTGTCAGTAGCTGGGACCTATCACAGACTGGAAAAAAAGCCCTTGGCAGGCTGGACATATTTTGCCCACCCCTGAAAGCCTCCTAGGTTATTATGTGACATTTTAAGGAAGTGCTAGAGTAACAAAGCATTTCAATCCTGGCAGAAAATAAAATTCTTATGAGTCTCTCAGTCAAGAAGCAAAAGCCAAAAGAAACTGCTCTGCATTGCAGACCAACAGTCACTTATGTTTTAATTTAAATGAAAAACACCTTCAAATATGACTCGAGTCCATTTGTGTGAAATTTCACTGGGATTCAGTTTCTCCTTTTTCCCTCAGTTTCATATGCGTTTAAACGCCCACTACCATGGTATCTGCGAATACAACATATAGACTCAGGACCACATGAAACAGCTCACAAGAAGCATCCAGCAGTTGCTAAGTCACTGCTCAGTCATGAATTCGCTGAATAAGGTGCGATGACTCATATGCTATGAAGAAAGACAAATGCAAGTGAATTGGTCCCTGGACGGGAGCGTTCACATTGTCACATTGCAGTCAAAGGTGTGACTGCAGCTTCTGTAAACATGCAGGAACTAGTTGTGAAACATGTCTGAGATCTGGGCACATACTTGGGTGGTTAGCCAGCACGTAGCTTCCGGCTGCCGTGGCTAAACTGTTGTCAGTCCCAGAGCAAGTGAGATTACAGGATTTATACAAACTGTGCTCACCTTCCAACACATCAGAGATGCAAAGAGGTCCTCCCAACTTTCTTGAAAAAGTCAGGCCTATTTATTACACAGAAAACACAGACCTAGGCCCACACAGCCACGGTTAGCCCTCTCTGGTACTAGCAGGGTCACTGAGTGTGCATCAAGAGTTGGGGCAACTTTTTTTTTAAATTAAATTTTCAATATTCCTAGCCAAAAAAAATTCCAAATCTGTGAGTCAGTCCAGAACCATAAGCGGCCCTACTACTGGCAAACATCCTCCACCCCGACCTGGGGCTTCAGATGTTTCCAAACCCCACTTGCAGCAGAGGCTTGGGGTTTGGATACCCCTGGTTTTGCTTGCCCTCAGGCCTATGGGCGCAGGGGCAAGCCAGGAAGAAGTCTACCCTTTCTGTAAAAGGGGCTTAAAGCCAAGACCTTCCCACTACACAGGTACGATCCCCATGCCAACACAGAGGTCTTCCCTGTGCCACCAGGTGGTCACGGTGTTTCCCTTGCTGGGTCAGCACAGACTAACACTTGATCTGAGCCGAGAACAGTTGGGGCAACTCATGCAAAAACAGGGTGGACTGTGGACCCATTTTCTAGCCTGGCCAACACAGGATGGGTTGAACCATCTGAGACATCTCCCTGCTAACAAGAGCAAGGCTCCTTGGGCCTGGAGGGACAGGTTAGTCGGACCCTACTGCGCATGTGTGGCTACAGGTCTCCCTCCGCGCCCCCCCGCGCCAGCTCCGGAAGCCGCTGCATCCGCACGGGCTGGAGGCCAAGGCACGCCGCGGACACCCTCCCCCCACTCACCGAGGCACAGCTCACACACGTAGGCGTAGTAGGACCAGAGCACCACGGCGGCGATGAGCAGCACCGGCACCCAGGCGAGCGCCCGCTGGCCCCAGCGTAGCCCCCGCGACAGCGCCACCGCCATGGCCGCACGGGGCCCGGCCGCCTCGGGCATTCATTGAGCAGGGCTGGCAGGTGGGGCGGTCGGGCTCGGCGCTCGATTGAGGAGCCTGACGGCACAGCGACACCTAGCGGCGGTCCTGCTGGAACTGCTGCCCGTGGGGGAGACGCTGTTGCGCATGCGTGGAGGGCTCCTGTCCACGTCCGGACAGCTCGTACAAGCAGCCGACACGCTGGGCTGGGCAGGGACCCGCACGGGGGGAGGGGCCGGATAAGAGCCGCCCCAAGCTTGTCATGCACGAAGCTACAGCTGCCTGGGGAGGTGCAACAGCGCTGGGCGCTGCGGAGAGGAAAGAAGCCACGGTTTTGTGTCTAGAGACAAAGAAAAGGTTCAGCAAATACCAGTGCAAAATGCTGCAGTTGAGGCGCAACGATCCCCTGCACCCGTGCAGGCGGGGGCGGGGCGACTGGGTGGGCAGCAGATCTGCAGAAAGGGAGCTGGGAGGTGACAGCGGACAATAAGCTGAATGTGAGCCAGCAGTGTGCTCTTGTTGCCAACAAGGCTAAGGGCATTCTGCGCTGCATTGGTAGCAGTGCTGCCAGCGTGTCGAAGGAAGGAATTATTCCCCTCTGTTCAGCACTGGTGAGGCCACATCTGCAGTACTGAGTCCAGTTCTGGCCCCCCACGATAGAAAGGGTGTGGACAAATTGGAGAGGGTCCAGTGCAGGGCAACACAAAGGGTGTGGGGACCGGGAGACATGACTTAGGAGGAAATGCTGAGGGAACTGGGCTGATTTAGTCTAGAAAAGAGGAGACAGAGGGGATTTAATAGCAGCCTGCAACTACCTGAAGGGGCATTCAAAAGAGGATGGAGCTGGACTGTTCTCGGTGGGGACAGATGACAGAACAAGAAGCAATTGCCCCAAGTTGTAGCACGGGAGGTTTAGGTTGGCTATTAGGGAAAACTCTCTCACTCGGAGGGTAGTAAAGCACTGGAACAGGTTACCCAGAGAGGTTGTGGACTCTCCATCCTTGGAGGTTTTTAAGGGCTGGCTAGACAACACCTTGGCTGGGGTGAACTAGTTGGGGCTGGTCCTGCTTTGAGCAGGGGTTTGGACTAGATGTGATATTTTCTATGATTCCAGAGTGAACAGACAGTCTGGCAGCAGCTCATAGTATCCATTAGTCACCCTGCACATTAGAAAATTGTTTGCCAGCAACCTGTGGAGCTGCTGGGTCCTTTGCACAGTGTTTGACTTGGAAAAGCAGGCCTATTTGGACAGGTCTGTGGCTCAAGGTTTGGACTTGTAAGTCACTTCAAGACCCACCAGTGAGCATAGTGATCATCCTCAAATCAAGGGATTACTGCCAATGATAGTGAAAGTTTTTCAACAGCAATAAAACCCCCCCACAAAGTGAAATTATAGAAAAACATTCCATAGTGCTCTGCACTACTGCAGCAGTGTGTGAAGAATTAGGGTTATGATGTGGCATGACAAAAAGGAGGCAGTAGGATTATAGCACAAAACCCTTAACCTTCAATGCCACTGCAAGGTTTCCTTTTTGACAATGACAGGAAAGAACTGAACAAACTATAGAAACAGACCTGATTTCCTGTTCTGAGAAGTGGTTCCTTTTTGTGGTTCAGAGGAGTCGTTTCGTGGGAAAGCTTGCACAGCTGCTGCCTCTGATCTCTGTTCTGGAGATAAATGTTGTACTTCATGTCCAGGGCTGGCAACCCACCACCTTTCACCAGCCTTAAATTCACAAATAACGTGTTTAAAATTAATAATCAGAGAGAGATCTTTCTCTCACTGAAACATATAAAATCATTCATATCAAATGTTAAGAAACATTTAATAAGGAATTGTAAATATAGGGGGCACTCCAGGTTCACTATACATGAGTTCATTATACATTAAAGCAAGAAGGCAAAGTGTCCACTAGATAGCACTAAAGCACTGTAGAAGTAAACAGCAGTTTTCCTATGGGACTAGGTTACTAGCACCACTATTATTAAGGTTGAAACTAAATTGCTAACAGCAACAGCCGTTTCTTTCCAAATGTCCAAAAAGCTACATACTAATGTGGATTGTCTTGAAAAGTAGTGTATTATGTGGGGGTGTCAGCGAGGGACAGTGATCCAAACATGAGGTTGTTCATGTAAGAGGCTCCCAAGATCCAGCTTCCCTAGAAATATAATGATCTGTCAACCTTTTGCAGTTCTTAGATCTTTTTTATGCATATCTGGAGTTCAAACAATACCCTTCCACATGCTGAATCACCCATAGGGATTGAAATTCAACCAGTGCTGAGCACCCACTGTCCTCTGGAGGATCAACATTTAACATGTTATTTGGGGCTAAGGTTGGCTCAACAATTTGTCTTGACCAGCCAAAAAATGTCCTTTTTGTATTACTGGCCTGTTTGCAAGTTGCCTCACACCACATTAAGCGGGTGGTCTGAGGAGACTTTTTGTGGCTATTGAACTTGAGTAGCCACCATATAATATATCAGCAAGCACTGACGGCTGTGTAAAACTGACACTATGTAAAACTGATGGAGACTTGTATATGCCATGAATAATACATATATTTTCTTAATTCATGTTTAAAATAATAAATAAGTATAAGTATTGAGATGATGTAATCATTTGCAGGAGTTATCAGTATGTAAAACTATATATTTGAGTTTCTCCTTTAATTATACATGTACATCTTGCAAGCCTTCATAAAGAGGTACTGTTACTCAAATAGGTTTCTATTTTTCAACCATGAACCTCTGTGTCATTAAAAATTTTTATCTTGTCCCATGTCTGAAATCTGTGGTGAGGCTAACATTTGTTTTAATGAAACCCCAACTTTATAAAGACCTGGGATTCCCCTTGAGATTTGATAATATTGGGATTTATCTGATTTTTCCAGCTCTCATCCTTGTTTAATATGGAAGTTCAGAAGATTGGTAGTTCAGAGGATCAGTAAATAACATTAACACATGAGATTACAGCTAATGGGATATTTTCAAACTCTCTAAGGAAACCAGATTGTTGATTTTGGCCAAACTTCCCTTTTCTTCCCCATTTTTCCATAATGTGTGAGACTCTGGGCAGGAAGGTGATATTGTCTGGGGCAGATTATGTTCTTGTCTATCCTCCCAGTTGAAGGTATACTCCCAGCAGGCTCCACTGAATTGCAGAAGAAAATGTGTCTGTGTAGGTGGTGTTGGCATGAGAGCTTTGGTTTCTTCAACAATATGTTGGTGTTCTAGGAAAGAGGATGGTTTCCCAAATCTAACAAAGATTGGGAAAGATGTCTTTGGACACTGTCTGGCTAACCTGGTGAAGAGAGATTTCAACTAGGTCCTATGGGAGAATAAGAAAGATGATAAAGGTTGGAGTACAAGTCACATGAGGAGAGGTTGGAGAAACTGAATATGTTTGGTTTGGAGAAAAGAAAAGAGAGCCACAATATAACAGTGTTCAGATATTTGAAAAGCTACAATAAGAGGAGTAGCACCTGTTCAGTAGCACCTGTTCTTCCTTCCCACAGACAGCAGACAGATTAAATCTCAGAAAAAGACCAATTTACTGTTAAAACAATGGGTCAATGGAACAAGCAGCTTAGGCAAGTTGTAGAATCTCCTTCTCTGGAAGTTTTCAAGAGAGGCCAGGTAGGCATTTATCTTTGATCAAGGAACCCTATGATTCTGTGTGATATGAATTCTTCCATAATATAAAGTGACCCCCTGCATTATCACACATTCAGACATACAGCATGAAGACAATGTCATGATGCTGCTTTGCAAGGCATACAACCAATTCTATAAGAGATTACGTGCCAAATCCTTAGCCAAATCCTCAGCAGCACAGTTCCACTGAAGTCAATTGTTCTGCACCGATTTGTACCAACCAAGGACACGGCTCAGTGAGCATAGGGTAAACGGTAGGTTTGGGTAGTTAGTAAAGATACCACTAATTTTAAAAACAAATTAAAATAAGTTAATTTTCCCCTGAAAGTGTTCACAATGCACTTTCCCTTACAATATAGCAGGGATAGGCAACCCCTGACACACGTGCCAATTAATGGCACATGGAGACATTTTCCTTGGCATGCCAGGAGGTATGCAAGGAAATTGTTTTAAAAAAAAGTGTTTTTAAGTTGCTGCTTCAGACTCTCCAGAGCAGCCACAGGTCCCAGTGCTGCGGCAGGCACCAGGGGCAGAGTCAGAAGAGCACAGGGAGGGACGCTGTCCCTGGGCTGTGCCCTCTAGCCCAGTCCGTTCCCTGGAGGGGAGCTGTGGGTAGGCGAGGTCAGGGCCTGGGCAGGCACTGTGGAGGGCTGCTGGAAGCCCCCTGAGCCTGGTGTGCTGCCCCAGCCACGCAGCATCCTCTGGTGGATATGGCGGTTGTGGCCCATCCCCACGGAGCTGCGTGGGCTGGGCAGGGCCCCACTTCAGATGCCACTGGGCGCCCCCACCCGCCCATCTTGGCCTCAGTCTGCGGAGCCCCAGGGCAGCCCCTGCTTCCCACCCAGCTCCCGCTCTCCTCCTGGTGCCACCTTCCCAAGGGCCCAGCTGGGCCAGCCTGCCCATGGCATCTCCCCCTGCACTGCCTGGACGCTGCCCTGAGCACCTGGGCCGGGAACTCAGTACCCTGATGCTGTCCCACCGGGGTAGGATGGGGCGTCTGTCTGCCCGAGCCCTGGCCAGGCCCTTCCTCCCAGTCCTGGGCCCGGGCTTCTCCTGCTCCTGGACTGTGCCCTGGCAGCTGCTGCTGGAGTGTTGCTGCCTCCTTCCTCTGGACGCTGCTCTGGACCAGTGGGCCTGAGCTGCTGCTGGTAGCGGTGGGAGACATGGGTGGTGAGGGACACACCTTCTTTCTGTCTTTCCTTTTTTTCTCTTTCTCTTTTCTTTTCTTCTTTTTCTTCTCTTCTGTCTCCTTTTTTTCTCTCTTCACTTATTTCTCACTCTCCTCTTTGCCTTCTTTTTCTTGCTTTACCTCTTTCTGTTGCTTCTCTCTCTCTTCCCCTCTTTTTCCTCTTCTTTTCTCTGTCATCGCAACTTGCTTAACAAAAAAGAATACACAAGAACAAAGGCAGTATATAGTTTTATTTACTGTCACCAGGTTTAGAATTTTTAGAAAGCCTTGTATTTAGTCTAAAAAAGCAATATTTATGATTATTAACTATATTAATATGCAGTGTATCTTGCCATGTACCCCCCACCCTGGTTTTGTTTTTCTGGCATGCCAGCAGTCTGGCACCTTACAAGGCAGACATTACAGTTTTTTCAGCACTCCAGCCAAAAATGTTGCCTACCCCTGCACTACAGTATCTCTACTACCATTACATTCAAACTGCTGGTTTGTAATAATTTGAGTTGGAAATAACAGGCAGTCAGAGGGCACAGATCTATTGGCATGTTCCTGAGCAGAGACGCATTGTGCAGTGCAATTTGGTTTTTCTTACAACTTTTCCTGCCCTACACAATGTGTGTAGGGCAGGGGTGCTCAACCCCTAGCCCACAGGATAGCTCTGGCCTATGAAGCCATATCATCCAGCCCACATGGGCTCCTCACTTGTCTGCAAATTTGGTGTTCAGGAGTGCTGGCAGTGTTAATTGCTACTCCCTTGATACCAAATTTCCAGACCCCTGGGGGAGCCCTGCAGGTTGGATAATGTGACTCTGAGCATTATGTTGCTCCAGTGCACAGCTGGATCCAGGCATGTGCAGCTGGATCTGGGCGTGCAGGGTCTTACCCATGAACTGATCCTGTGCAGGATCCAGCCCATGGACCAACCCTGCACCAATCATTTGGCCACTGGTTGGGCACTATTGTCTCAAGGTATTAAAGAACAAATGAAAAAGCAGCCATTAGCAGACAAGTTTTGTCTCATAACATTTTTAGTGTGGTCACTCTGTATACAATTGGAAAGAACCAGTTAATAGCATCAGACCATGAGAGGGTGCTGGAGTCCACACAATATCATTTAGTCAGAGCTGGCTGCTCCCTTGTAAAACATGAAAGAGAAATTTGCGGTTTTCAGTGCTGGTAGGTACAATAAAATAAATCTGAGGAGATGAAAAAGGCCACCTGTTCTATCATGCTTTATAAAATTTGTACCCTTTCCCAGTTATTGTTCTCAGAACATTTTTTCCCATGATTGTTCTCTTCATTCATTCCCTGGGGGTGCAATCTCTTTAAAGACTCTTGCACTAGATGCTTAGGTTGCAAAGTCAAGCACTTGAAAATTAGGATAAAATTGTATGAAAAACCATACCTTTGACATTTCCTGACTTCTGAAAGCTTGACTCTGCAACCTAAATAATATTATTTTAGGATACTTTCTGTATCTAATTTCCTATTCTGTTAAGGAAAAAGGGAAAAGCAAATGCTATTATGGATAATGGTAACAACCTTCCTTCTGCAAGACCTTAGGATTTGACTCTGCACTTTCAGCAGATATCAACTTCTTGAATTACAGGACTATGTTAGTTGACCACAGCAGAAGGCTATTATTATACTAGGAGATGGACTGTGGGTGCAGGTGCTGGGTGTGTGGTGGTTAAAATGAATCCAGTCCATTTCACTCTCTTGTCTATGGGAAGTAGAAGACCCTGCCCATGTAGTACTTCCAGAGATGATTGAAACAGGTTACTGGGGAAATGTGCTGTGTCCAGAAGATTATGGGGAAGAGGATTATCGGGGGCTGGACTCAATGACCTCCCGAGGTCCCTTCCAGCCCTAAAGTCTATGAAAGCTCTGCCTAGATGTTTGCACCCCTTCAGGAACTGGCGGACTTGTTCTCATGTCTGGTGCCCTCAAAGCAGGGCTGGGATCCTAGGCCCCTGTACTAGATCCAGCTGCTGAAGCAAGAGTCTACTGCTACAGCTAGTACACTGGCTTCCAGGTTTTCCTGGACTGGTGCTGCTTTGGTGGCCATGTGGGGCCTCCATCATTAAAATGTTCATAGTCAGTTATTATTTTGGCATACTGCCAAAACTTCCTGGAGCAGCAGAAGGGAGTAAAGGAAAATGCTGATTCTTATCTGCTCATTAGTCAGCTAAACATCAGTGTGATATAATGGGACAAAAAGGCACTTACTTAGCATAAGAGCTTCCCCTATGCTGAATTTCAGTGGACTGCTTTATAAGATAGCGGTGATGAAAACTTCTCAAACACAAAAAATTATCGGTGGGTAGGTATTAGGCAACCTAAGTATGTAGAACAACAATTCTATAATATAGTACAGGTATGAAAGCAAATTTTTCATCTGACATTTAGTTTCTCCTGGGAGAGTCACTGAGTATACACCATGAGTGCAAAGATGTTCAGGATTTTTCTCCCAGAGCAAAAATGGCTGCTCAGAGAAAAGTAATCCAAGAATAACCAAGGTTAAATCACTTCTGGAAGAGTTTATCCTGAGACAGTGAGTAACTGTACACATTCTCTTGTGGGAGAAGCCACAGAACAACCCATCATCCCAGGGTGCTTTGCTCCTGTCCTCTCCAACCAGGAGACATTGTGGGCATTTATAGATGTACTCCAGGAAGCGGGGGGGGGGGGGGGGGGGGG
>NW_017729029.1:44541598-44562167 GCF_001723915.1 Gavialis gangeticus
GCAGAGCAAGGGACACAAATTAGTGCCTTGAGCATCATGTGTATCAGTGTCCTCACACTGAGAAATGGTGGTGGGGCACTTTGTACTAAAGCTCGTCAAACAAGCTTTAGTTTAAAGTGCCCCATGACCATTTTCCAGCTTGGGGACACTGATACATGGGACTCTGGAGTCTGCTGGAGCACTATAATTTCCACGCTCCAGCAGACTTGATTAATCTGAGATGTGTGCATAGGGGTGTCAACACTACAAGCTCTTTGTTTTTCAGGGGTCCAGCATTCAAATATCTGTTTAGGCATTTCTGGGTAAGTTTTTCTTACCCAGGAGAACAGATTCAGGAGAATTCTTCTAAATCATTGAATGTGAGTATGTAACTCCAATTACTTTTAAAGTCAGTGGGAATTTCACTATTGTTCTTCACAGCACAAAAAGTCTTTACCTTTGTGCTCTCTTCCCCCCTGCAACCTCCCCACCCATCTGCTCTTCCATTTCTGGTTGTATATGGGTACTTTAGGCAGGTGCACAGAGCTTTTTGGATCATCTGCATTCAATATTTTGTTCTTTTGAGTATTCTGGCCTTTTGATCCTCTATTTTTTCCCCACCTCTACATTTTGAACCCTGGTGAATCATACTCAGTGGATTATTATAGCCATTTTAACTTGATGTACTCTTGAGCTTTAATCCTATGCCTCAAATGACATTGCTGCAAAATCAGTCTATTTAAATATGTTGGAGGTGAGACACAAGGCTAAAATCCAGCGAGACTTTCCATGGTGAAATGGAGGTAATTAGATGATTCACAGGAAGATCATTTTAAGCTTTCACTATATTTTGAAGGTTAAGCAAATTTGTAGTCATCACAGTACCACAAAGGGTTTACTAGGGGAGATCAGCTCTTTTGTTAACTTGTTGCAATCTACAATTCTCTTTTCTTTCCTCTTTTTTGCATATTATGGACATTATTTGAACGCTGAAAAGCAGTTCATGGGTGTATGCAGGCAGTATATGTCATGTGTAATTTTTTAATTTCCTGGCGGCAGCCTCTCTTACAGGTGCAATAGTAGCTTTGTTTATTTTTTGTTCTTCATCAGGGCTTTTATTAACATTCTCCTAGATCTTTCAAACTGCACCTGGCCTGCTGAGTATAATGGCATCTTTGCCTTGGGCTCTAGAGAGGATGGGGAAAGCAGCAGATCAGATAGTATGGATGCAAATTGGAAATAGCAAGCTTCACCCCTTAAGGCAGTTAAAGTGAGGACAAATCTCAAGGGAAGAGGAAGAACAGCACGGCCATGCTGTTAGTTCTCCCTGAAGTTGCAGAAAAGGCAAGCAGGTGTGCATCTAAGTTACCAATTTGACAGTCTGCTCATGCATCTTACCTTACTGTATCTACAGGTCATAATCCTATATTTTGAGATGCAGATTTGGAGGAAAGGTGCTCAGAGGTAACAGTTTGTGTTCCAGCAATGTGATGATCCCTTCAAATTCACAGACTGATCCTCTTAAGCATAAAATTCTAGATGAGTCAACCCTAAATGAAGAATCACATGAAACAACACTGTCTGTATTCTTCTCTTCAACAAACCAGATATTTGACTTCATACATCTGCTCATGAAGCAAGGCCCAACATCAAACTGTAGATTAGAAGATCAAAGGATACAGGCAAGTGGGGAACATATCTTGCAGCACATGCTCAAAATACACAACAGAAGCAGGTGGCAGGAAGGTTTAGCCTCTTTCAGCACATGGCAGAAGCCATTACTGGGTAGCAACCCCTTGCTCTGCAAAGGTGCTGTAGGATCCAACTGGTCATGCCAGCTGTTGTCAAGAGGTGCCAGCTTCTGGTGATGCCATCCAGGAGTAATCTGGGACCTCTCTCATTTGTTATTGGAGGATGGGATTATGCAGGAGGTGCTTGTGGAGGTGGCCTTCATCCTTACCTATCACTGTGAACTGTATTAAGACTGAGATCTGATTTCACATAGGTCACTAAACAGCCATCAGATGGAAATGGCTTTTACACACTGTTCATTTGGACTGTAACCCAAGTGCCAGCTGAGTGGTGAAAGGTCATCTGATTGTATTACCAGTATGCCTAGTCTCATAAAGATAGCACATGCTTTTTAAATGTCAAAGTACATCTTTCTAGGTTTCTCTGCTGATATCTACTGGATTTGAAGCCTAGGAAATGAAGATTGGTCTCTCTACTGTGTATTTTCTTTATGGATGGTCCTTGACTGCATTTCTGTTTTCAATTACGAATTTTTTTGTGGGGGCAAAGTTTAATCTGTCGGCATCAGGAAGTTTCTTTCAGATAACCTTTTATTCCTTTCCCCACTGCTCCTCTGCACTAATCAAAACTATCACCGTAGAGATGAGGTCAAGAAGGCTCAACCTACCATATCCACTGTCCTTGGACCAAACCACAGGCACATGAAGGAGCACCAAGAGCAGCACATCTGCCAGGAAGTACCTGGAGAACAGCATGTCAGCTCTGCTCTGGACCAAGATGTCAGAGGGCAGACAGTGAGACAGTGAGGATTTAATGTCTTCTTCCTCCCGTTAAGTCCACAGTCAGGGTCCCTGGCACAAAAGATGGAGAGGTTTTAATTAAGGAGAGGTCTTAAACTGATAGGGAGGCATTTTTAGCTCTACAGTAAAAGTTCTCAGAATCTGTCACAACAGCTCATAAGGAAAATCAGTTATTTTTCTACTTTACTTTTCACTGTATTTTAAATGATTTTCATTCCAATAAAAGCCCAAGTAATACCACATGATAGGTACATGAGTGAGCCCTGACAAACTGCTCTGCCAGTTTGCCTTGGAAAGATGACCATGCACAACTTCCCAGTCCACAAAGATCACTCTCAGGGCTAGATGTCCATGGCCAGAGGAAGGCTGTGTGCAGTCTGTCTTGCAACTTTTACTTCATTCTTTTACAGAATACAAATCTGTGCTGTAGGATGCTCCTCACTGTATTGTGTTGTCTCTACAAACTGCAAGGCAGGTTTTCAATACATAAATCTTACTTTTATGCCCTTTTCAGCAGTACTATTATTAGTGAATATGTGTTTTCTTTCTTTCTTCTCCATTTTGACCATTCTTACATAGGAATGATATTACTTAGTCATTTGTATCTTACATTTCTTCTGAACAGCACAGGACCTGTGCGTGTCTTACAATCAGCCCAATGATAATATGAATTAAATAGTGGATGGAGTAATTGGATAGCTATGGTGAACTCCATGTCTGCCTGGGAAGTCTGATATTCTTAATTAGCTATGTAGCTGTTGCTAGGACACTGGGATTGTTTAGTTTTTTGAAAAAAAATACATATTAAAACATTTGTCTTTGTAAAACAATGGCTCAAGTGTTCATGCTTGTTTGTTTATCAGCTCCTAGGAACCATTTTATTATGCTATCATACAATAAGTCATGCATTAGCTCTCCCTTCTGAACAGTTGGGGATGTATACTAAAACAATGGCAGTGCCTATCAGTATGTGTGTCCGACAGTTCATAAATAAACTTTGTTAAAATGGGCCAAAGTTTTTATTCATAGATCTGTGGCCTGCTCTGTTAGTCTCTTCATTATCTGAATATAATAGGAGATGACCAAGCGCACAAGACTGCAAAAATTACGAATGGTAAAGGCCTAGTAGTACATTGAGAGCTAATTCCCACTTTTGACCATGAGAGAGTCTTTACAGTATATTATAGATAGCCAGCTCCCAGCTCTGAAGGGAACAGCCGCTACTTCTCTTGAGAGGTTATTTAACTCTGCCCCAAATCTCAAGGCCTATTTTTCAGGGTGTTCATACTACATTATCCTTTTTTCAGTTTTACTTTTCTACCTCAAGCAAAAATAGTTTTGTTTCCTACCTAGTGTCCACAACCTTCAAATACGTTTAGGAGGTCATGTTATAATTCATCATTTAGTCATACTATACTTGTGCAGTTTTTTAATCTCTTCTCCTAAACCAATTATGGCCTTCTTTCAGCTGTTCTGATCACATCCCTTCTTTGTGCTCATATTTCTCCACCTCATCTAAAAATGGCATGTTCTACCACAACTTTGGGACATGGGGGTAGGGGTGTCATCAGGAAAGACCTCATAGCCCACTTGAATTAATGACATTATTCTTTATTTCTCTTTCTCTATTCTAACCCAGCTTCCTCTCTCACTGTGTTTACCTCTTTATCCTAAACATAATGGGCACTTTCTTCACTTATTCTTTTGTCTTAATAAGTTCCTGTACTCATTCCTATGTCTCCACTGTGTAACACAGACATGGCCTTTGTAGTCTCACATACACCCTGGCTTTGTGAAGAATAAGAGGAAGCAGCCACAGCACTCTGGAAGACAGACACTATTCTTCACATGGTTTAAGTCCTAAACATTGTTCCTTCAAAATGCTGTATGATCTCCTGGCTACAAGTGAACAGCAAAGCTCTCATTGGCCTCAGTGGAAGCATGAGTTCATCCTCTGTCTTTATTTCCCATGATATTATTTTCAGGAGATAATCTATTTAACCAGTTGGCAGAGATGATTGGATGGGTTTATATGTACACTTCAAACTCTTCCTTTTTCCTAGCAGAAGCTCTTGTTCCTTTTCCTTTCTGTCTGTACAGACATAATCTGCTTCTGCTTCTCAAGAGCAATGGGCCAAATTCATCCCTATAGCAGCTTCACCAATGAAAATAAAGTTACTGATGTATCAGTGATGAATATTTTCCAATATATTTTTGTACGAAGTCACTGATCCTAAAATAATTGCTCTTCATATCTAGGTATAGAAAAACGCTTTAAAATTCTAAATGCAAACACCATCTTCAGAGTACAGAAAATCCACATAGCAGCTCTGTTCCCAGTTCATCATGGAGTTCAATTGCTAGCAATATAATGAACAGTGAAAAAAAAGTCTTCAGGAAAGGCATATCTTGCTACCAATTCACAGTTACATTCTGTGAGAAAAATAAGAAAAATTTCTAAAAATGTTGCGTGGATAACAAGTTTTGGCCTGAAATTTTCAGGCCATAATACAAATAACAAGATTCTCTCTTTTTCTTAATACTAATGAGTCCCAAGAGTGCTCATAAACATTGGCAGACTAAATTAAGCACTATTTTGCCAACTTTTGCTCCTGCTAAATTGTAGTTAGTTTTAGTAATATGGTGATACATAACAACGCCCTTAATGCTATTCACTGGGATTTCACTCCTGAAATTCTGTTTCAATGCACTTCGACCTGTGGCCATACAGGTTTGGCTAATATTATCATGGTCAGGAAATGCCTAATGTATTTGTTAATGGACCCCTAACTAGGGAAAGCATATGTCTGCAGCTGCATTTTAATCATGCTATGATGAAGGCGGCTTTTATTTTTGGTGCTTCTAAATTTTATTCATATTTAATGTAGTTGTATGTTTGTATTTGGCTGAAATAGCCTTAAAGCAGTGGAGGCCAAATTTTTTGGATAGGCAGGACACAAGTTAGCCTCACACCCTCCCCAAGTACCACTCTGATCTTTTTTCCTTTAGTTGATCTGCTGCTCAGCTTTCTGCTCCCTGCCCTATGCTTCCTGCCCAGGCTGCTGCTCTGCTTTTTGCTTCCTGCCCTGTACTCTCTGCCTGAACTGATCCTTAGCTTTCTGCTCTCTGCCTTATCTGCCACTGTGTGCCCAACCCCTCCCCAGTCTTCTGGGTGCTACACACAGAGGCTGCCTATGCCACTTGTGGCACCTATACCATAGGTTGGCCACCCATTTTAAAATATATGAGTTTGGTTTTGAACATGTATTTTTGTTGACAGGAAATAAGTTAAAGACAACTATCAACATGCTTTTATAATTCTATTCTTATTTATGCAAATATCAAAATATAGTTAGTATTCTGTTCACAGATTCTGGCTTTGATTCACAGATTCATGCCAAATAAATCTATAACAAGACTGACAATGCATATTTAAAGCCCAATCCTATTCAGACTTCACAGAAGTCTGAGAACTTGTTGATTTTCCCCTTTCAACTTGTTCATGCTAGGTTGGTTACTACTCTGGATGTCCACAAAATCATTGCAGTTTTGATCAATAGTTGCCTCTTGATTTTGCAAGAATTCATTTAGATGTTCATTTAACCAGAAGTCACGGTGGACTGGAAACAATATATGGTCATTATGCCACTACCATGATGAGTAATAGAACTTCTGGATATTCCCCACCCTCTGTTTTCCCAATAATACCATTTGCTTTTGGTAGTTCAAAGTTTTTCCTCATGTTTCATCACAGTCATTAAATCACAGAAAAGTTTGTTTCATTACAATTTCTACTAGTTTAGAAACCCTGGAAGAGAACTGTGTGCAGGGCTGGTAACTGTAATTAAACAGAAGTGAACAAGTATGGATGACTGGTCCATTATTGGCACACTGCATATATTAAAAATTGTGAGACCATAGGATACTATGTCAGTGAGGCCATATAAGTACATTTTATACAAGGGTATCAAATTCATCAGGGCCCAAGGGGCAAATGAGTGGCATGGGACCAATCTGTGGGCTGGAACCAGCCCACAGACTGGCCTGTGTGCCCCTGTGCAGGGCTGGACTGCCTCTGTGCACTGAATGCAGAGTGCATCCCAGACTGCTCCTGTATACCACTGTGCCTGGCTCCACATGCCATGTACAGTGCGTAGGGTTGGTGGCCAGGGCCAGTACACACCACATGCAGCATTTCGAACCAGTCTGAGGTGCATGAGCCACACCATGGGCTAGATGATAAGGTTCTGTGAGCCTATGGGCCATATCTTGGACCCCTCTGCTTCAGGAAGTATCTATAACTAAAGAAACAAGACAGAAGCAGGACAAGTTTGGAAACTTTAGTTCATTCAGTCAGAAACCTCACATTTAAAATATTGGACTTGTCATGGTTGCCATTGTATTCAGGACAACAGCTTAGCCAACATATAAAATTATTCTAGTTTGGTCAAGGTTAGCTCTCCCAACAAACACCTTCCATCTTGGGTTGAAACCAGGGCTTATATGACCTTGTGAACCACTTACAAGACATGGTTGTGGGAATCATCAAGACCAGTAAGCTTGAATCTTGAAAGAAATTTGTGTTTATGCAGTGGAAATATGAGAAAACATATTTTGACTAATGGTATCACCCTAGAGAAAAACACACTTGTTATAAATATGTTCCATTGCAATTGTTGGAAATCTAACAAAACCGCCATAAACAGGACTTACATCAATGTTTCTGCTTGACCTTCTTGGAGAAAAAAAGTACCTTCTGGGAACGCAAAACAAAATGAATTTTTTGGAAGCAAAATAAGCAGCGCAGCCCTTCCTCTTCATAAAATGTAGCCATGATATAGCCGCTGCTGCTGCTTAGTAACAGTTCCTTGAAATGATTCATAAAAGCACCAGATGTAAAGGTGTGCGTGTGTGTTCTTAACTCCAGGCTCTGATGTAAAACTAAGAATCATTCATACAGCGGGTCACAGACTTCGAGATCTTAGATGAATAACATTTTCAAAATTAAAACCATATCCTTCTGGAAAGGGATAAGCTGCGCAATCAAGTCCCTTGATAGTCTGTCTTCTGCCAGTTCAATGAGTTGCTGTATTAAGACACTGGAGGAGCTACAGCTGATGTTGCACACCACTTCATGGTACTGCTCTAGCACAGCTGGACTGGACTCTAAATAGCTTTCTCTCTCCTATGTACTTTTGCCCCATAAGATGGATACCCTACCTAGTTCAAAAGGCCTGGTTGAAATGCACTGTTAAAACAACTATAATTTTGCTTGAATTCATCCACGGCAATTACCCCCAAAATATCAGTACAGTTGAATACAGGTTAATAGGACCAAAAATTCCCATTACACATCCTCAGATTACTTCATATTGGGCTATGGTTTCCCTGAATTCTTTATTTAATTAAATATGATCTGCATGTGCAAGTCTGGAATTCAATTATCCTCCTCCAAGTTACCCATTAATTCATCCATACTGAATGCTGTAGCCCATGTAAGAGCACTTGCATGGTATTATGTGATAGCAGTGAACAACTATATCATAAATTTGCTAAAATGTGGCCCCGTAGACAATTCCTGCAAGATACTGTAATATAGGGTCATAAAAGAAACCACCGGCCTAAAGACAGGGCTGGCTGAGGCTCTTGGTGAGCAACTTTGCCTCTCTGCATCACTTGCAGACAATCACCATGGAAGCATTCTCATTACTCACTTTTCACAAATTGTTCTACAGAGAAATATGAACTCATGGTAGCAACCCTCCCTCCCCCATTCAGTTTATTTTAGAGAGAGGAAACATGTATTCTTAAACCAGCTAAAAGCAGTTTCTCTCAGACATTTATATACCACCACTCACTGAAGTATTTAAGCTCTGAATTGCCTACACATCAATGCCTTGCACAGCTAGATACAACACTGGGATGGATTTGCATGCCAAACTGGCAGTACCCCTGTCCAGATTGATTACAAGTGGGCTCTGATGGCAAGATTTGGGGTCACTCATGTGTTGGGGCCTTTGCTAGCTGGATCCGGGCTCTGTGGGAGAACAGACGTTGTGCTACTTCATTTAACCCTCTGCTACAGCCAAGCAGAATTCAAGGGCTCACAGTGACCCCTTGAACCTGAATAATGTCTCCTCCCTGAAAAATCAATCACTAAAGAATATGGGGTTTGAAGAGCAGTGATCATGCAAGCTTCAAAATACATGATGCTGAGATTCTAAAAAGACATTAATGGATAGAGTTATCCCTGCTCACCCCCTCCAGCACCTCCAGCAACGCTCTTCCTGTACACCCATATAGGTTGAAATTAAGTGTCTATTGTGTGGTCTTAACAGATCCGTAAGCAGGGTATATCCAAATGTTTCCAATTTCCCTTCACTGAACTTGAATGCAAAACATTGGAAAAGTCAATTCTGAGTGAAATCTTACAGCACTGCTACAGCATATGGAGATGATTTCAAATAGCACTTTGATAATGTCACAATCTGTTAGAAACTGTCCACCTTATTCTGAAGATATTAAAAGCTCACTTGCCTCAGTCGCATAATTTATGTTCTTCTCGTGACCCATTAGAAAGCTATTCAGTGGATTGTGAAATAGGAACTTTGGCTGGAGCTACTTTTAGGAAGATACTAGCTACAGGCATGGATAGTACAGCTTGTTTTTTGGTCAGTGTCATTATTCTGCAGTTCACAGCTAATAAATTCACAGCTAATAAATTGCATGAGTTATCAGATGAAATGCAGTCTATTGTACATCCCACCTGGGGTAAGTACTTGAGGGAAAATTAATCCTACTGCATATTACAAATGACTTTGCAAACAGCACCTGATAAAACAACTGGATCTATTAACAAACAAAATGCAAACTGCACAGAGTAGAGAAAATGAAGGGAATCACAGGATCTGGTCTGTGGGTACAAGCCAGAGTTTTTCATGCTAAAGCTATGTGTGATTAAATTGTCCTATAAATAAATAGACATATATAGTCCCATCTCCTGTCACACACACAACATAGTATTTTGAACACATCGGTAAGAATATATTAGGTTGGGCTGGACCCAGCCCAGTACAGATATGAATTGCCAGGTACAGGCATGTTAATTAGCAAGGCAGAAAGTGAGGAGCAGCCGAGGGAATGCTGGGGAAATGGATCCAGCATTACTGAAAGTGCTGTTTTGTGGCTACCTAACTGCTCATTCCTTGAGCAAATGCAAACACTATTACAATATTTACTCCCTATTGACAACACCCACTAGGCCAGATTCATGAGTTCAGCCAAGATCCACTTGGCACAGGACCTGGGGAGAGTGGAGAGAGGTGGTTCGAAGCCTCATTTCTGCTCCCTGCCATCCTGAAGTTGACAAAATAAACTTAACCGTTGGCTGTTCAAAGTCACACTGGCAGTAAAGACCTCCTCAGGACCCTTCCATCAGGCAGGGATCATTCATCTGCAAATATTCTAAAATCCTTTAGTTTGTCCTGGAATATAGCCAGCGCCAGTGTGGAGAGAACAGGTGGTGCAATGCCAACTACACCAGGTTTAGGTCACCTAAGTTTTCCCCAAAGCCGAGATAACTTAGCAGCCTTGTTACAGCAGCATTCGGGATCTATGGTGGCATATGTACAATGCAAAGCATCTGACAGGAGGGACTAAGAATCTGGCACAACAGATCAAAAGGTCACTAGATTTTCACTAGAACAGTTAGTCTCTGTATCTCCTCTTAAGTGATAAGTTAATGTACCAAGAATTCTATCGTTAGTTGTCCTGTTTTAAATCCAGAACAACTCCCAGCAGTCGATTTACTTTTCAATTCATTTCTGTAACCCTCATTATTTATTTATTATTTATTTATTTAAAGTTTACTAATACTGTATCACCAGAGATACACTGTGTGACCCATCTAATGGGACAGCAGGGATGCCGTAGCCAAATTATGGCACTAAACAAATAGTGAGCAGAAAAAATAAATAAAAGTCCCAATATAGGTCTCTGTCACACACACAAGGAACCCCAAGAGAAGAATGCATCCGTTCTGTAAAAAAATCAAACCATTTTCATCCTTGGTCATTGGAACAAGAAATTTGTTGCAGTTGCCTGGAGCTGATGCCTCACACCCAGGCCTACCAAAGTCAATGCGAGTTCCAGGACTTTAAAGTTCACCAATGAAGGGCATCTGATACTTGCTGTGGGTTCAATATATGCATGTGCCAGATGCCAGTATGGGATCAAACTGGAGTCACAGTCCTGAAAGACTGAATCCTGAGAACCCTACTCCGTTGCTGTATGCGTCTTACTCTGGTAAACCCCTATTGTCTTTAAATGAAGTTTGCTTGAATAAGAACTGAGAAATGAACCTCAGGATTTGGCCACAGAAGAAGACATATATGGCATGCAGCTCTAATCAGTCTAGCACTGTACCAGGGTCCAGGGACATGATTGGAGGTCGACAGTGTCTGCTTGAGACATGTTCTCTGCTCTTCCTTGCTCTAAGTCACCTGGCTCCAATCTTCTTAAATTACACCCATGTTAAAGTGTTTTGCAGGCAAAAGGAAACACTGTGGCACATCTCCACTCCTCTCCCAGGTCAGTCCTTCCAGCTAAGCTAATCAACCACCACTAACTTTTCCTCCTGAGCACCAATTCCTCCACCTTTGGAAACTATCTTCTCTCTTTCCCCAAAGTGAAAGGAACAGTAAAAACAGTTAAATACAAAGTAAAAAGAAATAAAAACAAAATAACTATCAGGCCCTGTACCAGAAATATAGACAACTCATGTGAGCCTTATTTTTGTAACCCTCATCCTCCTCTCACCCCCACAACTGTTATTACTCTCTGCGTTACTGTTATAACTTTAAATCTGCTTTTAAAAGTGCCCTACCCAGACTTGAACATGCATTTAAACTATACAAAACATATGTCTAACTTGCAGCATAAGTCCCTCAGGGCTGGGACTGGAGTCTCTGTAGTGTGCTTTGCACAGTTATGGAATGGACAGATTACAAACAACAACACCACAGAATAATTTGTGCCTATTTGTCCATTTGGTCTACAAAGCTGATTCCACCAATGATGCTGGAAATGATTTGTTTCACAGAGCACTAAGTTAAAAACCAAGCTATTCTTTCCAACTTTCTGTTGAAAAGTTGGGAGTCCAAATCCCAGGATGGGTGACACAGAGCAACCCTTTGGCTTTTGATGAGAATTGGAAGGGATTTGTCTTTTTGTATCAAAGCTAGTGGGGAAGAGAAGGTGGGTGGCCATGAAAGGGAAAAGCCATGAAATTATCTGCATGGGTTTATAAGAAACACACATTCTCTGTGACGCGGGGAGGGGGGACCTTCTGGGAAATATGCGCATGTGATTCCTCTGGAGGCCTGCAGACCTGAGCCGAATGCTCGTATCAAGTAAAGTTGAGGAAGTTCCTCCCGTAATTGAGAACACACTTGTTGCAGGGCTCGATGTTGGGAGTTTCAGCGTTGCTTTTAGGAGAGACAGTGTTATGTAGGTGTTGGAATTCAGAACAGGCAAAACAAATGCTGACAGAAAAAGACATCTGTGACAGTTTAACCCTCACAACATTGTAGACACTCTTATCTTTGTCCCTCCCAGTGCCTAGTCCCACTTAACTGGTATGCCTTCCCCCAGCAATTCTGTCTTACCTTTTTAACTCTCTCCCTCCTGACCACTATAAAATATTTGTATCTGTCCCACTAACAACCTCTTGCTACTTACCCATTTTTCACTGCCTCTGCCCCAACTTCCCTACTCTCCCTAGGATCAGTTTCCATGACTGTGACACCCTACCCCTGAACTCCAAAGATGACATACCTCCCTTTTTTGTTCCTGGCTTGAGAGAGGAGTTTGGAAATGACAGTATGGGAAGATGAGTCACGTTAGGGTTGAAAAATCAGGAGAGGCGAGGAGTTTCTGGTAGGTGATACTCAAGAAAGCCAATCTACCTGGTTTCCTAGCATCCAGGAGCCTTCCTACTTGCTCAGAACAACAACAGTTCACAAAGCCCCCTAGATATTACACAGTACACCCAAGTTATACCTGTAGGAATTAGCTGTTTCACAGTCAAAATCAAAAGTTTCTAAAAGTTTGTTAATGAACAGACTCTCTATCACATTTCTTTCATGTTCTACTTCAGAGGACCTTCACATTTAAAGCTGACAATAAAAGGATGAAGCTAAATGGATGACAATATTTCTGCTAATTATCAACTTATTAATGAAGTACTTAATCACATAAAATAGAAAATCAAAAGATTTTCTTCCAAAAAACTATGGGAAAGAAAAACATTTAAGGTCCTGATCTTTTGGTTGTTACTTGGGTAATAACATCTGTTGGTTTTGAGTGAAAAAGGTCTACAGAATCAGATGCTAAAACTTTATCAAAAAGAGAAGACAGCAGAGACAGGTTTTTTTGTACCTGGCAGACTCAACCACTATTTCAGAACCACCTCCTTCTTCCAAAGAGCAGTCAAGTTTTCTCAAGAATGGGGCGATGTTATAGTCACACCATTAAATCCCCTGGCAAAACCCCATCTTATGATATTTATCAGAAACACCTTTAAAGATAGAAGCCCACCTATGTCTGTATATCAGTGACCTTGACTCAAAGCCCATGGACTTCACTGGGCTTTCAGTCAGGTCCTAGGTATTTAGAAGAATCTGTTTGGCTCTTTTGGTCTCAAATTATTCATTGAGACCATGGGTTATAGTGCTGAACACACATAGGCGCATGGTGATCATCAAGTTCAGCAATCCCTTCTGAAGATGCCTTAGCCTCTGGAATTAGATGCTTTTTAAATAAGACATAACAGGGAATGGATTCTAGACTAGAATGGTCAAATCTTCCTCCAAAAGTGCTGGGACTCATTGCTTCATCAAACCACCCAACAATTTGAGGGCCTCACACAAGCACAAAGTCAAAACACCAAAAATATACTCAGCAAATGATAACAATTGACTGTGTAGCCCACCTTAGTATTCACAGATCAGTGTAGAAGCACGTCAGTCAATAACTTTACAATAACACCCTGTACTAAGTTTTATTAATCTGAGATACATTATCTAGCAGAGCATCAGCAAACAAGTTGAGAACAATTGACTTTTCAAACAGCAGAATAAAAGCAGACCTACTATGAAGCTTTTCCCTTACTGGTCTTCTGTATCTTTAGCTCCTTTGGTAGAACAAATATGTCCTTCATCCTAACTGGTGCTGATACTACAGGACAAAGATAACTTAGAGTGACTTTCAAAAAGTAACTAGGCAACAGGCTATGGGGTGAGACCCAAAAGAGTTGAAGGGAGCAAATCAATGTGGCGCAGGTCTACCAGTGGAGTCCCTCAGGGCTTGGTACTTGGGCCAGTACTCTTTAACATTTTCACCAACTATCTAGATTCAGGAATGAGATGTGAACTGGCCAAGTTTGTGGATGACACCAAATGATGGGGGAGGGCAGTCACACCTCAGGACAGGCTGGGGATACAGGCCTACTTGGACACACTCTCAAAGTGGGTTGACCAAAACTGGATGGCCTTCAATGCAAAGAAGTGCAAGGTACTGCACCTCAATAGGAAGAACCCTCAGCATACTTACAGGCTCAGCAGTGCTATGCTTGCTAGCACCACGACTGAAAGGGACTTGGGGGTCTTGATTGACTATGAGCCACCAATGCAATGCTGTGGCTGGCAAAGCTAACCAAACTCTGACGTGCATCCACCAATGCCTCTCAAGCAAAACCAGGGAAGTCATCCTCCCACTTTACTCGGCCCTGGTGAGACCGCACCTGGAGTACTGTGTCCAGTCAGTACTGGGCTCCCCACTTCAGGGAGGATGTGGAGAAGCTTGAGAGAGTCCAGAGGAGAGCCACTCGTATGATCCAAGTCCTGGAGGGCAGGCCGTACGAGGAGAGGCTGAGGGACTTGGGATTGTTCAGTCTGGAGAAGAGAAGGTTCAACTTCATAAGAGGGGTGCACCAGGACCTGCAGTTGTTCACCAGAGCTCCCCAAAGGATATTAAGGTCTAATAGCCATAAACTCTAGGAAGGCCAATTTAGACTAGACGTAAGAAAAAGTTCTTTACAGTGTGTGTGTCCAGGTCTGGGACAAACTCCCCCTAGAGGTGGTGCAAGCACCTACTCTGGACTCCTTCCAAAAACAGCTGGATTTATTTCTTGCTGGGGTCACTTGATCCCAGCTGACTTCCCACCTATGGCAGGGGGGGACTGGACCCGATGATCTCATGAGGTCCCTTCCAGCCCCCTAATGTCTAGGAAATCTATGAAAAAGACTGAGAAAGAAACAGAGATGCCAGGATATTAGATAAGTAAAATTAAGAGAGGCAAAGACATAGGGCCACAATTCAGAGGCAATTGCAAAGATGATATATGTAACACCCTGGCAGGTCTCCTTATCTTATACCTGGTTACACTACTCTTGGCTACTTTTACAGTGACAAAGCTAGCCCTTCCTGTCCATCAACACATTATTTAAATTGACATACCAGGAAATAACTTGCAACAACATTTTTGTCACCTCTGATTTTATCCCAGAGAGAGAGAGAGAGAGAGAGAGAGAGAGAGAGACCCCAGAGTTAGTCTGGATATGGAAGTGATCAGTGCAATTATACATAATAAATTAAATATATTAAATGGCTAAAGCATCTGAAGTTTCCAAGGGGATGAACCACCAGAAATCCCAGTGCTTAGTGGAAAATAATCTGCAAAATTACCTGCCGTATTCATCAATCATAAGAAAGTTTCTTATATTACCATACAACATCAATCAAGACAGGTAAACAAATTCATGTCATATGAAAGTCATACAGGAAATAGTCTACTGAAAACTAACTACTCTGAGTAATCATGGGTACCACAATGGTATTTAAAAGAGACTTTTTCATTGATTTTCCAGATGATCTTACTTGACAGGTAGGTTGTCCTTTGAATAATCTTATGTCTCGGTATAAGGAAGTTGTGTGGTACTATAGCATCCTATATGCTATAACTTTCCCACACTTGACTAAATTATTATGAAACCATCTCTTGACATAAATATTATATGTCACAGAAACTTAAGTAACAAAGGATTAGATTATCCAGTTAAATTCAGTGGCAATGGTGATAGCCTGTGGATGACTTAGCTTTTGGCATAAAATCTAATTTTGCGAGATGAGACCCAACTGTGGGCATTTACTATAGGCCACCGAACCAAGGGGAGGAGCTGGATCTGGAGTTCTCTCGAGAACTGACAGAGGTCGCACATGCAAGGGACTTGGTTGTCATGGGTAACTTGAATTACCTGGACATAGACTGGGAGGAACACTTGGCTAGGTCAGATTATTCACAGTTTCCTGACTGCAACTGAGGAGCTATTTCTGACCCAGGAAGTGCAAAGGCCAACCAGAGGTAACGCTCTCCTGAACCTGGTCTTGGGCAGGGGAGATGATCTGGTGTGTGGCTTGAACATTGAGGGTAACCTCAGCGACAGCAACCATGAAATTATTTGGTTCACAGTCTGCTGCAAGGTTGACAAATCAATCAGCAGGATCAAAGTCATGGGCTTCAAGAATGCTGACTTTGACAGGCTCAGGGCATTAGTAGGGGAGGCAATGAGGGACCAGGAAGGGAAGGCAAATGGGGTGCATGAAGAGTGGTCGTTGTTCAAGGACATGATCCTCAGAGCACAAAAGAACACTGTTCCTGCAAAGAGAAAAGGTAGCAGGGAGGCTGGCAAGCCCTCCTGGCTTAATAGGGACATTGCGGTCCTCTTAAAAAAGAAAAGTAAAGGTGTACACACAGTGGAAGTTAGGGACGGTCCTCAAGGAGGACTATACTTTAGTGACCAGCACTGGTAGGGAAATGATCAGGAAAGCCAAGGCGGTGACTGAGATTAGGTTAGCCACGGGAGGCAAGGACAATCAGAAGCCCTTCTTTGGGTATGTAGGCAGTAGGAGGAAAGTGGGGGACACCTGCTTAACACCTCCGGACAGCTGGTAACCCACGTTCAGGAAAAAACTGAACTCCTGAATGTCCACTTTGCTTCGGCATTTCACCGAACTATGGGGAAAGTCAAGCGAGATAAGGCTCATAGGGGGCATGCCAGGACTGACAGCCTCCCCAGTGTGGATGCCGAGCTGGTGCAATACCAACTAGAAAAGCTAGACATTTATAAGTCAGCAGGACTGGATGGACTTCACTCGAGAGTGCTGAAGGAGCTGGCTGAGGTCATTGTGGAAACCCTGGCAAAGCTCTTTCAGAATTTGTGGCACACAGGGGAGACCCCTGAGGATTGGGAGAGGGACAACATTGTGCCCATCTTCAAGAAGGGGAAGAGGGAGGACCTGGGCAACTATAGGCCAATCAGCCTAACTTCTATCCCAGGGAAAATCCTGGAAAAGCTCATTAAAGAATCTTTGTGCGATACGCTCACGGAAGGTAAGATTCTGAATGACAGCCAGCATGGCTTTGTCGTGGGTAGGTCTTATCTTACCGATCTCATCTCCTTCTATGACCAGGTCTCTTACCGCCCGGACATGGGAGACAAGGTAGACGTTATATACCTAGAATTCCAAAAGGCTTTTGATCTAGTATCCCACGATATCCTTGTGAGAAAACTGGAAGATTGTGGGCTCAGCTGCTCGATGGTTCAGTGGATGGGAAACTGGCTGTGGGGTAGGACCCAGAGAGTTCTCATGAGTGGATCTGTGTCATCTTGGCATGAAGTGGCCAGTGGTGTCCCTCAGGGGTCTGTGCTTGGACTGGTGCTTTTCCACATCTTTGTCAATGATTTGGGTGGGGGAGTGAAGAGCTCCTTGGCCAAGTTTGCAGATGACACCAAGTTATGGGGCAGTGTGGCCACACAAGAAGATAGGTTGCCGATACAGGTGGACCTGGACAGGCTAGAGAGTTGGGCAGACTGGAACCAGATGAAGTTTAACACTTCCAAGTCTAAAGTGCTCCACCTGGGGGCAAATAACTCTCAACATGCGTACAGACTCAGAGGTGACAGCTTGACCTGCACCACGGCTTAAAGGGACCTAGGGGTAGTGATTGACCACCGCATGAATGTGAGTTGTCAGTGTGATGCGGTGGCCAGCAGGGCAAACAACATGCTGGCATGCATCAACCGATGCATCGCTTGTAAAACTAAGGAAATGATACTCCTGCTGTACTCAGCATTGGTGAGACCGCAGTTGGAGTACTGCATCCAGTTCTCGGTGCTGCACTTCATTAAGGACGTGGAAAAACTTGAGAGGGTCTGGAGAAGAGCCACCTGTATGATCAGGGACTTGCAAGGCAAGCCATACAAGGAAAGGCTGAGGGATCTGGACCTCTTTAGCCTAAAGAAGAGAAGAGAAGGTTGAGAAGGGACTTGATAACGGCTTACTGCTATATCAGAGGAGTGCATTAGGAGCTTGGTGAACAACTGTTCAGTAGGGAAGACCAGGACCAATGGATACAAACTCCTCGAAGGCCATTTCAGGCTTAATACCAGGAAAAACATCTTCACCGTCAAGATGTCCAGACTGTGGAATAAACTCCCTTCAGAGGTGGTGCAGTCACCTACCCTGGAGGTTTTCAAGAGGATACTGGACAGTCACCTCACTGGGGTCACTTGACCCCAGTTGTCTTCCTGCCTAGAGCAGGGGTGGGGGCTGGACCTGATGATCTGCAAAGTCCCTTCCAGCCCCTAACAAACTATGAATCTATGAACAGCAGTGGGGGGCAGGTTCCTCTTTCCAGTGCCTGGTCTCTGAGGATCACAGTGGGGGAGCAGCAGGGAGCAGGCTCAGGAAGAGGAAACCCACCTATTAATGCTGCTATTCCTGACAGAGCCCAGCATCTTGCTACACCTACTCCTTGAGTCCTGAGGGTGAATCAGGGTGGGAGTGGCTCAGGGCTTCCCCTGTGCCCAGGTCAGCAGTGGCAACAGTGGAAGGGGGATGTGGCCCTAGTGCTCTACCTCCAAGGTTCAAATTATGGGGAAGTCCAGAGTGGGGGCTGAGCACCCACATAAGAGATGAGAGCCTCCCTGTAAGATCTGAAAAATCTGATCATAATCTGGGGGGTCTCCAATTTTGTTAGGTCATTGTGATGGGCAGCCCAATTTTTTTTTGCAGACCACTTCAAGAGTCAAAGTGTAATTTGAACCCTGTGTACCTCTCTTCTCTCCACTCCACGAATCTGTCCCTGGCCTCAGGATAAAAACAGAAGCAATTTATCTGATTTTTCTCAATTTCTTTTAAAGGTAGAGAAATATTTTCACAACTTTTTGTGGGAAGCCCAGTCGCAGGAAAAGAATGTTACAGCTGGCAGATGCGTTCATTTTAATCAATTACAGCCTGACTGTCCTATCCTAGCACTAAGATGCCTGGAAGGAATTGGAGGGATTTGGTATCTATGCAGTCTGATGTGGGAAGATGTAGTTTTATAGATCCACACACTTATTGTTCAGTTCTCAGCATCATAACAAAGGATTGCTCAAAGATTTCATAAATTCCATACACAATAGGGCTGGAAGGGACCTTGTGAGATCATCGGGTCCAGCCTCCTGCCCAAAGGGCAAGAAGTCAGCTAGGGTCAAAGGATCCCAGCAAGATAAGTGTCCAAATGTTTCTTAAAAGTGTTCAGAGTAGGTGCTCACACCACCTCTGGGGGGAGTCTGTTCCAGGCCTTGGGGGTTTGGACAGTAAAGAAGTTTTTCCTTATGTCTAGCCTAAAACAGTCTTCCAGAAGTTTGTGACTGTTGGACTTTGTAATCTTTTGGGGTGCTCTGGTGAACAGGCATTCCCCCAGATCCTGATCCACGCCCCTTACGTACTTCTAGGCTGCCACCAAGCCACCCCTGAGCCTGCACTTCTTCAGGCTGAAGAGCCCCATAGTCTTCATAAGGCCTGTTCTTTTGCCCTCTGATCATGCACGTGGCTCTCCTCTGGACTCTTTTAAGCTTCTCCACATCCTTCCTGAATTGTGGAGCCCAGAATTGGATGCAGTACTCCAGTTGTGGCATCACCAAGGCCAAGTACAGCTGGACGATGACATCCTGGGTCTTGCTTGAGATGTATCAGTAGATGCAAGCCAGAGTTTGTTTGATTTGCCAGCTGCGGTATCGCATTGGTGGCTCATGTTCATCTTGTGGTCAATTATGACCCCCAAGTCTCTTTCGGTCATGGTACTAGCGAGTGTAGCATTGCCAAGCCTATAAGCATGATGTGGGTTTCTCCTCCCCTCCCCTCCCCCTCCCCCCGGTGGAGCACCTTGCATTTTTCCATATTGAATGCCATCAGGTTTTCAGCTGCCCACCTTGCAAGCCTATCGAGGTCTGCTTGGATCACCAGCCTATCTTCAAGTGTGGATACTTTTCCCCAAAGTTTGGTGTCATCAGCAAACTTAGCCAGTCTGCTTCTGACACCAGCATCCAGATTGTTTATCAAGACATTAAAGAGTACAGGTCTGGGAACGGAGCCTTGGGGGACACCACTAATCACTGAGTGCCATGTTGATTTGGTTCTGTCAACTACCACTCTCTGGGTCCAACCTTGGCTGGGGAACTGGATCCATCGGACTGTGGAGTAGTTGAGGCTGCAGTTGCTCAATTTTTCCATGAGAACATCATGGGACACCAGGTCAAAGGCTTTTTAAAAGTCCAAATATATGAAAGCAACTTGTTCCCTTTTGTTCAGGTGATATATCACCTGGTCATAGAAGAAAATGAGTTTGGTCAGACAAGACCTACCCGCAACAAACCCGTGCTGGCTAACCCTTAAAAAGTTGCCTTTTGCTAGCCTGTCAAGAATGGTTTCTTTGATAATTTTTTCCAAGATCTTCCCAAGGATTGAGGTCAAACTGATTGGCCTGTAGTTTCCCAGGTCTTCTTTCCTCCCTTTCTTGAAGATGGTCACCATATTGGCCCTCTTCCAATCTTCAGGTATTCCATCCAAGCACCATGAGTACTCGAATATCCTTGCCAGTGGCTGCGCTATGATATCTGACAGTTTATTTAGCACTCTTGAGTGCAATCTAT
>NW_017729029.1:44567167-44571646 GCF_001723915.1 Gavialis gangeticus
GGGTACAATCTATCCAGACCAGCTGATTTGTAGGGGTCCAGCCTCTCAAGATGCTCTCACAAGATCCATGCCAGAGACTCTGGCAAATAGACTTCTTCTGTAATTAGACTAAGGAGAAATGGATTAAAAGAAACACCTGGAGTATTTCAGATCTAAGGCCCCCTCCACACATGCAGGTAAAGGCATGATGGGATCTAATGCACAATTTACACAATCACACCTCCTGCCATGCCACATGTGCATGGCAAGAGGTACAATTGTGGGATCTTGCATACAATCCTATCATGCCTTATTGCTGATGCAGGGGAAGCCCAATTTTGGGCTCCCCCTGTATTGGCAAGAAGCAGGTTCCTGCAGGTGGGAGCCCCAGGCATCTCAGTTGCAGGGCTTCCAGCTGTGGGGGCACCCCATGCACCCCTGGGGCTGGAGGATCACTGCAGGGTGATCCCTCCTGGCCTGGAGCTATGGGAAAACCCTTGGGCTGGATGATCACCCATCAGGGTTCCTGCACCCTGGATGCCTAGGGATTGTAGCAGCTACAACCAGTTTTATGCATCCCTAGACCCAGCAGATCATGGCTGCTGCAATCCCCAAGGCTCAGGGGTTCATGGAAACCCTCAGATCCCGGGGATCATGGCTGACAATCTGTAGGGCTTGGGTTTTTTTCACTTGGTATGGTGGACCACTGTGGCTGGGACCCTCATCACCTGGTGGGGCTCCCAGCAGCAGGGGAGACGCTGCTACATGTGCAAATTAAAGCTTGACAGCAGCCAGCTATAAAGTCAGTACACATTTTCAAGGTCTAACTTTATAGCTGGTTGGAGCTTTTTATTGTGCAATAGTATGTATGTGTAGCTTGTCTCCAGGTAATTACACCTAACGTTGCCAATCCTGATGTATGAATGCAAAACCTGGACAGTGTACAGATGCCATGCTATGAAGCTGAACCACTTTTACATGGGCTGTCTGATGAATCTGATGAGGATAAGATGGCAAGACAAGGTCCCAGATGAGACACAGGTTCTCACACAGGCAGGAATTCCAAGCATCCACACTTTGGTGATGAAATCATAGGTGAGATGGGCAGGCCATGTCACCAGGATGTCACCTGCCAAAGAAGATCTTCTACAGTGAGCTAAAAGAGAGAAAGTGCTCTCAGGGAGGCCAGAAGAAACATTTCAAGGATTCCCTCAAGTCATCCTTGAAATGTTTCAATATTGACCCAAAGTCTTGTGAAGTTCTTGCTCACGATCGTTCCACGTGGCGAAGCCTTAGCCATACTGGAGCTACAGTCAGAGTGGAGGAGAACCCCTGAGACAGAGCATGAGCACGAACAGCGCAAGTCTTGCAAAAGCTGCATGTCTGCTGTTCATCAAGCAACCCAAAGTGGCATCTCTTGCTCAGTGTGCCACAGACAGTTCAAAGCACAAATTGGCCTGACCAGCCACTCAGGTGCTCAAAGAAACCAAACCAGTCAGTGATGTCATGGTCATCTTTGAATTCGAAGGACGAACAACAACCTGTAATGCATGGAGGGGGCTTAACTTTCTCATCCTGGGTGTATCAGTGTGGAGAGCATGAAAACCAGCTCTAGATTTTAGTTTTATGTTTGGTCTCCAGTTCCCATGGAAACATATTCTAAGTAGTGTAACTAGGAGGATGTGAGGGAGGCACCTGCTCCAGGCACTGACTTTGAGGAGTGCCAGAATTGCTCCAGGAGTCTTTACCATGGCAGGGACAGCTGCTCAGCTGTAAGAGCCAGGCAATCCCTTCCCCCTGCAGTGCATCTGGGAGGTAAAGGGGAGTGGAATAGTGCCCCTCTCCTCCCCAGGGGCATTTTTCCAACAGCCCTGCACCCAGTAGCATATCTGGGATGCAGGCATGTAAACAGGGCCCCAGGGTGCCTGCCAAGAAGCCTGTGTCATGGGGCTACTGTTGCTGGATGCTCTCTGCTGTTGCTGCTGCCTGGGCTCTCTGCACAAGAAAGCCAGCTGTGACTGCTATTGTTGCCAGTATGGGTTATAGCAGCAGCAGTGGCAGCTGCCTTCCTTGTGCAGGGAGCTGGGACAGGTAAGGTTCTCCTGCCCCTGCTGGTCAGCATACCCACTTCCGCAGTCACTGAATGGGCTTGCTAAACCTCTGCATGCTCCACAAGCTCTCTTGGAGTTTCTCTCCATGGTAAGTTGGACAACTTCTCTGCTTCCCAGAAACTTGTGCATTATATGTTTGCAGTGTGCAAATGCTAAAAATCCAAACACTGAAAACCTACAAACATGAGGACCCACAAAGAGCCACACTGCAATGGAACCGTGTTTTGTAAATGTGTACAGCTATGCCACTGGGTTTGCAGGATCTTTGCTATGGGTATCGGCACAGCAAAGCACATTGCATATGGGCCGTGCTGCCCTCACCTTTGATAAACAACCTGTTAGCATGTCCCAGGGAATAGGACAACCAGCTGGGATGCAGAGGTTCCATCCATGGCTTTGTCACAGACTCATTGTGTGACCTCGAGAAGCATACACGCATTAATATTATGATTACAGAAGTTAATGTCTGAGGAATGCAGGTAAAAAAATTCGCAGAAATGGGTAATTTGACTGACTTGTAAGATTAACAATTTTAGAAAAAGATGACAACAACAACAAAAATTCTAATAAATGGAAAGTATGGACTAAGAAACAGGCCCATTTCCAAAAGATGAAATCAAAGCCCTGATACCTTTTATCATTGTCTCATCATGACTAATAAAGTTTTCATAATTACCTGAGGATGTGGAGCCTTTTATCTTCGATGAGTGACAGGGTGCTGGGTGTCTTATGTTACTTGGGTAAATACAACACATGCCTGTGACAGCATTTGAAGAAACAAAAATAAACAATGACCAAATTACAAATTAATAATGGCATAATTCTGAAATTGCCATTTCCCTTTCTACACCATGCATCTTCACAACTCCCAGAATGACCACGGAGCCGCTTGCTTTTTTGTTTGCATTTTAGAAGTTCTCTGTGCTTTAGCCCATGTTTCTGCAGAAAGCGGGCCCAAAAATGCCTTTTTGTTTAATCATTGGAAGTAGTCTCATCATTTAATCAAAGCCTCTGCTTTAATCAGGGATCTCCTTCCACTCTAGGCTTACAGGGAACAGAGAGCATTCTTTGGTAACAAGCCTCTTTGCTCGTGAAAAATGAGGGATTGTATGGACACTGAATGCTGAAACTCTCTCAATTTGCCCTCGGGGATGCCAAGTGCAGATCAGGAAAGTACAAAGGGAACCTGTTCTCACTGCTTTTCAACTGTGGCCCTACTTAATTTTGCCATGGGGGTTTCATGTTTCATTCCCCAAAGGATACTCTGTCCCAAGCTTTTCTGAAGAAAATTTTCTTGATGTAGGTCCTGTTTGTACTGATTTCACTGGAAGCATGATCAGAGCCCTAATCTTACGTGCAAGATGTTATCTGTACTTCATACATAAAGCAATGGGCCAATTACTTAGAGAGAGAAAGAACCTTGAATTAAAAGTGCTTAGCTTACATATTTATCCATGTGGGAGAAATTAATAGAAATAATACTTAGCACTTCCCAAGGACCCATCATCTGAAGATCTCAAAATATTTCACAGATGTTAATTAGGAGTCTCACAACACTCTGATACATACCAACAGGAACAGATATAACGCAGCAGGAATGCCTGATCTGCCATTGAACTGCCACCACTCAGATACACCAGGAATGGTATACAGCAGCTGTTCACGACTATATAACAGTTTAGGACACCAGGTGAAGGTTCTTGTAGCTTGTTGAAACAACAAGGTAAAATCCACATAGGAGGATTATAATGACATGAATCACAGCAGTGAGAGCCATGGAAATGTTAAGAAATAAATAAAACCGGTAACATTCTATTGCTAATATTTCAACTCTTATGCAAAGGCCAAAAACCATTTTATGTTGCCTATAAAAGATGTTCTCAGCTACCATAGTAACTTAAAGAATTACGTTTCTATAAATTAAGAATAACTCCACTGGACTCTATAAAGTTATGCAGATTTATGCTGAAGAAAGGCCAGCAGGGTTAGGCCTGGCAACTCTAGGATTTATGCATTTGTGTTCTTTGTATTGTTTCAGCATCTAGAGATCAGAGTCATAAATCAGGAACCCTTTGTACTAGGTACTGCACAAACATAGAACAAAAAACAGGTCTAGAAGGCTAGAACCATCTTATTATGTCAGTGAGCTTCAACACCATGAGAGGGAAACATGTAACCCATTGAACCGATGGTATTAATCCTTTTAGGGAAGAAACATGGACTGGGTGACTTAGAGGTTGTTTTCATCTTAGTATCTAGGTATTGTTCAAGCTGGGGCAAGTAAGTGAAGATCTCTCTCTCTCTCTCTCACACACACACACACACACACACACACACACACACACACACACACACACACACACACACACACACACACACACACACACAC
>NW_017729029.1:44571718-44582971 GCF_001723915.1 Gavialis gangeticus
CACACACACACACACACACACACACACACACACACACACACACACACACACACACACACACACACACACACACACACACACACACACACACGCTTCAGAGGCCAGTTTCTGCTCCCATTGAAGTAAATGATGCAGATCACATGAGCTCAGTATGTGTTTGGTTAGGTGCTCAGTGTGGAGACTGCAATAAAATCACCTGCTGCTGATTATTTCTTAACAGAAAGCTTTGCCTCTGTCTGACTTGTCATACCATGGAGATAATACATCCAAGGGCAGTGTTATCTGAGGCATTTGATTCAGAGGTAGTCACATACTTGTTTTCAGCAGATTCATCCAGACCACCAGTTTCTTACTGGCACAGGCAACACACAATAAATACAACAGACTCCTCGTCAATGCGGCCTCTCACCCAACAGCTGTACAGTTCTTGTTCTTATAGCTAGTGGAGATACAGTGTAATGTTGTGGTACAGAAATATAAGCCACCACATAGAGCTGAAATAATGTGGATGGCACCATCTGTATGTAATTGTTAGGGTTACATTTTCCATTACATTTTCTTCTGGAGGAAAGAGAGGATATACAACTGGGTAGCAATCATAACAAGCACACATTACAAAATATCAATCACGAATCACACTTTCATTTACTAATGGGGTGATTTGCATTTCATTCTGACACTTACAAATGGCCTAGTTCTAAACAATGTCACACAAAATTATATGAAATTAAATTTTTATTCCAAATATTGTAAAGCAATAGGCCAAACAGATGGACAGGTATGGCATTACTTCATCTGCGGCATGCTAAGCTTGGCTAAGGGCCTACAGAGCACAAATGTTTCAGCAGTCCTTAGGGGTTAACAGGCATTAAATTCAGAGAGGCCCAGAAATTAAAAGATCTGGCAATTGTTGCTCTTTGTTTTAACCCTGGAAGAGGCTGCTGGAGTGGGAAAATAGCTATTCTCGATTAATCAATCTGTCATTTTCAGCTCCTACAAGCAGTTTCTTTTAAAGAGGAACTACGACGATTTTTTAACATTAGAACAAAACAAAACCAAAAAAAAGCAAAATGTGTGTAAAAACCAGACTCTTGGGTTGTTTTCAGAAGGCAAGTCAAGATGGACTATGGGCACATGTAAAAAGATACTTCAAAACGTACCAATTTCTAAATCACTGATGATTATGGGGCTGACACAAAAAGTTGAAAAAAGGCCTACATCTATAACTTGCATGGAAAAAAAGCTCTTTTCTTGCAAATACCTGTGAATGTGCTTACCTTTAATAATTTAAGTAATCGCAGTGACTACTCACATGATTAAAGCTAAAAGTGCACCAACATTAGCAGGATCAGGGACTAAATATGCAAAGTAAAATAAAAATGCCATTCCACCGCACAGCTGCCTCCTCTCTCATTTGCCATCCAAGTCCTTAGTCTGTGCTTTTGCATTTCCCTGCGAGTGTTAATGGAATCATTGGCATGTTTGTAACTCAAACCTGAGTGACTTCAGAGTTTCTTAATTCCTTCTTAAGCCTAACCTTGAACAGAATATGTTCCTTCTGGGCTCCATAATGGCATCAGCTAATGCATGGGAAATATTAAATCCTGAGTTCGGGTCTGTGGCAGTAAAGAGATAGAGAATCAGATTTTAAAACTGGTTGTTTTACTGGAATTTATTTGCTAGTTTAAAGTTAGGCAGCCAGGACTGATATTTCAAAAGCAGTCTTTAAAATCACCCTCAGAGTTACATGCAGCCACATTTTCTCAGTGTCCAGTTTTCTGTGCCTGCAAATCTTGGTTTTTCACATGCCAGCTGCGCTCATCTTAGAAACTGGGTAGAGGACTGATTTGGATGAGCCACAACTGTCCCCAAGGCAAACAGGTATTTTTATATAGAGAGAGAGGTGGACATGCAAAATTAGTGTAGAGGAAGCATTTTCTGAAACAATTGCCTTTAATATTTCTCTATGGATCTGGAAATGTAACAAACTGGAGGGAAAAATTCTGAAAACATCTGTACCTTCAAAATCCCAGAGGATATTTCTGGATACGTACCTGCTTGCATATGGCATATGTTCTGATGTCTTTCAAGAATACAAGGGCAGCCAGTACACTCTCAAAGCAAATTAGAAAAATCTATCTAAAACAGGTTTGCCAGCATTTGCAGATCTATCATTCTTAGGCATGAAATCTCTGGAAAAATTGCTACAGACCAAGACTTTGATGGATTGGGACTAGATGCCCTTCCAATTAAATCGAAGAACTCAGGCATAATTGTTTTAACTGTTGGAAGCTGATTTGGCTTTTCTGGCAAATGATGCTTGTGAGATGCTAGCATACAAATAAATTGTTTGGTGTTCAAGATAAAAATACTCCTCAGAACCTGTGCTAAACCCCATATATGCTCTGGCTGAAATTCAGAACTGCAGCCTGTGAGTTAAACTCCCCTTGTCCTTAAAGTGTTAAAACACTGTTAAGCTTTCCGGAGAATTTGGAACTATAACTGTGCAGTGTACATTTAAAGGTAATTGGCAGAGAAGTGTTACTTTAGGCTTGCAAATGCCGTCTTTTCACTTCTGGAGCCTGGGCTTATTCCAGCTTAATCCAACTACAAATTGTCGTATTGAAATGTTTGAGGGTGCATTTAAATGTGTTTTTTTTCCTTTGGAAGAATATATTTACATGGTGATTTACATTCTTGTTGACCAATGGTGGATTTTTAAAGTTGTGGCAGTGTTTGTGGGTTTATATACTGGATAGGCTCTTTCTGAAGGGCCACCAGAAGCAAAGCAACACTCGCAAGGAGGAGAAGGAAAACTCATATGGAAAACCGAACCGACTCAATGGTCCAAGTGGGAGTTGAGCATCAAGTCAAAACTCAAAAATAAAGTATTTGGTATGTTTTTATTTCACATCTTTGAAAGACCTACAACAGAGTTGCTCCTTCCCTACATGGTGTAAATCATTATCTCTATATAACTTGCTCAAAGACAGTTGTGTTGGACTGCTTGCAAGATGATAAACTACTTCACAGATAGGTTTACATCAAAATAATCTAGGTCTCTCCTGCCAGAACAGTGACTCAGCCTAATGTGCTAGTTTATAGGCCACGCTGGTCTTGAAAAAATGCAGTTCAGGTCCTGGCAAAAGAGATCAGGTCAATATTTTGTTCTCCACATGGAGCATCAAGTGTCAGGAGCTTGGGCTGCACTGGCCCATATTCGTGAAGTGGAGGCACTATTGTACAGTCCATTAAACCATCACTGGCTTTAACAGAGAAATGAATCTGGGCTGATGATTGACACCCTGGCTGCATTCAGTAGTAGATAAACCCCTTCACAAATGACAAAAGATTTCTAATACTTTCAGCTGTGGGATCTAGTAGAGAATGTCACCAGTGCCACATTGCAAGCTGCCTTTTGGTAAGTGGAAGCCACTGTCACTCCAGGAAAAAGTGACAAAGTTAAGTGACAATTTGTGACCTTACATCTTATGCTAGGGCTTTTTAGCAGAATAGCACAGAAACATCCTGCTCCTTTAGGAAGAATTAATCTGAATACACAGTTGATAGGTTTAGTTTGGATACACTGCAAACTTCAAAATCTGCTTGGCAAGATTATATGTGGGCTGGGCTGCATGGCATCACAGCTCCAGGGGAGAGAGAGACCTCTGACGTGGAACTGAAAAGGTTGCTCGCTAGTGAGGGGGCAGAAGTGCATTTAAGTAATAATGTAGAGGCATAGCAGTGCAGTTCCACACTTGGGGCAGCCACGAGACACCTGGGCCAGGGCTGGCTGCTCTGGTGCCAACTGCAGTAGTGCAATCTGTCACTGCTGTTTTAGCTCCTCCAGCCCCCCACAAAGTCAGCCCCTGGGCTGCTGCCTTAGTTCCATCCCTTGCCACCCCCGCAAGTTTAGTTATGCTACTGAAGTAACACGACTGGTCCCCATATTTTGTTACAGACAACGGAAATGCCCTCATGGGGTGATGGTACAAGAGACATTATTTTAATCACTTTTACGATCATAACAATCCTGCTGGCCACTGTGACATATGAGTATGAGTGTGGGTTCATGTGTTACTCTTTATTTTATTTAGCTGGATTCCAATAATCTGCCTTTACCATGGTATCTTGTCTACTGTATCTTTGTCATGCTGACCTCCATAACAAGAGAGAGAGAGGGGTGCAGTTCTTGAGTGTTTGAGTGAAAAAAGTGGAAAAAGGGATATGTTACTCTCTGCTTTGCTTTTTTAAATCCACTGCTTGTTTAAGCCGAGTATCACCTTGCATGTTAGGTTGTTGAACCTGACTGCCAATGTGGGGATCTGTCAATACCTGCTTTATAACAGGATATGTGTAGGATTTTCTTCCTTTGTGCCTGATCTGGGTAACAAAGAGCCCAAAACTTCATGTTGTATTTAATGCCAACTGAAAAGAAAGGACAGAGCCAAGCATGCTCGAGGACACTCTAGGTAGTACAAGGAAAAGGAAGGAGAGAAATAATGAAAGAAATAATCTAATTTCAGTCACTAGTTCATTGAAAGAATCCATTAAATTCCAATGCTTGTTTGCCGATTTCAGCCAAATTAAAACATTGCAACATCAGTCTATATTCCAGCTACTAACAATCCATTTCTTTGTTCCATCTGCTTCACTAATGGGATACATGCAAATATTTGCCTGCAGAAATTCACTTGTGCTTTTGAGGCTCCTGGGCATACAGCAGGTTCTCTAAATGTTCCCTCTGAAAAATGCACTAAATTTGTTTTTTTCTCTTATTTGACCAATCTCTTTCTATCAGACCCAGCTAGCAGAAACGGTGGACTGTCTTATATAACACAAGTACAAAATTACATGACTGTGTAGGTAGGAGGGTTATTTTAGCCATTTTATTTCAGAAAGTAAAATAGAATTTAAAACTATGGGAGAAAACACTGAATTTAACAGTTGTCTATTGCCACCCACTAGAAAAAAATTGTTAAGCATTTCAGTAAGTTTCTTTTTTAAGTGCCTCTGCAAATCTATATCTTCCAGAAGGCCTAGATATCCCTGTCCTCCTGTTCCTGTCTGCCACCTTGAGAGAGGTGCTAACTAAAAAACCTGAAGAAACTTAAACAAGAATTGGAAAATTAACAACCATATGCTTGACTCCTGATTCATACAACTTTTCCAATCTCCTATCTCCTTTTCTTTGTCTGTTCATTGTCTATTCAGTACAACCATTAGTCATGTTGGCTAGTACTTACTCACCTAAGTAACTTCAGTTAGCAATCAAAGGCAAGATAGTATAATTGAGTTCTCAGATCAGTCTCCATTAGGTGGAAGATCAAAGCCAACTATCCAGTGCCTACCATCCATTTTGACAGCTATTAATCCCAACATTTAGAACTATATAACTATTTTAGAATTTCAGAGTAGATTATTAATAACAGTATGTAATTTAATTTTAGGTTAACAGGTTTTATAGAACATGCATGCCATGTGGCACAGATAACTACAAACAGACCACCAGACAAAAGAAAAAGATCCTTCTCTACTCTGAGATGAGTTTAAAAGTTCAGGCCTGTCAGTAAAATGAATAATATTAATTTATGTGAGTACTTCTGTGGGACAATGTAGTCAGACAAAGGTTTGACACTTTCTTTGGTCTGTGTTTTTGTAAACATTAGCATCAGGATATGCTCTCTGCTGGCATCAAGGAGTTACAAGGGATTAATATGTAAATCCACAGGAATTCCTTTGCCACTTGTTACTTTCCACTTGCTGTAAAGTGTCACCAGAACTGAGTTCTGATTGATGATAAAATGTTTATCCAACTTTTTGTGCTGAATATCATTTTGGGATTTGACCCTCAAAGTTGTTTGTTTTCAAGGACAAGGTGCAGAGAGAGTTCTTAGGGGATGACTTCAGATTTAGTAAACCAAGTAACAAACTGAGATAATATAATTGTTGCAACGGATTTGCATAATGTTACGCTGATCAAAGGCTTCCATCATTTTTGGTATGACTAATGAAGGGGAAAGCAGTGGAAAAGGGAATGTATTTACATACTTAGGATTTTGGGGAATTTGGCCATGGAGCAATCATTTGATAAGTGTAAAGGGCTGCATTTCACAAAGATGAAGGTAAAATGGGTCAGTAAAGTCAGGGATGAATCAAGCAACCAGTCCAATAGACACTGTTATCGGGTTGGTGGGGTATCTTCCATTCCTCTGGTTCTCGCCTGCCACGACTTAGATCTTATGAGGGGAGGAAAGAGATTGATGAGTTGTTAACTGATACCCGCCAAATGATTACTCCTGACCCGTTACATAATTTTAAGTATTTTATTTATTCTTCTCTTCTTTCTTTTATAGAGGACCAGATGGGAGGCAGCAGCTTGTCTGAGCTGTCCCCAGGATTACCCCTGGGCTCAAAAGAGAATCCCTGGTGGTAAAATATTCAAGGTAAGTGCTGGCCAGTGTTTTGCAGGATAATGGCTGTGCCCATAATCAGCCCACCTGGTAGCTTCTGCTCTACGCCGGCTACCTTTATGGAGGGTGTTCCCATCTGCCTTTCTCAGTACAGGTCACTCACAGTATTCCCCCTGCTGTTCCAGTCATTTTCCACTCGAAATAATGAGGAAAAAAGATAAAAGCGTTCCCTCTTTGCCCACGTCTCAGCTTCCCGCTGCAATTAACTTATTAGCAGCTTGTTACGGGTGCCACCCAGTCTCTCCTTCCGCGCTCTGTGCCAGCGCGACTCAGGGAATCTTCCCGCTGTTAACATGCGGAACTTGGACCCGGCTCTCCTCTCCTCTCAAGCTCTGGGGTGGTGGTCAGTGTCCCTTCTGGGGTCTCATCTTGCGACCCCCCTTTCATTTTAGCACTATCTAGCCACATCCTAGCACGGAACCGCGGCTCATCCCAGCGCGGAGGCTTGGCTTTTTTGCAGACTCACCACAACTCCTGTAGGTTCATGGTAAGTAGTGAGCAGGGTTGCCGGCCCCCAAGCTCTGTGGTCCCTCGGTCTCCGCGCTTGATTTGTGTCTTGGATCCCTCCACCAGATCCTCTCTCTTGGGAGTCTCAAGCAGCTCCTCTCCTTTTCGTGGTGCCTGAAGGCATTTTCATTGGGGCTTCCCTTTTCTTTTATTCTTGGAGATTGTTTCCTATTGGCTGCCTGAGCAGGGGTGGGGAGTCTTTCCCCAGCTGTCAGGAATTTTCCCCAAGTAACAGGGTTCGTAACAGGGACTCTGTTACAGACACTTTAGACAGGAGATTCTTTTGAAGAGCTGGTACAAAATTGGAGCCAAAACCTATGGGATTCTCAGTTCCTCCCAAAATTGTTTGAGGCTCAGTGGGGTGGAGCTTGCTCAGGCTATAATGCAGCCTTTGGGTTGTAAGGATTAGAAGACAATATGCAAGGAGTGATATACAGGAATTCTCTAGTAGACTTCATGGAGCCACAAGCAGGGACAGGCAAATTATTTTGGGTGTGTAACAAAATATGCCAAGCAAGAATTTGGCCCATAAGAATTACCAAGCTACCAGTGATGATGTGAACTGCATCACCCATATCAGAGAAGAAGCACAAGCCACAAGTAGTCAAAAGGTGTATGTCTTTATCAAACCACAGTTTGGGTTTGCTAGAATAGATTAGGGAACTTTCCCCAGCAATTTAAACCCATTGTTGGTGACAACAGTTGATGACAATAGCCCTCCCTCCTCTTTTCCCTTGCCCATTAACTAAAGAGAAACAACTGTTATGCATTAAGGGGGACAAAAAGGCTCTCTCCTAGTGACTGTCATTAAGGCTTACATCTGCCTTCTTAGTCCTTCATGTCACAACAGAATGCAGACACTCCTGTTTCACAAACAGCTTGCTAAACTTTCCAATAAAGGAGAATCTCTGTTAGCACTATAGGGCATCTGAAACACATTCGGAAAAACTCCTGATCATCCATTAGCAAGTAGTTTCTTGCACACACACACAAACACACACCTATCAACACGTTACAATTCTAATGTACCACAAAAGGGTATTTCGAAGCTAATTTTATTAACACGTCATAAAAGGCTTTGTGGTATTTGGATGGAAGTTGTGATGGACAAAGTAAAGCCCCAACATTTTTGTGAGCAGAGGCATATGGATGAATCCACATTTCACAGCAGAAAATTCAGTTGTGATAAAATCATCGTGAAACTCCATGGCAAATCTGGCTTTTTGCAGATGAGGTACCCAGGAGTTTTGCAGCAAAGGCATGAAACACCCCAAGAAACAACCCATGGAACGAGTCCAAGCACACAAAGGAAAAACCTAACAAGAATTTAATAAAATAACATAATCTCAACAGCTAAATGACTGAGGTGTTTCATAGCAGAATGTAATGCTAAAACCACCCTTCCACTGCCTCGAGAAAAACTGTGCACTTCAGTAATGATGAGAACTTGATGCAATGTATTTTCCAAAGCACCAAGAGCCAAGAATAATATAACATCACCAGGCAGACTTCAAAGCCCAGTTCCTCTACTCACTCTTCGCTCCTGTGCATCCCTCCACTGCCAAAGCACACATGGATCGGAGGGCTCTGCTCAGCAGCTGCTCAGTATGTTTGACAGATTTCCCAAAATTGTACAGGCCTTGTAAAAGAAGTTTCCAATAGAGGTTGCATTTTGACCATGCCATTTACAAGAATAAAAAACCAAAAAGAGGTGTTTGTTTATTGATTGAATCATAGATTTTGCACTATGGTGCCTGCAAAAATGCATCATTGCAATTGCAAGGGGTACAACACCAGGGCACGTTTACATGGGGCTCTAGCTAGTTTCTGTTGACAGAGACTACATTGGTAATTACTATTACTGTCCTGGAAGGAGAATTATTTTAGGAACCATTTACAGGGATTGACAAAGGACACTTACTAGTTCCCTCACTTGATGAACTCTCATAGGTTAAGGTTGCAAATGCTTCAGTTTTAAGAGATATTATTTTACATGTAAAATTCACACCACAATTACCATGGGAATTTTTTAATAAGCCTCTGGATATTGGGCAATAGAAATACATCAACTAACATGTATAGTTATTAGAGCAAGGATCATTTGAGGGCTCTGTCTAAATTAGTCCCTTTCAAATGATAGGGCAGGAAGGTTTTTATTTGGAGCATTGGGGTGAAATTCTGCTGTTACCTCTTTGTGGGATACTGCAGGTGGGGACTTGGAGTGGAAGCTCTGGGTATGAGTTCGAATGGGATGCTGTCCTCTGCTGACTGCCCACCTCTTGCCTATTCTTTCAGTTTTCTGTGAAGAGTGAGCAGGTGAGAGTGCTGAGCTTAGTGTGAAGCAGGAGGCACAGGAAAAATCCTGAGAGTGGCCAGAAAGCTAGAAGAGTGTGGTTGGTGAATGGAAGAACCAGGGAGATAAAGCTGGAGATGACAGAGAAAAGGGCAGAAAACAAAGGGAAAAGTTGGGTATTTGGCTAGAAGCCAGAGAGTAAGTATTGGTGCACACAGAAAATAAAAAGGGGAAAGAAACTTATATGCTACCTGAGAGTGAGTGATTGCACCAATGGGTAAGCCAAGAGAGAAGTACTGAGTACCTAACATCTAAAACTGGTGCTTTTAGAGCCAAGGGACTGGAAACCTAGCTTCAGTGTTGTGTGCACCTCGGTGTTTCAGGATGTGAGAGTTATACAGTACTTATTTCTAGCACACCGGTCAATTCTGACTATATGAAATGCAGCCCTTCAGAACCATCCTGGCTACACAGGACAGCATGGCCAAGAAGAGTGTGGGGGCAAATTCCAATGCTCTTTTAACAGCTGCCCAAAAGAAAAGAAGGCTCAAAATTTTGGAGTGAGATCACTACATGGAGCTGGGCAAAACACAGAGGTTTTGAATTGCAGAGGTTTAATGAAGCCAAAAACCCAAAGCAAATCTCAGTCAAACTCATCATGTTTCATCTGGTTTATTATTATTTATAATTTATGGGGCTATACAAGTGTGCCTGGCACTGCATGGAACAGAGATGGGGGGGGGCAGGATTCCTGATCTAAGACCCTTACTGAACCTAATGACCCTTTCCTGCACCACTGGAGTCAACTGAATGGTTCATGAACTGTAGGCATTGTTTCAGGGGACAAAGGCTGAGGTCAGAGTCATAGCCAAATTCCAATCTGGGGGGGTTCCCCATAGTTTGGAGCTTTATAATCAAGCATTCACACATTACCTCCTCTCTCATTTCACATTGCCTACTAAGAGCTACCTGATATGATTATGTTTCCTTTACCGTCAAGCCACAAAATATAGATCTGAATCTAAATATCAAAACACTCCAGGTTTTGGGGTAGGGCTGGAACACACATTTTTTTCAGCTTAGTAGAAAGTATAACCAAAACCTATCATACTCAATCCATATAGCCAACAGCACCCTATGGGCAGTGGTCCAGGATACTTGGCCATATCTCTACTAAGACACAAGGTCCAGCTAATCCATTGTGTTCCACAGCTAGCATCAAAGGTTCCATTACTAATTTGGATACTGTTGGCATCAGCGGTCAGGCTCCATGATCACAGCATTGTGGTAAGTTTCCTAGATTTGATTGAACTTGGCTGGGAGTTCTGCCCTTGGATATAAATGTGTCTTACTCCATTTTTACAGGGGCTTCTTGCTCAGCCTTAGACATGTACACTCTGGGCTGAATACAAATGATTGCAGCCAAAAGTCAAATTTGTTAAATAGAAGTTCACCAAAATAATCTTAAGTGAAAGTGAAATCCTGTAAATAACAGAAGCCACATGTTTGGAAGCAACCAACAGGGTACATGCAGTTCTGTACTCTGGACTTCTAACATCAAGACTGTCACGGGCTCTCTGCACAGCCTTCTGCCAGCCAGTTCCTTGCTAGGTGTCTCAGTTTCCCACAGCTGTAAAATGGGGATAATGGTACTTGCTTCAACAGGGTGTTCTATGCATGAATAAGTTAGGATTTCTAAAATGCTTTGAACACGAGAGCCCTGTATAGAGTGCTGAAGTGGTTTCAATTTCAAATGCAAACCATGAGAGGGATTAGTCCTTGCATGACAATTTATTTTGGCATTTTAAGAGGGGGAAAAAAGAAAAGAAAAACCCAGAACACTGAAAGCATTAAGCCTTGAAAATGGCTAGTGACTAAGTGCATTAGCTGCAGTACTGCCAGGAAAAAGCAGCTGGCTTCTGCTGTGAAGCCATATTATCGTAGACCTGGTTTTTCACAGCAAATACTGCTTAGAGTAAG
>NW_017729029.1:44587971-44644149 GCF_001723915.1 Gavialis gangeticus
AAAAACCCAGAACACTGAAAGCATTAAGCCTTGAAAATGGCTAGTGACTAAGTGCATTAGCTGCAGTACTGCCAGGAAAAAGCAGCTGGCTTCTGCTGTGAAGCCATATTATCGTAGACCTGGTTTTTCACAGCAAATACTGCTTAGAGTAAGTATAAAGAAACACAGTTCAGCTGGTCAGTTAGTCGGTAATTGCTATGTCACCTGTGTTTGAGTTCTAGAGAGTTCGTCCACTTCAGCTGGAAGAGGAGTAGGCTGAGAGGAGATAAACTGTACTACCCTGTCTTCCTACTGCTGCGACCATATCATGGCCATCTTTGTATCCCTTCGTTTGGCTTCCCTGCCTCTTTACATTAACACTCACTGTCTCCTCCTAACCTTCATTTCCCTTATTTACTCTTGCATTGGCAACAAGGGTTGTGTGAAGTGGGCCCTGTTCAATTCGGATTCAGATTCGGCCCAAATCAGAGACAGTGATTCGATTCGTTAATTCGGATCGCTGTCCTTGATTTGATTCAGCTGAATCTGAAGATTGGATGCTGATTTGGAGAATCAGTGATTCGGTCGTAGACACAGCTTTAAAATGTTTTTCTACATACCTTGAGGTAGCAGGTGTGGCTGGTGATCACTAGGGTGCATGGAGTGTCCCACAGGAGTGCGGGGGGGAGCATGCTGGGGACCCTCCTATGTTCCCCCAGCTTGGCAATCGGCCACAGGGGGACCCCGGGTGCCCCTCCCAAACCCAGGAGGCACCAGTCACCGAGCCGGGAGGGCCCCCCGGTGCGCTCCCCAGCAGATCCAGAGGTGGACTGGAAATGCTTCTGGTCCACTACTGGGTCTGCTGCTGAGCACACTGGGGAGACCCCTGTGCTCCTGTGGGATGCTCTATCTGCCCCAGCATCACAGCATTCATGAGCTGCCTGCTACCTAGAGGTATGGAGAAAAAACATTTAAAGCTGTCTCTATGTCCAATCTCTGAATCTTTCTGAATCAATTCAGAGGGTTTGATTTGGGGAGATAAAAGGGTCTCCTGATTCGATTCAGATATTCAGCCACTGAATCGGGCCAAATCTCCACTGAATCAAATCAGGGACTGAAGTTTCGCACAGCCCTATTGGCAACTTCTTGCATTCTCTTACTTAATCTCAGAATCACATTTTTTTGGTCATAGCACCAACCACTTTCACACTTTCCTCACTTAAAAAAAAAATCAGTTCGGCAAAGTCTTCCTAAGTACATCCGTTCACCAATTGTATAGCACTGAAATGTGTTCATTTAAATTCCCTTGTCACTTCATTAGGGATTAGAAACTTCATTCATACTCAGTCCTGACCTAATATAATAGAGGGAGATACAATCTGCCCTGAAATTAATAGGAACTAAAGCTACTTATTCCACAGCTGAATTCAGCTCCTTGTCATTGCATATCTTTAAATCATTGCAGACAGCATCAAAATCAGTATTCTACCTTAAACAAGAATTACAGTGATAGAATATTGGGACCCTATTGAAAATATGTTTTTAAAGAATAAAGCTAAATAGTTTTAATTAAAAAACAAGTGTTGCAATAAAAGGTCTTTTTAAAAACATTATGCAACTGGAAATGATTTTTTAGAGATAAATTGAATTAAAAAAGATTTGTATTTATTTTTGTGGAGGGAAATGTGGTAAGAACTTTGGATTCCAGAACACACAACATCAGAAGACTTAAAATAATAGAAATTCCTGTATGTTGTGAAACACTGGGCAGTTTCAGAGAACTGGAGGAAAACTAATGTTGTGCCAATATTTATAAAGGGTAAATGGGTCAGTCTGGGTAATTATAGGCCTGTCAGGCTTACACTGGTCCAAGGTAACATAATGGAGTGAGAAGAATGAAACAAGATTCTATTAATGAAGAATTAAGAGAGACTAACAAATAACACCATTCTATATGGATTTGTGGAAAACCGATCTGGTCACACAAATTTAATATCTTTTTGATGAAATGGTAAGTTGATACGTAAGGCTTCTGTAAGGCATTTCCAGAAACCAGAATGACAAAACCTAAACGTGACAGATATTAAATGGATTCAAAACTGGCTGACAGGTCTCAAAATGTTATTGTAAATGGTGTATTGCCAATTAGCAGATAAACAGTGATCCTGAAAAAGACCTAGGGGTTATGGTGGATTACGTGAGAGACAGGAGATCCTAGTGTAATGGCATATCAAATAGGGTCTATCAAGCAGAAGAATGGAAGTCATAGTACCCCTGTATCTGGTGCTCAAGCTACCTCTGCTGAATATTTATAGTTCTGGTGTTGGTAATCCAAGACAGATGTTGATACATTGGGTTCAGAACAGCCACAAAAATGATGAAAAGATTACAAAATACATCTGTATGGTGAAGGCCTCTGAGTTTAATCTATTTGATATACATCAAAGAGGATGTTCAGGGTTAACTTGATCTTAGTCTATAAGTACCAGCAAGAAGAACAGACATTTTATAATAGAAGGCTCTTCAGCCTAGTTAACAAAGATGCATCAAGATTCAAATCACTGGAAGTTGAAAGTAGATGAATGAAAACTGGAAATGAGATTCAAATTTTACCGGTAAGGTAATTAGCTACTAATTAACAGCCAGTTATGACTGGTTGTGGTGAAGTCTCTTATCACTGGAATTTTTAAAATATGGCTGTTTTCCTTAAAAATATGCATTATTTTAAACAGAAGGGAATTAATGCAAGGAAACCTATGGCTTGTGTTATATGAGGAGGCAGAAAAAGTGGTTCCTTAAACATCTGTGACATCATAGATATGTTTAACAGCATAATAGTGTTGTGTAGAGTAATAGTGCTGTTAGCTCTAACCAAGCAGGCCAAAGAAGAAGAAAGAACCTAAACACATTAGAGAAACAGGGTAAATTAGTTTAGGTGGAGCACCATGTAAGTGTGGTTGAATTGCTTTCATTATCCAAATGCTCAAAGCAAGCTTAAACATTTCTCCCTGGCACTATACTGGGCCATGTAGATGCACCCTGTGAGAGTGAAAATAAAAGTAAAAATGATCAGATTATTTTTTAGGGTCAAAATATGAAAAAAGATGCAATTGTTTTAACCTTCCAAATAGCAAAATAGGAAACATGATTTTTTAAAATTCTGTGTTTTAATAATCAGAAATAGCTGTATTATTGACATGTAAAATAAATATTTTAATGTGATGCTTACATGGATAAAACTTCCCTTTATAAATATAATATAATATAAATGTGCACTTGTAATTATTCAGTAGTCTAGAATGAAGTTTTTGGGACCTTTCTTGGATACTGAGTAGCTATGACATTTTAAAAAAAATGTCATAGGATTTCAATAATTAAGTGGTTCTGAAGGAGCATGATAGAAAATAGAGACCCAATGTGATGCCTGAATGCCCAAGGCACAATGATGCATAGATGAAGCAGCATCAGTGACTGTGCTGCTGTAACATGGTGGTGGCCAGTCTGATCTCAAAGCCACTTCTACTTCTAAATCCTCCCTTCTGGGGTTGGCACCCAGGTCTGGTGCCTTGGTCACCCCCTCTTTGTTACACTACTGGTAAAGAATGTGGATTTTATACACTTTGATGGCGGATCAAAGAGGAAAGGTTTTAAATAGGCAGGGATCAAGAGATACACAAGGTAGCAGCAAATCAAAATGTTAAATCATCCACGACCCATACTATTACAAGTGCTGGGAGGCTGAACTTGTATCCTGAACTCAGACAAAGGAACAGTGAGGGCCATAACTTGGAATTTCCTGGCTGTCATCAATTTCTGTCACAACCATAATGTTGTTTCAACATGTTTTCAGTTTTTAATTTTTTTCCCTTTAATATAGTCTTAACTAGACATAAAATGGAAAAAAATGTACTATTTCCACTGAGCATTGATGCCTTTGACATCTGCTTCCAAGTGTTATTCATCACCATACAATGTAACAATCTGAGAGCAAGTACAATGTACCTTTTGGAAAAAGTGACTCTAATTGCTTCTCATAACAAAGCCTGCCCTTTCCCCTAATGATTAAGGCTTTATGGACATTTAAAAAAGAAAAGCAGAACAACCCACCTACACTTCCTAGTAAGCAGTAGCATTTACATTGTTTGCTTTTTAGGGTCAAACACTCCACCTCACAGATGGTGAAAAGAGAAATTCATCCACACCCAAACACAAACACACGCAACATTCCTTTTCCAATCCATGGCTCCCACCACACTTTCCATCCCCGCCCTTCCCAACGTGGGACAATTTCACAGAATGACAAAACACTGAGGGTAGAGTAAGGAGAACAGCAATCTAGGTTTTCTTGATCCCAACTCGGTGCAGAAGGGCAGACTAGATGATCTCTTGCTTTCCCTTACAACGCCACATTTCTATAATTTTAAGGTTCTATAATCTCAGTTTCCCCATCTGTAAAACACAGGTAATAATACTCACCTTTGTAAAGCCTGGAATACCTTGCATGAAAAGGGTCTTAAGTACAAGGCATGATTGCTGAGGCAAATATTGTAGGGTTTTTACCTAGCCACACTCCATTTAAAATTGATAGCCTAAAAAGTAACATCTATAGCTTGCTACTGTATTTTCTCACATACAACAGACGTGTTTTGTTTTGTTTTTTTAAAAACCAGCTCCAGAAAATGGGGGGTGAGCATGGAAATGAGGACATACTGTAATAGCAGTTTCAGAGTAAGTCTGCATTGGATCCACAGGGGGGGTGTCTACAAGAGATGTTTACTGTGAAACTGCCTAATTAGCTCCGCAGTAAATGTCTTGCATCTACATGTGCTGTTCTATTAGGATGGAAGAAACTAATAACCTCCACGGCAGGTTAGTACTTGTAAATAAAAGTACTAGCCTGCTGAAGAGTTGTTTTTTTTGTTTTTGTTTTTGTTTTTACTTTGGAGCACTGCACATGTAGACTCTGATGCAGCAGGCTAGGGCCACGAGGGTGCTTCAGTGCAGGGCCTGCCTGCCTGCTAGCTCCATGCTGGAGCACCCTCATGACTTACCCAGCTCCTCTGCAGCACATTAAGTTGGGTCGGAGCAGCCTTGGGCTGGCAGGCTGACCCCCTGGACTCCCTGCCAGCTGGGGCTGCTCCAGCTCAGCTCAACGCACTGTGGTCCTAGACGCACATTCAAATGGCATGCCTGGGAACAATAAACTCTGGGGCAGCAAGAGCCACAGTTTATTGCTTTACATTAATTGCACATGTAGATGTACCCAGGGAGAAAAACGATAAGCAGGCTTTGCTCCTTAGCTGCTGCTGCAACAAGGGAAGATCTTTTTTTCTTTGTTCTTCCTTTCAAGGTACATATCTTAATCTAGGGCAGTGGTTCTAAAACTTTTTTTTTTCGCGGACCACTTGAAAATTGATGAGGGTCTCAGCAGACCACTTGATAAACTTTTTTAGTTCTACAAATCAAAGCACACAACTCATATTTTAATATCAGTAGTCTTATCTTACAAGTACAGATTTTCTCAATTGTTCTGCAACCTTTCTGTGGATCACCTGAATGGAGCTTGTGGACCAGTGTTAATCGGCAAACCACAATTTGAGAACCTCTGATATAGGGCATGTTGTACACAAGAAAATGCAACCTTATATTTCAGATTTGTATTATTGTGACAACTGAATCAAAACTATTGGCAAAGCAGTACGCTTCCCTTCCTGTCCCAAATTGTTGCAGGTTGCTTTTGTGCATAGTTAGACAGATGCTCCTGTACACCTCAGTGTAGACTGAACTTCAGTGGCAGACAATAGGATGTCTGCATATACTGTGTATAAAGCATATTCAGGTCTTTTGGGATAAAGGCTGTATAGCACATGGACCAGCTTCTCTATTATCTTGGCAACTAGTGAAATCATCAATGCAAAGCAGGTATTACATGTTACATGATAGGAATGGATTCCCATTCACTTGCTTTGTACAGGTAATAACTCTACCATGTCCAAGGCAAGGGAAGAGAAAAAGCAGGCCAATAATATAATATTTTGTATGATTATTTATACTTGATAGCAAACACTAAAGAAGTGAGGAGGGTGGTTTTAATATTTCTAGAAGACTGTTAATGTTGCCACCCCCCCTAAACATTACTTGCTTTCCTTTTGGATGCCAGAAAAGTCTTATCGGTTCCTCCAGAGTTCTGACATTAACACCACCTGAATTTTACCATGCAACCCATCATGGCACCCAGTCTTGGGAGCTGGATATGTAATGGTGGGCACACACACAGCTCTGGTCCAATCCTCTTCGTCTATTGCTTGACAGCTGGCACTATTTCTAAGGTTAAAGCGATACATTGTTTTCTGCCACCAAAACATTTCCCATTCCCTCGATCACATCCCTTTCTAGCTTAGCTAATAGGAAGTTCTTGCCAGTGAGCTAAAAACACATTTCAGGAGCTTACCCCAAAACTTTGGTAACACACAATTCTTCGTGGAAACATCACATGAACACCAGCATTTAGGACCACCACAGTTAACTTTTCCACCCTTCCTTTCTATTTTGTGATTGTCTAACCCTCACCTCTCTTCCTTTCCTGGCTTGTGCATCCCTCCTTGTTCCTTACTTAGTGTTTACCCTTTGCCCCTTTTTTATGTTCCTGTTTCCTTTTTCTTTTCTTTCTGGTTTTGCTCCTGCTTCTTTTTTTCTTCCAGCTGTAAAAATCAAGAGAATTGCTGCATAACTGATGATAAATAGAAGAGGGTGAGAGAGAGATTTTATGCTCTAGGCTATGAAAAATAGGGGATTGTGATAAAGAAACCCATCACCAAATCAGGAATGGCCAATAGTGACCAAAGAGTATGAGGGATGGGGGCAGGGGTTAATTCCAAATGTGCTGTGAAAACTTACTCTGAGAAAACTGTACCTATATCTGAGAGGCAGTTGAGGGAGTCTCTTTTAAATTTTTATTTCACTGGTGTTGCTTGTCATGGCAAAAAAGTATTCAAGTAATAAATAAACTGTGTTTTATATTACACCATGTGGCATATATCAGTATAGTGTGGCTCCTTGTGCTAAGCACATCAAAAGAGTTTTGAGAGAGAGGAAGAGAGAAGCAGAGTCAAGTAGCTCAAGCATCAGACTTGAGAGCCCAGGAACTACACTCCATATGTTTAACTGACTTATTTTCTTTGGGCCCAGTTCAGCCACAGTGAAAGCATTTGACCTTCTATGGCTACTAAAGGACTTCACTGATCTTGTGCTCATTCACTGTGACTGACTGGAGCTATCTGTTATTTTCTCATCTATAATATAGTGATAGTAGATTTTACTCTCTTACCTTACTTGGCCCCTTGAAGAACATTAATTTTATACAAATGCTAGATATCATTAGATAATATGACACTACAACATGGACATTCATGATGATACCCTTTGTCTCACAGTAACTTGTTAACCAGTCAGGAGCGTGGCAAGGATGTTTAGAGAAGGCATGGAGGCTGATGTGGGGAAACAATGGGAACAAGTCCTTCCCAAAGCTTCCTGCCTGGCTCTTACCCATTGACTCCTCAATTTACATCTTCACTGACTGCCTATCTTGTATGCACACCAGCCTCTGGCTTCTTTACTTTTCATTCCATCCAGGAAGAGCACACACCAACTGCTAAAACTTCCTTAGCCTCATGAAGGGTTTTTGAACCCGAAAGCTTGCTTAAAAATTCTTTTCCAACTATTTAAGTTGGTCTACTAAAAGATATGAGATTCACCCAAAGAACCTTGTCTGCCTATGTCCTTAGACCAACATGGCTACAACCTACACCCCTGTTATCACATTTGCATTTACTGAGATGGAGTAGCACATTTGCTTCTAACCTGGTTTGCTCAGCAGCCTGTGGTATGTTCTCATGAGCAGGTAAAATATTGAAGTTGGGAAGTTTTGTGTTGTGGAACTGATTCAGAATGTAGGTCATTTAGGACCTTCTCAATTGTCGGTAATGTATTTACTGTGATTATGTTCAATCATGCCTTCATGTAACTGAAAATACACAGGTGCTGACAATACTCAGCAGAGCAGCTATTTGCTCACCTTATTTTTATGTACTGTATTAATATCATCCCATTATGAAACACAATACCTCAAGCCATACCTTTGAGTTACTGACAGTCATTGCACTTCTTATGTGGCAAAACCACTCTTGCTGTGAGCTTGTGCCTTACAATACCCTCTGAGGTGTGTGCTGTTCATACAAAAGGCACTACCTGTCATGTCTAATTGCTGAATTATAACTTGAAGTCTAGTTAGCTTAACAATGGGACAACTGTTTCATACAATACCATCTGGGTTCCACTTTCCTCAGAATACCACTATGATTCCAAGCCCCTCCATCTAGTCTAATTGTTCTTCTGTCATTTCATATAATAAAAGATTAAATGACCAAGTCTAAGTATTAGAGGTTTTTCTTGACTGCCTAATACTAAATGATTTTAATTTCTTTCCATATAATGTTTGCCAAACATATGGCTTGAAAATGAACTTGTCCGAAAAAGTAATGACATCACAAGTCTGTCCTTGGCAATAAAAATTCTGAAGTCACATGTTAACATGCAGAACAGATGAAGAACAATAAACACCGGTGAATGCCTCAGTCCTTTGATATGTAAAGTTATCCTGTTCCTACAGAAGCTTAGGTTGAACTCCATCTTTGGTCATAATAAGTGGAGTGCATTCGGGAAGATGATCAAGAATGAAAGCAAAAAGACTTGTGGCTAGAATCTGGTACTTCAAATAAAGGAACATTAAGGAAGCCCATTAATGTGTGCGGGACAAGTACACAGTGAAATTTAGAATGGTCGTGCCCTTAACATCACTAATTGAACGGAGCAGCCAAATACCTACATGACAAGTTACATTTTTTCCTAGTTCCAGGGGTCTTTGTTTAAGAGTTTAACCTCCAAAATTACCTAGAGTCAGAAATGGACAAAAGCATTGGCTCCAAGCTTCTTTTTCCCTACCCAGTTTTAGGAAGGTCAAATTTAAATACAAATATAGATTCAAACTTAAGACCACCTCTAAGGTCAATGAAGGACTGATACTTCATATTCATTATTTTGTCTGCATTATCTCTACACAAACTTGAGATTAAGGTGGGATATTTGACTGGTCAAATAAAGTTTGGTCAATTGACGGGTCAGATATCAGTTAAATATTCTAAACAACTGCCAGTATGTTAAAAAAATACCAAAACCCCCACAAATTTTCCATTAAATGTGTCAAAAAGCAATTTAAAAAATTACATGTATGTCAAGAATGCTAAAAAATGTAGTATTTTGGTAACATTGTTATAATTTTTGTCCAGTCAATTGATAATATTTGACTGGTCTATTGACCAGCTTGCCAACCCTACTTGAGAGTCTTAGGGGCAGGGACTACTTACTGGTCCTCTATGGCTCTGGTGGGAAATGGCTTGCTACTTTGAGGGTATGGTTAGCTTCTGAGCAAAACATGTTTGGCTATTCTTTATAATTGGTGTAAGTATTGGTGCAAGTAACTCACCCAGCTTCCTCCTCTAGGCCAGTCAGCTCTGAGTTCAAGCTTCCAGTCGCTTTATTTTTTACACGGGGCAAGCTTGTCCTCACAGCAAACAAAGCAAGCAACTGGATAATCAATTGTGCAAATAACAAACAAAATCAAAACCTGTGGTCTTTCTTCAGACCTAAAGAGGGGCAATTCGGGCTCTGTGCTTCTTCCTCAGTACACCGACCTCCCCTCTTCTCCCCCTTGCCTTCTGCCAGTGGCGTACCATGTGTCTCCAGAGCCCAGGGGCCAATAACTTACATTTCCCCCCCCGATTGGGAGTGCAGGAGGGGTCCCCTAGTGGCTGATCGTCGGGCCTGGAAACACCGGGACCCGGGGGTATGCCTCCCCTGCCACCCCATTTCTATGCCACTGCCCTCTGCTCCTGGAGCTCTTAGCTTGCTCTATAGCTCCACCCTCATTTACTGCTCTTCAGTTTCAGCTTGATCCCAGTCTTCCAGCCAGGCAGACTCTTAACTGCTGACTACCTGCAATCAGTTATTCTTTATGTTAAGTTGCAGATACTGAGAAAAAATGCATAGATCTAAGATCTACCTTCCTGCCCAAATCTCAGCTATTTTCACACTTCAAGACAATAGTACCAAATAAAACTCCAAAGGCATCTATAAAGGCAACGTTACTTTAGAGAAGAGCTGATGAATGTTTTAACTGATGGTTGTACCTTTTATAGGGAATTTGGCATTAAAAAAATCAGTACATTTTAAGTGAGTTTCACTTCAAGTCTTTGTATTAATTTGTTCAAACTTCAAACAAAAAAGCACAAAAGTGTGCAAGAACAAATTTGCTTGGCCTTGACTGTCATTTCTTGCTACAGATGTTTAGCAGATGGTGATAGAATTTGGATCTGGATTACTTTTACAATAGAATTTGTGGTTCAAGTTTATGGCTCAGTCATTGGTTCAATAGTGCCAAAGTCTCCTGAGCTGTTCACCTAGGATTTTAATTTCAAATGCACTCAGATGGATATAACAAGAACTGTTCGACTTTGTCACAGGTCCTATAGTATTAATACCTAAAGAAGATTCTTCCTCAGGTGAAGGGGAAGGTCCATAAGAGGACTGAGTTCCATTATGAAGAAGTTCAGAGTGGCTATGATATGCATCATTTTGAAAACCATGAAGTTAGCTGAGCATGGATCTTTTTAGAGTACGATACACAAGTGAGGATTACCATGACTTACAGTTTAGCAGGATTCAACAAAACTGGATTAGCAATGGAATGAACTGGAGATGTCTCCACAGTTTATATGACTAGCAAGTCTGTAACAAATCAGAACGTGAGGTCCATGAGCAGCTAGTTACCATGAACCCTCATTGGCCTCCTGTCTAAAACTCATTGCACTGTGCTGCCAAGATCTTAATATAGACCTCAGCCACTTAGAACAACAAAAAATATCCTGACTGTCGCTCTTTTGAAAGGATATGGGCTTTGGCCTGCATATGAAAGTTAACTTTAGCATAGTCTTTAACAAAGTGTTGACATGGAGACACTACTTAATTCTTATACAGCAAGGGTGACTTGCATGGATCATTTAGTACTGTCAAAACAGAGTGCTCTGTGACTAAGGGCTTGTTGTATATGACCTCAGCTTGCAAGCACCATAAATCCATGGAGTTCCAAAGAGAAGAAACTGTAAATATAATTCTTGTGTCTTAAAGGAATGGCTCAGTTTAAAACCCTCGTAAAATAAAATATTGACTTCTCCAGTGTTTTCTTCAGGAAGAAATTGGCGAAGAAAAAGAAGACTTGAATAAGAGAGTAAAATTATTTATTATAAACTTGCTTTGAAGGGTGTCTTTATGCCTGAGAATCTAGTTATACACAGACTATAAACTATTTTAATTACACATGGAGTGTAGCCAGTACTACTGAAGGAAGTGCTTGACTTTTTAACTTTTGGTGATTTTTATTTCTTAAAAGAGTGTTGAGAGAAATTAAGGTGACAGAGAAAATGTGTAGAAAGAATAAAAACCACATGCACACACATACACACATGCACAAATCAGCAACTGATTCACTTATGACTGATGAAGTTGTTAAAATTGTTTGGATACAAACTTAAAAGGAGCTCTAGATCCATGTCAGCCAGAAGATTGTGGCACAGAAAGGCTACTAAAAGCTGGCAAAACAGTGAAGTAAATTGTATTTGTAAGCATTCAGTTAGACGTAACATTCTTGATTAAACCACCCATACTATAAAAACCTCAAACTGAAGATTTGTTACTTGAGTTTCATCAGACATAAATATCACTAACTATAGTTCTGTATTCCTTGGTCAAATTATTTTTTTTTATATTCACATACACACAGAGACCATATATTCATAAATAAAAGTAGAAGTTTGCTGACTTTAAAATATACTGTATAGACATCTACAATAATCCAAATGCGTTCACATTTACTGTTTGCTTAATTCAGAATGTAAAACAAACCTTAGCCTATGTGCGATTGTCCCTAGTACTCTTCCCTGAAGAAGCCCCCTGTTCCTAACTATAACTTCCATTGCTTCATAAACAAGATAAAAAGCAATTATGTGCCTTTGAGTTGGAGTTATTTAAACTGGCTTGACCTTGCTGCCAGGAGAAGGACTTTTGGAGCCCTCAGAAAACAATACAGACTTATAAGAGTTATTTTAGGAGCTAATCCAGAATTCTCGGACTCCTTTACGTAGGAAAGATGTCCATAAAACTCAAGTGCATAGTGGAGTTAATATAGCAAGATTTTCTCCCACCAGGAAGGATGATTTTGATTTAGCTGGTTTCCCTTGGGTGGCTTGGCAAAGTGTACTCTACTACCTTCTCAGCTGATTGTGACTGATACAGGCATTTACAACTGCAGCCATGAAACAGAGGAAGTCTCATATGTCTGTAATTTTGCTGGTATTCAAAGGGACACAGTTATTCCTGCCAAATCATCTACCTCTTCATTATGAGGACATTATTCAAAATGTATTAAAACTTGGCCAAATAATAAAATGTGTAGGTAGCAAAAAACCCACTGTGGTTACAGCCTGTGGTAGACACATGCTCATCAAGCAAAAGAATGCTCAAAATCTACTTTAAATAAGGATGTTTTACCTTAGTTTGTGATTTGTAACTAAATACATTTTTCCTCCATAGTCTACCACCTAAAAATAACCCCCTGTTTTGGAAGCCCCAAATATATTTCACGAATGTTGATGATCATCTAAAAGCTACCAGCCAATTTAATGACTAAGTCAAGATCAAGATGTAGGGATTACATAGGTAGATCTAGGATTCTGAAAAGGGGGGTGCAGATGGTGCGGTGCATTCATCACATATTTTTATCCAGTTACAATAAACTAGATGCTCTACTTAATATGCTAGGGCTGTGTTATTTAGTTTAAGATTGAAGCAAAACAAATAGGACTTAACTGGAATAAGCTGAAAACAATCTGCAGGGCTGTAAAGCATATTACCAGGAGCAGCTAACAGGACAGCAGAATTGCAGAACAAAGGCTAGCTTGATTGGCAGAACATCAAGACCATCAAAAAGAAGAAAGGGTTGTTAATCACCTGTGGAATAAAGAGTTTTAGGAAGGGATCAGGTAGATTATAATGAGCCATGAACTCAACTGACTTCCTCAGCACTGCCTGATTAGAAATTTTGCTATCACAGCCAAGCAGTTGGTTTTAAACTTTGGGTGGACCAGGGATCAAAGGAGGGGGGATGCAAGTTCACCTGTGTACATCCACCCCCGCCCCGGAACCACCTCTGAGGGAATTGCATATCTACATGTGCAATTAATGTGGCACCATAACCTTCGGTGCTGTCTGTGCTGGAGTCAACTGCTCCTGGGTTTCACATCTACACGTGTGCTCAGGACAGTAGCAATTTGGGCTGGGACGGCACAGGCCCACAACTGGCTGGGCTGATCAGGCACAGTTAACATGCCCAGTCAGTATCTACACATGTTTCAGCTCATTAAAGTACTCTGCCATAACTTAGTACTGTCCCCGACAATACTATCCTATGGTGGAGTTAATTAGTTTACTGGGCCCTAATACTGGCACGTGTAGGCTGTGACATTTTACTGTGGAGCTAATTAGTCAACTCCACAGTAAAGCGCATGCATAGATGCACCCACTTAAAAGCAAAGACACAGAGCCTTTTATATTTATTGAGGATTTTAGAATGTATCATTAGTTAGTTGTACGCTGCTGATTTTACAAAGAGTTTATGAGAGGAAAGAGCTGTAAAGAAATGGCTTAACATGATTAACAATTATTGTATCTTATATAACAAAAGTTCAGGAAGTGTTGGTACTGTTCTGTTCAGCCTTTACCTGCAAGTGGCAGAGATTTCTGTCCCTACACACAAACAACTGTATTTTGTTCCTTTTGTGCATATAACGTTCATTAATACTAACAGTGTTCAGGTATAGACTTTCAAGGACAGACTCATTTGGAGGTATGAACAGAATATTCTTACTTGAAGACCTGAGGTTTAATAGAAGTAAGAAGGTGGTTGTAGAAGTGAGTACTAACAGCCACACAGATGGACAAGACTAGGAATTAACTGGTTTATATTACTGAATGCTAGCAAAAAAATGTAGTTCTAAATCTAAATCTAAATTGTAGATTCAAATCTCCCTCCCACTCATACCCCATTCCCAATTTACTCAGTTTGGCACAAGGAAGATTTCATGGAGCTAAGAAGAGGGATTTTGACTTCCCAGGCTACTGGAAAGACTCTGCCACCTCTAATAAAGCCCATAAAGCTGGACTCTGTGGTGCAAAAGGGACTACTTTTATAGCTTCTATAAATCCCATTTGTCTTGCATCCTTAGGCTGCAGAACTGCACAGTGTGTGTGGTGGCGAGAAACCCCACAGGCCTTGGGAATACTGGGGGCAAACCCTGGCATTCCCAATGCCCTGGGGTACTCAGCTCCTGAGCGGGCAGGGGCAGAGCAGGAGCTGCGCAAGCCAGAGTTTCGCTGGCTCTTCAAGCGTCTGCTTGCTGGGTGGGGTGGCAGCCAGCTGATTATGGCAGCTGGAGCTGCCACCGCGGGGAATTTAAAAACCCTGCTGGAAGCTGGCAAGGAGGGGGAAGGTGGCTGGGAGCATGCTGGATGGAGAGAGGCTCCATGTACTGGCAACAGCGACTCCACAGACACTGCCCTGTGGTAGAGGAGTGGGAGCAGTGGCTGGCACCAGGCTGCGGATGGGCAGTTTCCAGCCCCTCAGCAATAAGGAAATTCAAGCAGGCGCTCTTCTCAGGGAGGGCACCTGGAACCGGTGGCAAGGGCCCTGAGGCTAGGGGCTGAAGCTCCAGGTGTCATCTTTATCTGGGTATCAGACCAAATTATTATAGTCAACACCGTACCCCACTGTCAAGGGGGGTTGACATATTGTCAGGATGAAGACTAGAATACCTGAGTGGATGGGGTGTAGGGGAGGTGGAGCCCAGGGAACACCACAGCGTATCCATGAGTACCCCTGTCTCCAGGACAAAAGGGGAAGAAAACACCACTGAACCCCCTCTCTTATTACATATACTATCAAGTTGTGGCAGGTGAACTGGGGAGACTCTGACTGTACGGCGGAGCCATACTCACGGTGCCTACTCCAAGTGTGATAGTGGGATGTAAAATATAGATGTGCTTTGCATTCTGAGCACTGAAACAAGCAGCAACAGCAACAATACTACTACCTGGCACAGACACTGATCTTCAGTAGGCTAAAAGGCACTCTATAGAGGAGGTCATTATCATTATCCCCTTTTACAAACAGTGAGATTGAGAAGTGGAAGAACTTGTTTAAGTTTACCCAGCAAGCAGAGCTGGGACAAGGACTAAGATATTGCTGCCTGCTAGGAAACATTGCCTAGGATGGGGCTTAAACCAGCACTTGTAGAAGTCAGACCTATGAAAATTAAGCACTGAAGGCTGAAGTGAATACTGGGGTGCCAACCTATTTCTAGATGCACTTGCTGAAAGGTGGTTTGGTTTTTCTACAATGCTATGGATGCAATAGATGCAGCTACCTCCATTCTAACCTCTTAGATATATTTCTACATCCCAAGACATAGTCTGGGATTTCCAAGAAAGAAAGAATTGAACATACAGGGCCCAAGCTCATGACAAGTCATTTTAACTACAGCAAACTGCAGCATAAAGGGCAGATGTCCTGCTGCTGTTATTATTAGGTGATTGAGAGAGGCTACATATCAGAAGAGACATTAAAATCACTGGTGGGGTTAGAGAACAGTCTGCTGGCATACCCTAGAGGAAATATTGGATTGCTGTCACCACTTCCTGATGGCAAAGTAGCTGCTTTGATGATTAATGTTGGCATTTTTAATTCTAGCACTGCCATTCCTCCACTGTAGAGTGAAGGATCTGTCAGCATTTCAAGAAAAACTCCCTTATTCTAGGGACTCAGCTATAAATGCTAATGACAGAGTTAACCAGAGAAATTGCATGTTCTACACATTTTTAAAAATTATATAATTGAGTCAATTTGTTTATTATAAAAAAAAAATTTAAAATAAGTGCTTTTGGATCTGTATACACTCTCTCTCTCTCAGACACTTTTAAATTAAAGTGGCTATTTAAAAAAAATGAGAACCAGCTCTTCTCCCATAAATTTTACTTCATAGCCAGATCAGACCCTTTAATATTTTTCTTTAAAAAGGAATAGTGACTGATTCCTGAGACTGAACAGTCTGCTCATGCTATTAAAAATAACTCAGGAATAAAAGGAGTATGACATTGTACAAACTACTCATGCGCAGCTTGCCCACAAGGAGATAAAGAGTAAGACCAGCTCTCTGGTGAAGAGTACCTGGATTAAGAATTACTTTAAATGTTGGTCCACATCCTTACCTACCCTTGGACCAAGGCTGAATGCAAGACCATCGTTTTCAGGCAACTTTGTCATGGGTCTTGTGACTAATACTGATGCTTTTCTTTGCACCAGCACAGAGATATTCAGCCAAGAGTTTAGAAGTTAGGCTTCTAATGCTTTATTTGTACACCTAAATCAGTGCCCTGATTTTCAGAAGAGCTTCCACAGGAATATGTAACTTAGTGTCTGGACCCTGATTGGGGAATTTAGGAGAAGTAACATTCCTTCCTAGGACTTACAGATGATCAGCTCAGATAGAAAGGTCAGAATAGTCATAAACTGCAGTAGGAGTCATCCAGCCCTTTCTAAAATGTTGCAAAACAAAGCTAGATTTCTTGTACTGCTGCGAAGCTTCATCATACTATTAGGCTATATGAAGATTTGACTGATGCAAGATGTCTAGATTCCCCAAAAGAAGACAGGCTATTGTTATAAAACATTCAAAGAAGTAATAAAACACAGAGAAAAGGACAGTACTGTTGCTGCCAAAACCAGTGGTAATAGGAATCCTAATCAGAACAGAAAAGAGGACAGAAGAAGCGAGTCAATGAACCATGACTATCTCTGGTAAGAGTGAGATAATGCAGCTCTTCATTCTAATGCAAGACTCTTTCTGTAAAATGATATTGCCGGAGGAATTCCTTTCAACGATCCTGTTTTGTTAAATCATATATGAAACAGTTGCACGCGAGCCCCAAATCGATGCATATTTTGTCATCTCCCTCAAACCAGTTTGGCCTGGACACTGTTTAGACACTGTTTCTCAGGGATATTATCTGGTTTTCTCTGGGAGAGAAATCACTAAAATAAATTTGTCCTGTTAACAAACAAAAAATATGAAGAAAATCATTCTTTTGAGTACCGCATTAATTAGCTGCATCTAGGGTCCAGCTATCCTTGACAGGCCTCAGAGTGAAGAAAATTATATTTCTGAGGAAAAAGAAAACTGCAGATACTTTTCTTATCCCAAGAGATCATAAAGCAGAGAAAAATGAAAAGCTTCTTGACCATCTTCCTAATTTTTAAAGATGCTGAGGACTCTGCTTTATCTGCAAATATGCCAAAGAGGTGAAGTCACTAATTGATGAGGTTCTATCAGGATTTTTTGCCTTTGGAGAGAACAATCTGCCAAACTAGCTGTTTTCTGCATTTTTGTTCCAGGAAATCAGGACAATATTGATGATTCTTTGCCCGTTGGAATAAACTAGACGCCAGCACAGCCCAGCAGTTTCTTCTTAGTTGGATCCCTGTGAAACACCAACTTCAAGCAATTGCAGTGGCCTCAAATGTTATGTGCTATGCTTCTTCAGTTTTGATTTTATGTTTTGTTGGCCTGAAAAGGTCACATTTTGCCACATACACTCAAGACAAAGACAACCTGCTATAAGTTTATTTGATTTGCTGGTTGCAATATACATTTATAGAATCATAGAACCATAGAAAATTAGGGTTGCAAGGGACCTCAGGAGGTCATCTAGTTCAACCCCCTGCTCAAAGGAGGACCATCCCCAACTAAATCATCCCAGCCAAGGCTTTGTCTACTCAGGTCTTAAACCCCTCCAAGGATGGAGATTCCACCACCTCTCTTGGCAGCCTGTTCTAGTGCTTTACTATCCTTCTGTGAGAAAGTTGCTCTTAATTTCTAACCTAAACTTCCCTTGCTGCAACTTGAGACCACTGCTCCTTGTTCTGTCATCTGCCCCAATGAGAACAGTCAACTCCATCCTTTTTTGAACCCCCCTTAGGTACTTGAAAGCTGCCATTAAAATCTCCTCTCAATCTTCTCATCTCCAGACTAAATAAGCCCAGTCCCTTCAAACCTTTCCTCATAACTTGGGTGCATCCCAGCCCCTGAACCATTTTTGATGCCCTTTACTGGACTCTTTCCAATTTGCCCACATTCTTTCTGTAGTGGGGGCCCCAAAACTGGACACAGGACTGCAGATGTGGCCTCACCAGTGCTGAATAGAGGGGAATAATCACTTTGCTTGATCTGCTGGCAATGCTCCTACTAATGCATCCCATTATGTAGCCAGTCTTCTTTGCAACAAGGGCACACTGTTGGCTCACATTCAGCTTATTGTTCACTGTAAACCCCAGGTCCTTTTCTGCAGAGCTGCTGCCCAGTCAGTCAGCCCCCAGCCTATACAGCACTTTCCGCTTGTCCTTGTTGAACCTCAGGACATTTCTTTTGGTTCAATCCTCTAATTTGTCTAGGTCTCTCTGAATCCTAGCCCTACCCTCCAGCATATCTACTACTCCCCCCAGCTTGGTGTCATCTGCAAACTTGCTGAGGGTGCACTGTATGCCATCTTCCAGGTCATTGACGAAGATATTGGACAAAACTGGCCCCAGGACCGACCCTTGGGGCACCCCACTTGATACTGGCTGCCAACTACACATTGATTACCACCCTTTGAGCCTGACGATCCGCCAGTTTTCTATTCACCTTACAGTCCATTCATGCAACCTGTACTTCTTTAGCTTGCTTGCAAGAATGTTGTGGGAGACTGTATCAAAAGCCTTACTGAAGTCAAGATATGTTATGTCCACTGCTCTCTCTGTATCCACAGAACCAGCCAACTCATCAAAGAAGACAATCAGGTTGGTCAGGCATGACTTGAATGTACAAATGGGAAATAATCGGTATAATGCTTAACATTAATCATACCACAGTTTTAATTTTATTGCAAAATGATCATTTAAATACTGGCAGAAGCCAACCTTGTCTATCAGTTATAGCATGAATCTAGCAGAGGTCTGGGTTTCAGTTTTTCACATTTTCTCTAGTGGAAGCCTCTACTGTTTGTTCATAAAGCTGCCTTCTGCGTAGAAACAGTTGAAAAATGAAGACAAATCACTATCTTGTGTCAACATTTTGGCACATAGCTACAATATCTGGCTATTTTCACTACTGTATTTACTATTATATTTCTGGGCTGCTTTTCTGCATGAGGCAAAGAGGCCCACATGATTCTCTGTTTCTAGCTCTCCACTTCAGCAGCCCACCTGGCCTTCCATTTACAGCATCTCCCAAACTCTATCCCATTTTAACATGGCTGAGTACAAAATGAAAAACAGGTGAGCAGAAGTCTGCACTCTGTTGTGATCAAGTAGCTCATTGCCATAGTCTTAGTTCTACTGCAACAGGACTTAAAAAGTGGATAGCCATGTGACCACCTACTTTATCTACAGCTAATGCTACTTCTGCCACCCCCTTTCCCACTTGTTCTGAAAAACTGTGGCCCCTGAATCAGTACCGGGAACCAGAAAAGATTTCTGGGATATCTGAAATGCAAGTATAGAAGGACTAGATTTCCAGTACAATGTTCTTTTACTTATTTTTACCTAAAAATCATCACTATTATGCAGCAGAGTTTGGCGTTCCTTTGGGTGATTATATAATGTACGTTTCCGTTGTATTCCTTTCAAGCCATATATTTCCCTCTCAGTTGCAAAGTGACAACATTCTGAGGTGCAAAAAGGCAGACATTGCCTTCTAATGGCATCTCTCCATTGTTGCTAGATACCAGAACATTTCAAGACTGACAGAAGCGGCGGAGGTTCTATCTGACTCCGTACTGAAGGGATAAAACACAGGACAAACAACCTGAAGTGCAGCTGAGTATTCTTGATGTGGCTACTTAATTGGAAAACAGCTGGAATGGAAAATCTGATGTTTCTTGGCAGTCCATATAAGATTTTTTCCCAACAAGGAGAAAGCATGATCCCTGGGGCTTATAATTAAGCAATAATTAGTCAGGCATACACTGTAAGGACCTCAGAAAATGACACATGGTTGCAATATCTTTGAACATTCCTTCCATTTCTTTCCACTTTATCCAAAATGTACCCACTTTGAAAACCAGACTCCAAAGCTAGGTTCTGAGATCTGGCCAGGAGATCTGAGGGAGTTCAGTCTAGGGAAGCAGCAGAGGTCATTGCAACAAAAGAGAAGGTACTGAGGCATGTTGGGGGAACTTAGTAAAGGGTTAAGGTAATGCTTAACAGAACTCCAGTCAGTAGATAAGTACCAACAAATATACATATGGTTCATGCACCTTTATAACAGTTAAATATTTTAGCCTGTACATGATTGTATGGGATGGAAATGGCTCAAGTCATGAAGTTGGCTCCAGATCCAAATGGCTGGTCTCATTTAGGGTTTTGGTATTGTCTATTATAACATGAAAGCTCAGTTATACTGTCTGGATCTGAACTTAGCCAAAATTCAGGAGGGTCCAGATTTGAAGTTCTGGTTGTGGCTCTTTGCATTGGTAGATATGTAGAATAGATATAGATATCTCTGCATAGATATCAGAGATGTAGATCCCAGGCTGAATGTAGCTAATGATGTATCTGTAGCCTAATGTTCCATGATTACATGGAAGCAGTACACAACAAGCACCTATTCTGCCATGAGACTGGGTGGTCACTCTGCTTCACTGAGTGAGTGTTAATAAAAGCAATACATCCTCTCAAGGCTACATGCATGCATTATATGATTGTCAGTTCAGCCCCACAATACGGAAGTCAAAGGAATCACAATTTTTAGTAAAATATATTATTTACCCACAGAATAACAGATGTTCTGGGGTTTTTCAGGCTTGTTGGCCCTCAGCTAAGATGGTTTTAATTAATTTTCTGCACCCCAATGTTTATTAATAACTAGATATATAAATTTGAAGTCCCCCCCCACCCCACCAGCTTGATGAATAGGACTCCCTGCTGATGAGATCAAGACACTTAGGCCTCTTTCCTTTTTCTTCGCAGTGGGAATTTCAAGAATCACTGCCACCCTCTCATTAAATTGAAAAAGATTTATAATTATCTGGAGTTGAACAAGCCTGATCCAGTACCAGAATGTTGTTTGGAGATTGAGAGAAGGTGTTGATTGGAGTACATTGCTCTGCTTGGTGTTGATTCCTAGAGATTGAAAGGGATGAGTAAATCAGTATGGAATCAAAGCCACAGAACAATCCTTTGTAGTAAGGTAAAGCTTTGGTATGAGGAGAGCTTGTAAAGCTATTTTTTACCAGTGAACCCAACATATGCATTATTAGTACCAACAAATAAAAGCTGATGGTACCAGAGCATATGTAGAAGAGGTCATCACTGGTGGCTGAATAGAACCAGCACCAAAGAAGAGATGGATACCAACACTAACAATATCAGCGCTGATAAAAAGTGTTGCACAGATCTCAGTATCAAGGATATCAAAATGGTAGAGATTGGGGCAAATCCAAGGGGGATGCACTGGCCCAGTTGTCCCCCTTTGATTTCTGGTCCACCCAAAGTTTTAAACCAACTGCCTACCAGTGGCAGCAACATTTCAAGTCAAGCAGTGTTGAGGAAGTTAATTGACAAGAAGAATCATTATAACCTACTTTCAAAACACTTCATTCCATGGGTATTAATGACCCTGTCTTCTGTTTAATATTGATGTTTCACCACTTCAGCTTTCCTCTGTTCTGCAATTCCACTGTCAGCTGCTCCTGAAGCTCCTGTTTCACAGCCCTGCAGTTTTATCTTTAATTTAGTCTGATGAAGTTATATTTGTTTTTGCTTCAATCTTAAACAGCCCCAAGGCCCCTAACATATTATTAAAGCTTCTAGTTTCTTTTTAACTGGAAAAAATATGTATTGTGTTATATGTAATGATGCACCTTACCATCTGCACCCCATTGTTCAAAATTATAGGTCCACCCATACTAAAAATGATATCAGAAGATAGGCAAGGTAAATTTCATATAACTTGAGTGGTATGGGATGAGGTGCCCAGGAAATGTTTTCAAAAATTTGAAGGAAGCTTTTAGGATTGAGAGCCAGAAATTTTATGAGGTTTCCCATGAGTAGTGGGTGAAGATAAGTAGCTCTTATCTTGAGGGCCTGTAGCCTCTGTGGGATTTATCCTTCCATTTTAAAGGAGGAGGATCTTTTAAGATAAATCACAAGTGCCAGATCTCAAAGCTTTAGGGGCTGAGTATACAGCGTTATACATTTTTTGGAGCATAGAAAACCACAGATCTGAACCAGGCTGCATAGGCTGGTCTAGTAGGAAAGTCATAGGGCATGATTCCTCCTATGTATTTTATTAAAAGACCTGCAGATCTCTCACTGCTCAGGAATGCAACATCAGCATCTTGTGCAATTCTCATTCAGTGGCATGACAGCTTTAAATAATAGGCAATATTTGAAGACCAGCCTTATCTTCCATATAATTATCTTTAGTACCAAATCAAAATTCGGATAAAATAATAAAAAAGAACAGGTCCCAACGTTCAGGAAGTTTGATTAGAAGTTAGAGACACACTAACTAAGAACTGGTAGCTATTCTAAAATTAATATTTGCCCTACTGACAAGTAAATAATATTGACAATTAATGAAGACTAAACTGTTCTTATTTATGGCAGCACTGGAACTTATGGCAGCACTGGAAGTTACGGAAAAAAGCAGATGTCCAGTTCTTTGCTGTTATTGCTAGATAAATTACCATATACATTTTGTTTCAGTCAACTAACAGCTATAACGTACACACACAGAAGTGCTCCTACCCTAAAAATGAGTTTAGCTCCTCTAGTATAAATAATTTTCAAGATAGCCTGATGTCTTTAAGTATAACCTTTATAAAACCTCATCCTGTTTCAGATGTCCTAAAACAAGGAAAAAAATCTATTGAGAAGTAGAGCTCTACTGTGCCCCAGAATGTCAGTGTTTTTCCTATTCCCGATGAGAAAGCTGCCTCCGTGTACAAGACACTGATAAATAAATATCTAGGACAGCAGTTAGCAACGTTTTGTAGCAGTGGATGGGAACAACCTGGCTCAGGTCCAAGGCAGTCTGGTGCCTCTGATCTGGCTGCCATAACCTGTCCGTGCTGCCTGGTCATGGCATGGACCAAGTCCTCCGCTGGTGGAACACCACTGAACACCCTGGCTCCACAGGCTGGGTCCAATGGCTCTGGTCCTGACCTGGACCGTGGGCTATATCATGCTAACTGCTGGTCATTCACTGTGGGGTCACAGCACAGCAAGCTTATAACATCCCCATATTTTAATTGTTAAATTAAGTTGCTGCTGGAGTAAAGTTCTGGGCTAGTATCTCTGCAGGCCGAAGCCTTCTATAGACAAGAGCAATGCTGAATCACAGAGAAGTAGCTGGAGAGGTCCCAGTGGGGAGGAGGGATGAGGGGAAGGTTGCTATATTGATTGGCGGCTGCCCTTCATGTGGCTCCGCCCCTCTGCACTGATTGGTGGGCAGGACCCAGAGGGAAGAGGAGGGATGAGCGGGCAGTTATTATCTTGTCTGCTACCCTTTTTACTGCCTTGCCAGCCGGTGCCTTCCCCTCCCGGCAGCAAGAACTGCTGTTTTCCACTGAGGAGCCAGCATATTATTCTTTTTAAGGCTTTTTTTTTCCTGTTGATTTTGTGGATTTCGTGGCCAATCCTGGGTTTCACAGTTTCTGCAAATTAAGTAGGTCACCACAAATTAAGTAGGTCCCTATCTATAGGTTATCTAGTTCAACCCCTTGCCTGAGGCAGGATACAACCACACTAATTAGGACCAAACTGCAAGTGAATTTAGACAGGTATTTTTTTTGAGCTCTTACAAATAGCAAGGGATTTCCTGATCAAAGAGGAGCAGGAACTCTTTCTAGAACTTCAAAGGCAAGGGGGAAACCATACTGCAGAAACAACCTGAAGTTAATTGGTCATGAGGTTGATTGGGGTGCGACCGTTCCACATTGTACTGTATCTATATAACGGGTATAAAATGAGAGGGGACTGGACCATACCAACTTCATTGCTCTTCAACTAATGCGCTTCAGACTAAATTTGTGGTTGCTGGCTAACACTAAGGATACATATAGATGTTCAGGGAGCTTAGGAAGAGGTTAAAAATGGCTACCTGATCAAGTTGGCTCAGGTGTAGACCGTACACTTTGATCCTTAGTTCAGTCAATCTAAGTGTGAACTGTATGTAAGTTCAGGAAGGTTAGATAGATCGGCAAATGGATGACCTGATCTAAATCCTCTGTACCTCAGAGATAGTTTAATTTAGATTGGGTATGGTGAGGCCAATCTAACTGAACTTCTGTATGGCTCCTAGCACAGCCCCAGAGCAGCCCTTTTTCTACCCACCTGGCACTTCTTGTCCCTCTCCCCCTGTCGTCCCCCCCGAGCCTGCCAAACCCCACATCTCGCAACCCGCTCCTGGTGCCAGCTTTACTTGTGTTCAGCAGTGCTGGGAGCTGGGGAAGTAATTCAGGGTGGAGGGGGGTAGGACGAGTAGGAAGGATGTGGCGGGGTTCTCTTGGGGGAGTTGTGCATCTGGGCATGAGTGAGGTTGGGGGGCTAAAAATAGCACCTGGCCCCAAAAGTGGTGGACAGAGCTGTCCCACCTCTCCAAGCCCCCCCACCCAGGCCCTGCTAGCCCCCTAATCCTGTCAAACCCTGCCAGACCCCACTAACCCCCCACAGACCCTGCTTCCCCCCAAGCCCCCTGGGGAACCACAGTAGCTCCTTCAATGCCCCCCTGATTCCTCTAACCTCACCCATGGACCCCACTAGCCTCCCAATGCCAGGGCTTGCTTGCTCCCTGGAGCCTCCTTGCTTTCCCTGACCCCGCCAAGATCCCTGCCCACTAGCCCTCCATCCAGACTTACGTAAGATCAGGTGGCCATTTTTAACTCTAACTTCCCCCTAACATCCCTGAATGTTTATATGTACACCAAGAAGATTTTTAAGGTGATTCCCCCTTCATCTGCAGGTGTCACAAAGAAATCCAGACAGACCAGAAGGAGCTTATTTTTTATTTCATGTGATGCATAGCTAAAACATGCGATTCAAATATCCAGTTCTAATCACATCATTTTACCACAAATGGCTTCTCCAGCCAGAATATTTCTATGCAACATGCAAAGTTTTCCACAGAACTTATTGAAAACAAATGTTATCAAATATTTAAGCAAAACAGAAAAAAGAAGTGGAGCTTCTTTTGGTCTTAAAATTCAATCTTAGGTCTCTCACCAAATTCTTAGGAAGTCTCAGCTCTGGAAGACTATAGTGAAGGTAAGAAACATACTTGGTTCTATGCACCATCATCTTCAGGATAATGATGCCAAAGTAGAGGTTGAGGTGGGCTAATTTTTCTGGCACTTGTTAAGAATACAAATAGAACTGTTTTATGCCAAAGTAGATGCACACATTCTAGGTCTGAAAAAGACCCAGCTCACTTATATGACACGATGTTGCCTCTGGCCTCAATTTTGAGGATTGTGCACTTACACTGCAGCACTTCCAGTTAGCACACGAGAGTGAATTAGCAGAAGCTACATCCCAGAATAATCACCAGCCAACTAAATGTGCCTACATCAGGGTTTAGTATTTACGCCGAGCCTTTCCCCTCAGCAATCCCCAGTTACTACCTTTCCTGAAAAACAATTACTTTTGTGGTGGACAATGGCAACAAATCTCAATACAGAATCCAGAAGGAAGAACATTTCTGCAAAGGATACGATGGTGAACTCCCACACATGAAACAATCTATGGGATCTTTCAAATCTTCAAAGAGGGAGGACCTCAGTTATTTTAATTTTCTTCTTTAATTCTCATCCTAAAGATCCACCCCTTTCTTAGAATAATTCTCTAAACTATACTTCATCTTCTCCAGTTCCTTGTTAAGACCAGATGTTGTGGGACAGCTGGTGAGTAATTAACCCTAATCAAAGTGCTTCCCAAAAGTTATTTTAACTGAAGAGAGGAGCAGGCTGAGAGAGAGAGAGTCTGACTGAGATCAAGATTGAGATTGGGATCAAGAGGGGTGCTCTTTGCTCATTGACTTGAAAAAGTTTATTGAAGATACACTGCTGCAGTTATCAGCAATAATATAGCAGTGGTAACTTTGGGGCAAGTTCTGTTTAGGGATTTAACTCAACTGGCACTTCATGATCCCACACAGACAAAAAGCATCCAGCCATTCCAATCTTCCTTATGGAATCACTGAAACCAGATCCAGTTATGAAAGAGCAAACCGATGGGCCTTAGGTAGGGTATAAGTCTTCCCTTCTTACTTAGAAAATCTGCCCTTTAAAGCCAATTAGCATTGCCTGAGTAAGGATTGAGATTGTACTCAAAGCCTCACGATCTTTCCCAGTGGATATTCTGCTGGTGGAAAGAGGGTCAAATAGGAAACTTAGTGACAAAAAAAGTGTAAACAAAACTAAACAGTTAACTCCAGGGATCAGAAACCACTGGCTTTTCACGTGTGCTGTATGCATTGATATTAAACTTGAGCTGTCATTTAAAACAGCTGCTAACTAGAAGGGGCTCTGGCTTCTCATTCTGAGCTATTGTGCCCAACACATGGGCTCCATGGCAATTAGGTCTTTACAGGGTTGCATATTATATCTGAAAATGTTTCTTTGGGGAATCCAGTATCTGTTGAAGATATCAAGTATAGACATTTTAAACCATTACAGTGTCCCTATTGGAACTTCAATCTTATCTAGTTTCATCCAGTTGCCAAGAAATGCTATTAAAATTTGGCAGAGCATGTGATGGTGCACTATAGTGCCATGTCTTATATTCTAAAAATGACATGAACACAATAGGCCTCCTTCTGATGTAAATCCACTGACATCAAGAGAATAAGTCCTCGGTTTTGCCTGTGTAAATGAAATTAGAAATGAATCAGGAGGTTTAGCCTAATTTAACTTTATCTTTAGGAATATCTTTTAGTGGATTGTCCTGCTTTTAAAGGTGCGAGCAGTTTGGTTTTTTTAAGTGTCATTATTTAAGCATTAAAGAATCTGTAAATCAAAAAATACTCTCCTTTTCAACTAGAAGTGCTGCAAAGTCTCCAAAGTAAAATGGAGAAAGCATCGTTACCCTCGCAGGGGTTTACATAAAACCAAGAATTCTTAAAGTGCTTGAGCCGCATAGAGGGAAGGTGCTATAGACATGTAGAGTCCCAGCCTTAAGAAAGTAAGAACCGTCTTCCAGAATCCATCTGCAAATTTCCTAATGACAAAGTTGTGCTCACAAAGTATCTTTGACTGAATGCCATATCTGGGGTTACTGTCAATGTGGAAGGTGTGGCAGTTACAGAGTAAGTGGAGATTTGGCTCCAGAAATAAAAAGCAAAGAACAGTGTTAGAAATGGATGGCAGTGGAAGCAGTAAATAATGAAAATGAAGGTAGAAAAAAGACCTTTAAATCTCTAAAGACTCTTCACTGAGGCAAAACTAGTTCAATGTAGATTAATAATGACAAGCATTCAGGAAGAACCTACACAAATGAGTGCATGTGTTTGAGAGCCAGAGGTACAGTATAAAAAGTATGAAATCTATAGCTGACCAGCAGTGGGTCATATGGCTTTTTACCTCTAAGTTGGCTTGTCAAATGGCCCAGGTAAAGTCCAAAGTCGAGCTAGCCTACTGAATAATGATCGATGCAGATGGAACTTTATGTAAATAAGAAACTAAGAGCTCCTACAGAAAAAGTATAATTTCCCATATTACTCACAATTAATTAATTATATATTAAAACAGTAGAGAGAAATTTGACTCAGGACAGTGTGATTTGACTGAAAAGAAGAGAAAAAGAGTTAAAAATCCAATACTAGTTAAGAAGGGACTACGGCAATTCTCCTCCTAATGAGCTGAATCCCAGTAGAATGCGTGTGGCATTAAATATGAGGATTTTGAAAGGAAAGCTTGAATGAGCCCAAGACAAATGGAAGCTTGAGTTTGTGCAGCTAACCAAAGCAGAAGTGACCAACCAATGTAATCTCTACTTGAAAACACAGCGCAGTCCCTTAGAGTATAGTGTAATATGAGGAGATGAAAGTTCATCTATGCCGACTTCTTTAGAATGTTTTCCTCAATAAGCCACTTGACAAAAATACCTCATCTGTGCGCTTCTATAGTTTTATTCTGTGTCCTGCATGACTACCATCTCCTCCCAACCAAGTCACCAAGACTCCAAGGCCACTTGTCTCATAAGTAGGTATGCTCCCTCCTCCTTCACAAATTTGTTCCAAAACTTCTATAACTGAACAGTTACAAGTAAGATTGCTTTACATCAGCTCCTTTCTCTTTCAATTATTATTTTGTGTCATTTGAGATAATCTAAACCATCTATTCTGATGACTTTCAGAACACATTCTCTTAATTAATACATTAAATGCCAATCTTCTGACTGAATTAAGCATTGACACTGGCTTCAGGCCAGCACTGTTCAGCTGTGTTAAGCTATGGACTGCTTTCCTGGATCAGGACCTAGGCAGTAGGCACTGAACCAATGCCCTGGTACAGTGTTAGGTGGGGTTGTGGAAGTGGAGGGACCATCTTTTAGGCAAATGATAAACCCAAGGTCCTTCTCCTGACTGATTGCTCCCAAGACACTGTTAAGTTAGAGTTGTATGTCATTTCCAGTACACGAGAGGCAAGGATTTCTTATTTTATTGGATCAACTGCATAGCTGGGATAGGGTTACTTGTTAAGAATACAGACAGAAGTATTTGATGCCAAAGTAGATGCATGCATTTTAGGTCTGAAAGGTCAGAAAAAATAGCTCACTTATATGATATGGTTTTGTCTGTGACCTAAATTTTGCGGATTGTGCGCATACATTATAGGCGCTCGAAGATAGAGTTACTCTATCCCAGCTATGCAGTTGGTCCCATAAATGGTATCACCTTAAGAAATCCTTGCCTCTCTTGTAATACCTGGACCATCACAGCTACAACATCATTCTTATACTACCATTTCCAGTATGAGCATTCATGTTCTGCCTCCTTCTGGAGTTTTAACTGGTCAGACTTCATTTTTATATGTTGTATGAAACTTCAGAGTAATATTGCTGAGCTCTATTAAGATGTTACTTGTTTAACTTTAGAAGTATGTCTGCTCTTCAGCCATGGGGGGAATTGGATCCAGTCCATATATCTGAAAACTTTGCAAACTCCTATGCTATGCTTAGGAATTAAAGATGCTACATAAATTTAAAATATTGTATTATGAATAAGCAATTTGAATTATTCTGGTTGCCTAAATCTTATTTCTTATGCTTCTTTTCTGGTTGCTTTGACTAAACAGGTATCAGATTCAAATACTGTAGCAGTATCTATGGTAACAAATGGACAAGCAGTAGGCAACTGCTCATTATCCATGTATTTTTTTTGTACAGTGTCCCTTTCAAGTATTAATCTTTTGTTTTATAAAATCAGTCTCAAGCAGATTTTAGGTCCAGCTCATTTTCACAGTGATCTAAATTGTCTATTGCTCTGAAGACCTGAAAATGTCAGCTTCCACAAGGGGTCTACAAAGGCAGGAGCAATATGAGAAATTTAGTCACCTTGGAGAAATAGGTCAATTCTTATATATGGCTTTGACCCACCAAAATGTTCAAGGGACAGTATCAATTTGTTTCCAGGAAGTGACACTGGGCACAACACCAAGTAAAAGAAATCACATATACACTGATAAGGAGTTTAGGCTTTAATGATCTATGTTGCACTTTAATGACCCTTTTCATGAGAGGAGATCAAAGTGCTATACAATATTAATATGAATAGCCCTCAGAATATTTAAGTATCAGCCTACTTTTACAGCCAATGAAGAGAATAAATGGCCTGAACCTGTTGCATGAAGGTAGAAGCACAATTAGCAAAGGAATTCATCTCCAAGTGCCTTTACATCACTTGTATATGTTGATTAGTCTCATATGGACCTTGTGTAAGTGATACCCACTGGCTTTGGTTGATTAAACTCCTCTCCTAATATAGCTACTGAGTTAAGTCATATAAGTAGATGCACAGCATCTTGAAAATACTCTTAAAAAGCTATTGAATGAGAATGAATGCAGAGAAATTAATTGGGAAACCACTGTTATGAAGGGCACATGTCAGTCGCACAAACAAATCTACAGTGCTTGTGGCAGAAAGTTCACTGTAATGGTCTGTTTCAACACCTACTGAACTAAAACAAACTTTTAGTGTTGGGATTATGGGGTTCCCCCACATTTTCTTCTTCACAGTTCACCCTAGTGTACACATCTAAAGAGGAGAAACACAGGGAGGATTACTGGACATTTTTACTGAGCTAACAAAGCACAAGATCATACCCACAGGCAGAACTGATAATGATACTTTAGCTGACTGAATAACCTGTAAAAGGTGTGTGAAGGTGAGAGGGATTGTGCTCAGTGTCAAGCCCTGTGAATCTCTCTCTCTCTCACCAGAAAACAGACCAACTGCAGTAAAAGCATAAGAAGGTCATTGTAATTCTAAACTTTTTTTGAGTTAGTTATACCTATACGAGTTCTATAACAATAACTGAGAAGCAATATAATCCATGAGCTGAAACATCTGTTCCAAGGCCTCTGGGTAAGCATGTTTTTCTGGAATATCCCCTTAGAAATGTTTTCTTAAAGTTTGTTAAAACAAGTGAGGTCTGCCCACCCTCTTATGTCTTGTTTGATTGGTTTCTTTCCAAGTATGACATGATCCTTGTCCAGATGGTTTAAATTAGGGTGAGGCACTTTGCAATGCTGTGACAAAAAAGGGTAAGTCATAACAAAGCCAACCAACTGCATTAGCATGTTTAGCAAGACCACAGATATGATTGCTTAATTCTACAGATTGGAGCCACATGAAATAAAACCACAGATCAGACACTGCAATGGCTTGTGAAATTTTTCCTGCACCACGTGAGCAGCCTCCACTGCATTCCTTTGCCTTCCAGTGATGTTAGCCTTTGCTTCTCCGGTCCTTTAAGTGTTAATATATGTTTGAAATTGTTAAAAAATCCTTGATGCTGCTGTTTAGTCAAAGAAATATTGAATATTTTAGCAGGAGCTAAATGTGTTTAGGCTACTTTCATCTTGTAATTACACTTCAGGCTACCTAAGCTTTCATATCTCAAGTTCTGGAACTATTATGTAATTTATTGATGTAATTTACTGATGCTTCAAAATTCATGTAACTTGAAGAGACTATAATTAAGAAATGTTACAGGTTTGGTAATGCAGGAATTCAAGCACCTAATAGATTGACTGTCATCTATTGCTGTTAACAGAGGTAATTGCTGGGTCCTTCAAGAACATGGTTATGACAACAAACTGTTGGACTTATTCACAAATAGCTAAAACCTGGTCCCATTTAAGTTGATGGCAAAGCCTGACTTCAGTGGAACCAGAACTGACCCCAGAGGGAACATGACTTATTAAAAGACATCACCATTAAAAGGGGGAGAAATTTCTCTGCATGGAGACACATAGTTCACTACAAAATTAATCCTGCCAATGGACTTCTCAGTCTGGCAGTAGGATGACCTGAAGTTAGTCACGAAGCCATTGGTATAAATTAATAAATCACTAGTATTTGCTACAGGAGAAGAGTTCTTGGGCATAAATGCCATCAAGGGAGTCCAGCAGGAGACTACGTTCCAAAGTCTATGACAGGTCATAAATTTTGAATAAGTGTAGAGGTTTAACCAAGCACAGTCACCAGACAGCTCAGGAAACCTGTCAATAGGTCTAACCACATCACAGAAATGCAGCCTGGTTTTACAGTGCCAGCAAAACTTCATATGGACTTTTCCAAGTGGCCAGGAAAAGCCCTGGAAATGATCTTTACTGCTTGGCACTATTACTGTCCCCAGAAGAAGAACAGTATGATGAGGTGGGATAAACAGAACAGCATCGGGCCTCTCTTGGTGTAATGGATAAAAAATGTGGGCAAACTATTTTTAGATGAAAGCATTCAGCTTGTCTTGAGCTCAGAGAAGCTTGACAAAGCCAGAATAAGTTGGGAGGAAATATGCAAAAATATTTTTATGAGAAAAATAAGTTTACTTTTTTTTTAGAACAGAATTTGAAGCACGCACTTACTTACAGGCCGGCTTGGCATCAAAACAAACAAATAAGAAAACCAAAACCAAAACAACACCCCACCCTCCCCCTACATATAACAGGCCTGTTGTCCCTCTGCCACTGAAGTCTTGCCAGTGGTAGCAGGAGCAGGTCACCTGAGGCAAATTCAGAGATGTTACTAATGATGGTGTGATTTGCACATTAGCAAACTGGGGTAAATCAATGCAACTGAGTATTGCTCATACACAAAGACTTTAAATGGGTGTGTGATAGCAACAGGTGCCTCTTAGGCCTCCTCTACACATACATGGCAGGAAGTGCGATTGTGGGATCATGCATTAGATTCAATAATGCCTTACTGGCAGGGTAGGGGGGAGCCTGCTTCTGGGCTCCCTCTTGTATGGGCAAGAAGCAGGCACCCACAGCTGGAAGCCCCTTTTGTTGAGGGGGCTCCCAGCCATGGGGGTCACTTGCAGCTGGGACCAAGAGCCTCATATGGGGCCAAGGGTTTCATGCACCCCGAGCCTTGAGGATCATTGCAGCTAGGAGCCCCAGGGCTTGGGGGTTTTATGCTAGGCATGGTACACCCCTATGGCTGAGAGCCCTGGCAGGTGATGGGACCCCCAGTTGCAGGGGAAACCTTGTTACATATGCAAATTAAAGCTTGATAGCAACCAGCTATAAAATTCATAGACATTTTTGAGGTCTAACCTGGTTGGAGCTTTTTACCATGTGATAGCTACTTTGCACATGTAGCTCGTCTCGAGGTAACTGCGCAATTAACCAGTTAATTAAGCAATACCTGTAATATGTACAAAGGCCTAGGGGGCCTTCTGTTGACTATTTTATCCATTCAAACCCTGCCCTCCTGCATTTACCTTTGCATATGGCTCAGTGGATGTAACTTTTCCAGCAAGTATTATTTATGATTTGTAACTGGACAATAGGGAACGGGGTGAGGGGGAAGAGGTTGCAAGCAAGCAAATTTAGAGTGATGCATCTAGAATAGGGGCAGGCAAAGTCTGGCCCATGGGCCAGATTGGGCCTGCAGTGGATTCCATTTCCCAGCAGCTCTTGCCTATGTTGCTGCAGCCAGTTTCCATGGAAACCCCAGCAGCAGTGGGGCCATAACAACACAGGGCCACAGTTTCCATGGAGACCAGCCCCAGCAGCGGTGGCAGGGTGCGTGGCTGGGCAGCGTACTGCTCCAGGGCTGCGATCTTGCAGCCGTGATAGTGTGGTCCAGAGCTGGAGCAGAACTGCGATCTGCTGCCCGACACTGGGCATGCAGGCCGTGGATCACAGCTCTGCCCCAGCACCAGACCACATTGTCACCACCAAAAGATCCCAACCCCAATCCTGGAGCGGCTCCCCCCCCAGCTGTGTGCCCTGCCAGCCTTGCTGGAGCTGTTCTCCATGGAAACCCTGGCCCCAGGCTGAAACAGCTCCACCACTGCTGGGGTCTCCATGGAAACCAGCTGCAGTAATGTGGGCAGGGGCTGCTGGGAAATGAAGTCTCGCCACTGGCTGGATCCACCATTGTGCCCACCCTAGTCTAGAGCCCTCTTAAGGGTTCTACTCCTGATAGACCGTCCCCCTCCCCCGGCCCCCATGTCTAAAAACTATCATAGCTTCATTATTGATATTACAATGTAAAACTAGTAGGCCTAGGTAGAAAAACATGCATGGTGTACGCTTGATAGATTTCGGTTTTTTTCTTCTAAAGAGAAATGGTGGGTGGACTGCTTAGCTGGAATGACTGTAGCTCTGTCTCCAAAAAGGAAGACAAGTCTTTCAATAAAATCTATCACGTAGGGAGACACAAACTTGGAAAACTGCATCTTGCAATAGAGGCATTTTACTGTTGCTAAGCAGGTGTTACATGTGCTTATAAAAATTTGACTTTAAACAACAAATATTAAACCTTTATGAGATCTTCTGTTTGTTCAGAAGATATTTACTTAAAGATGTGTTTTGGTGAGTAAGACTTTTCTCTTGAAAAGCATATAATAGACAAAAGTCTTCCTGGATTGATGCTTGTAAGAGAGAGTTTGAATGTTTTAGATCAGTGGTTTTCAACCTGTTTCCATTTGCAGACCCCCAGAAAATTTTGAGTAGAGGTGCAGACCTCTTTGGAAATTTTGAGTGGAGGTGCAAACTACTTTGAATTGTAATTGTGGGTTCTCACTAGGGCAGTGCAAAGCTTCGGTCCCTGATTCAGTTCGGTGGAGATTCAGCCTGATTTGACTCTTTAATCTCTCCGAATCAAATCAGAACCCTCCAAATCGATTCAGAGAGATTCAGACATAGAGACAGCTTTAAATGTTTTTTTTTACATACCCCTCAGTAGCAGATGGCTTGTGAATGCTGTGATGCTGGGGTGCATGGAGCGTCCCACAGAAGCATGGGGAGCTCCCCAGCATGCTTGGCAGCAGACCCAAAAGTGGACCAGAAGCACTTCCGGACCACTTCCAAGTCTGCCGGGGAGCACGCTGGGCCGTGTGCCCCCGGCTCGGTGACTGGTGCCTCTGGTCCACTTCCGGGTTCACCGCTGAGCATGTGGAGGGCCCCTCCACACTCCTCTGGGACATTCTATCTGCCCCAGCATCACAGCCATCCCAAGCCGCGCCTGCTACTTCAAGGTACGCAGAAAAAACTTTTAAAGCTGTGTCTATGTCTGAAATGCTGATTCTCTAAATTAGCATCAAATCTTCAGGTTTGGCTGAAATGAATCAGGGACAGTGATCTGAATCAGTGAATTGAATCACTGTCCTCGATTCCGGCTGAATCCGAATCAAATAGTGCCTGCTTCGTACACCCCTAGTATTCACATACTTTTGATTGATCATAGACATCTTTTGTGGACTTCTTGATCTGCAGACCCCCAGGGGGTTGAAAACCACTGTTCTAAGCTGATCAACATGGTGTATAAGCATCAAGTAGAAACGGTAAGCAGTTAAACATACAGCTGTTTTGGTATTCAGCATTAGTTTGAAATAAATCTCATGAAAAGGATGAAATTAGGGCATGGAATGGAAAGCAATTAATAAAATGTTATAAGATAAGCAGCCTTCCTTGGAACATAGCACTACTTCAACTCATATATATTCAATCTTTAAATCAATGGAAATTATGCTGAATTTGGTGTTATTTACACTAATTTTGCATACCCAATTTATGAAGAGTTGGTTTAAATGATCTTACTGAGTCACTAAGGGTAGGGACAGAGACTACACATAAACTGGTATAAGTGATTGGAAACCAGTGCAAATATGTAACACAATAGAATTTCAGTGTACATAAGGCTCTTTCAAAAGAGCCCAAACTGGTTTAAGATAAACCTGGATGGCTGCAGTATCAGACTTAACTGGTTTAGTCTAAAACAATTCACTGAACTTCTGTCCCAGATCCCTCCCATATTCAAGTTAACTCACACAAATAGGGCACACATTTGCCCTTTGGTGGTGGTGGTGGGTGGCAGGGGAGGCAAATCTTAGATCGGGTTCTGTCATTTTTAAATCAGTCTGTGCGTGCTGAACTTCTGTTCTGAATATAGATTGGTTGCTGATCACTTGTACCAGTAAAAGTGTAGTGTCTGTACCTGGTCACAGTCCCCTGGCATCCCAGGATGTGTTGCACCCCCTCTGCAAACCCCACCTTGCAGGCAAGGCAAGGGTAAGCTAGCCTTGGCCCAAGCTGTCTGCTCCAGCTGAGCAGGGTGGTGTGCTCTAGCACTCCCTCGCTTCTGGCCTGGGCCACTGCAGGCATATGGCTGGGCTGCATTTTTGGAGTCAAAAGTGAATGCCTGTTTACTTGCTTATCGGTTCAATCTACACAGCTTAGATTAACCTACAAAGATAGGATTGATTCATCCTCAGGCTTTTTGACTGTCTGTACTTAGCCTAACAGCTGTTCCTTGACCAGACTGCTCCTGAGGTGTCAGGCAAGCCGCCACAATACGATATGCCACTGAAATTAGCCCAAAGGCCACATCCTTTTGGTTTCATCCAATTTGAAACTATAACCTCATCTAGGATGGAATGTGCTTATCATTGTTACAATGTCATCCATGTTATGCAAACATTTATCAAGGGACAGGACATGAAGCAGAAGAGAATTTATGGCAGGTAGAATGTAAATAAAATACATGGCCAATATTCCCCAAAGCTGGAGGACATCACTATCATACAGAGGAATTTGGTTGCATTAATCTGGCAAAAGAAAAAAGAAAACACCTCCACAGTGAATGTATCATCCTTTTTAGGATAAACTTTAAAGGAAAGAGAGTGACTTGGTGATTCATCCAGTATAAGACCCCAAATAGAAAGTGATTAGTAGGAACAATAACACAATAATGCTTCTCATATGTGACTGAGGTTGATGAGAATATTCTGTTTTTTTCTACAGTAAGTCTGCAATACATGTGGGTTTGTTTATTTTTATAAATATGGAATAAAAACAAATATGGTGGCAATTATAGATGTGTGTACAAAGCACAGAGAAATGTTAGACCTCACACTGTTGAGCTGGCCTTTAATCAAATGAAAATTCCCAGGACAACTTCTAATCATAGCTCTAAGCATTCTGAAAGTTTGTGAAACATCATTCCCTGAGACAGCCCTAGTAATGCTGCATATGCATGAGTACATTTTAACAGTTACAGAAGTGAAATGGGATGATAGGTATCTATAAAAAAAAAAGGCCAATGTTGAAGTATTTTTCCTTGTGCCATAAGACACCTTGCTCTTTATGACCCAGGAAATTGCTTGGTCAAAGTGCTGGTTATGAAATTCAGTATATTGTTCTTGTAGCTACAGGAAAAACACAAGCAGGTGGCTTCCACGAAAAAGCCACAATGCACATGAGAGTACTGTGCCTCCATACACCCTCACTTGTCACACACTTTGTATTATGCAACAAAAATCACAATGGCTCCCAGGAAGTCAATGGGGAAATTGGTCTGAAATGCTGAACTGATTCCTCCCCCCACCAACGCCAAAGCAATATCTGTTATTAATTGATTCTTAACAAAAGGATGATGGCAATTATTCATCTAGTCTTTAGTGCACTGGCACTTCAGATGATATAAACTGACATAGTTTCATTGATTTCAGTGGCACTTTAATGATTTATGACCACTGAGGTTCTGGCCCTTAATCTAAAAAAGAGCAGGATGACTGATTTCTCCTCAAGTTTTACAGTAAAATGGATCTTTAATTACAGAATTCCTTTTCTTTTTTACAGTATAAGATATAAGGATCAGTCAGATAACAGTGTAACATGTAACCAAGATATTCCATTCTGAAGGACTGCAGTCTGTCTTCCCAGCAAACATACTTTATACTGATAGCTAGTTTGTCCCACATTCAAGATTTGAACAAGAGAAACATTATTGTTCAGCTGAAACCTAGTCAGACATTCACAGACTCTATTACAGGCAGACCTCCTTAAAGATTCAGTAGCAAATCAAGATGGATTTGACCTTTTCACATGTGCTTTCCCACAAGGGTGCTCCAAAGAGTTTAATTAAAAATAGCATGCATACATTGGACATGCATTGCTCCCACTGTAAAAGTCTGCTGGGCTTTCTCTAGAGAATTTACTGTTTCTCTTACAGAAGTTTTCTGTTTTCATTTTATCATCAGTTATGATAGAAAGCCTTCAGGCAACATGAAGTCACTTTAGAAGCTATGCTTAGGAGATAAAGGCAAGACTTATTCTGAGAGGACTGAGGATGCTCAGATCAGAAGATGGATGAATCAGGTTAGAGATTAATAAAAATAGGATCAAACCACAAGTGCAAATTAACTCAACTCTTTCCTTTTGGTGAAAGAAGCAAGGCTTAAAACATGTGGTTAATTATTTTTAATTTTAAATTGTGCACATGCTCCTCCAAGCATCATATTTCTGTACCATCATAGGTCTTAGGAGCCACAGCCACAGCCCAGGATCCCACTGTGTTAGATGCTGTAGAAACAAAGACCCAAAAGACAGTCCAGATATCATTCCAATTGTTCAAGAAGCTATACGCCCTACCCCAAAGAGCCTACAATCTTTGCACTGTACAGGTGCAAATTAATTTTGGAAGAGGCAATACTGAATTAAATGCTATTTCCCTGACACAAAAATGCTTAAGCCAAAATGATATATCAACTGAAAACCCTATAACTTCTCACAAAATTCTTAGAGCTGAAAGATTAAGATAAACTACAGGTCTATTAATGCTCATCTTTGGCTAATCCAAAGCCTGAATTTCAAGTGGAACAACTGCAGCTGCTGCTGCATTTGTGTTTCTTATTTCCCTCCTCCTAATTGATTTTGATTCTCATGACAGGATCATTTCTATTAAAATAAGACAGCCAAGTTTCTCACGAGAATGGATTTATATTTTTAAGTTTGCTTTCTTTGAGTTTATCACCTACCATAGTCTCCATCCTCTGAAGACTACATACTCCAATTTAAAACTGGCACAGGAAACCCTTTAATGAAGAGGTTCACAAACTGTTCCAGCAACACTGATCAGGGCCATAGGAAATTAAAAAGTCACAACTGAGGTTGACGGGGGAAGTAGAGTATGATGGTAACTGTCATGGCTTTCCTTGCTCAGTACTGTGGCTCATGGGCCAGAGAAGATTGGTTATCACTACTCTGGAGACTAGGAAGTCTTTTCTCCACGGGGATTGTAACAAACTTGAAGCACTTTTATTTTTATTCTCAGCTCCTCCTGAACTCCTGCTCTCTGCTCCCTTCCCCTTACTGCTAGGTCCGGCTTCAGACTTTGATGATCTGAAATCTGCCTAGTCTTAGTTGTGTCCCTGAGCTATCTCCCACCACAGTCACAAAATATCTTTTTATTCCATGGAATATAGGCTGTTCAATACTGGTTCAAACTGTGAACTATGACCTGAAAGCAACCAAAAACAAAAAAGAGGTTTACCCAGCCAATTATTCACTACTCAAATAGGTCCCCCACCAAAAAATCCCTTAAAAACTTTTAGTTTTCAATGAGAAATTGAAACCAAAGCATCTTCTAGCTTTTGAACACATTCTTCAGTTAAATTTGCAATTTTTTAAATAACTGAAATGCTAACATTTTAACCAGAAGCTGTTTTTTTCCTCCTTCAAACTAAACATTTCCTCCAAAAAAAAAATGCTGGTTTGGGTTTACACTTTCTATTTGTATTTGCCAAGACCTAGAACATTTCTTTAGATGTTACATTTTTCAATAAGCATTTCACTACTTTTCATGAAAATGTTTTAACAAAAATTCCAAACATTTTGGGGAGCTCTATCATAGCGACCTAAACAATTCATTGATGCCCTTTTCAAGGCTCATGATTGCCCATTTAAATGTATGTAACCAGGAGTGAGATTGTTGATTTTATGCTTCTAGCAACCCCCCTGGCTTTTCTGTCATCTTCCATTCAGCAATCCCAAAGCACTTACAAATACTGTTATCAATCCCATGAAGTAGGGTTCATTATTTCCATTCTTGCAGATGAATAAACTGAAGCATAGAAAAAGTAAATAACTTGCTTAACATCCCTCCGGTATAGAAGACAAACTCCAGACATAATGGACTTGATGATCAACAAGGGAGATGAAGGTTAGCTATTAGGAAGGATTTTCTAATCAGAGGGGAGTGAAACAGATTACCTAGAGGGACTAGGAAATGTTCATTGTTGGATATTTTCAAATGCAAGTCAGAAAAATATTTCTCTGGGATGGTTTAGACAGGAAGGCTCTGTTCTGAGCAAAAGACTGCACAAGATGACCTCTCAAATGTCCCTTTCAGCTCTGTGCTTCTATATTTCTATCCCATTGCCCTACCAGACACTGCTTTCTCCAGTTCTTTCACAAGTGGATTCACTAGGTTCATTCTTTACCTCTACTGCAGCCTTTCTGAACACCTCCAACACTGTAAAGAGGCTGGATAGTTAGCTTAAGTATCCAGCTCTGGATTTTCCAAGGCAAACAAACAGATGGACTAATGCAACACTTTCCCAGCCACTAGTATGACTGGGCATTGTGTCGGGCAGCTCTGGGCTGGTGTATTCTGGGCATACTTCAGAGCATTCCAGGATGTCCCCAGGTAGCAAGAGGCACCCCTTGTTCGGGGCAACAGCCTATGACTTTCTTTTCTTTTTCTTGCGGTGGAGGAAGACTGTAAGTGCTATACCTGCTCCTGGGCCCCTTGGTAAATAACTTTAGTAAAAAGTAGACCACCAGCTATAAAGTTTGGTTGAACTCAATTTTCTCTTAACCCTCCTTCAAAAACCAATCCCCCCCCAAAAAAGAAAAAAATCCCAACCTCCCAAAAAACTAAAAAACAAACAAACAAAAAGACCCTCAAACAGATGCATTTTAGAGGTTACCGAGAACCTGCCAAGTAAATTAGACCCTTTGTCTTTTTTTAATACTGTACTGCACACATTTATGTGAAGAGGGCTGCAAAATGTGAAATAATCAGCCACTGGGCCACACTGTCCCACACAAACAGCTCGACTGCATCATCAGGCGTCTAGCTGGATCACAGGCAGGACTATTGCTCCTCTGCTCAGCTACCAGCTCTGTAAGGAACAATTCTGTCACTGGATCCCAGCAGGGAAAGAAAAGCCCAGAGAACGAAGTAGATTCAGCAACAGCAAAAAACAAAAAAAGGCAATGGCATTAGATGATGGGGACAAAAGGGAGGGAGCTTAATTTTGGTTCTAGGCTTCTTGGTCCAGTCTCTGCCCTCACAGAGAGATCCCAAGCCCTAAATCCCAATATGGTACTCAGACACCACAGCTTTCCTCCTCAAGTGATCTTCACACCCATATCTAGCCCAAAAAATTCCATGCCCTTCATGTACCATACCCTACTTGAGTTTCTTCTAACATCCCAGTCCCTATTGACACACCCAAGTAACCCAACAACCCCACACAACTTCTATCACCATCCCCCCCTAGGTGCCATAGCATCTAACACTTACAGGGAGCATCCACATGTTCATTAATGCGCTTTAGGTAATGCACATTAAATCTGGTACCCCCATTGCGAGGGCACTTTTACACATGCTCTGGAGGTGCGCGTATGTGGTGGGGAAGCATTGCTTTAATTCAGGTGGCTCTGAGAGTTTCTCTAATTAAAGCACTGCTGCATCTTGTGTATCAGTGTCTCTGCACTTAAAAATGGCAGCAGGGGATACAGGAGGTGCTGGAACATGCTGGAATTCCAGTGTGTTGGAGCAGCCTCATCACTCATGTACAGGCACCCTGAAGTACTAGAAATATGTGCATTAGCCATTGCAATGCTCATTAGCTAAAGAGCATGTTTTTTTGTGATGCTTTATTCATAGATACTAGGGACAGAAGGGACCTCAACAGACCATCGAGTCTGACCCCCTGCCTAGGCAGGAAAGAGTGCTGGGGTCAGATGACCCCAGCCAGGTGCCTATCCAGCCTTCTCTTAAAGACCCCCAAGGTAGGGGAGAGCACCACCTCCCTTGGAAGCCCATTCCAAAGTTTGGCCACCCTTACCGTGAAGAAGTTTTTCCTGATATCTAGCCTAAATCTGCTCTCTGTCAGTTTGTGACCATTGTTCCTTGTTACCCCAAGAGGCGCCCTGGTGAACAGAGCATGTCCGATCCCTTGCTGCGTCCCCCTAATGAATTTGTAGGTGGCCACAAGATCACCTCTCAGCCTTCTCTTGCGGAGGCTGAAGAGGTCCAGGTCCCTCAGTCTCTTCTCACAGAGCTTGTCCTGTAAGCCCGCAACCATACGAGTGGTCTTCCTTTGGACCCTCTCAAGTCTATCAACATCCTTCTTGAAGTATGGTGCCCCAAACTGGCCCCAGTACTCCAACTGTGGTCTGACCAATGCCGCATAGAGGAGAAGTATCACCTCCTTGGTTCTATTTGTCATGCATCTGCTGATGCATGATAAAGTGCGGTTAGCTTTGCTGATGATTTTATTACACTGATGACTCACTATGACTCTGAGATCACTTTCTGCTTCTGTGCTGCTGAGAGGGTCACTTACCAGCAAGTAGGTGTGCTGGATATTTTTGTGCCCTAGGTGCAGCACTCTGCGCTTGTCCTTGTTATACTGCATCCTATTTTCTAACCTGTCCAGGTCTGCCTGCAATTGTTCCCTACCCTCTGGAGTGTGCACTTCACCCCACAATTTAGTATTGCCCGCAAACTCGGACAGAACACACTTCACACCCACATCGAAGTCACTGATGAAGATATTGAAGAGTACAGGTCCAAGGACCAAACCCTGAGGAACCCCACTACCCACATCCTTCCGGGTCGATACCTGTCATTGGTACTAATGCCCCAAAATGTGCATTAAAATAGGCTAATGTGCATTAAAGCACATATGTAGATGTTCCCATAGCTGCCAAAATGTGTGCATTTCCACGTCTCACTCCTGTATGGGGCAGGGTGCATAGAACGTAAGAAGAAGTTTATAGTTTTTTATATGTAAATTATATGCAGCTAGCTCACTTTAATCTAATTAGCTACATTTGTTCATTAGATACAAGATAGCTCATTAGCTGTAATTAAAATATTATACATGGAGTAGTGCAACACTTGACAATTGTTTATAAAACTGAATGAACTGTACATGCCCTGATCACGTGGCTCCATAAAAGATCAACACAAAATTAGCCTGGCTTTAAAGAAAGAAAGCAATAACCTGAACATATTAGTGTTTGTTGCAATTTCGCTCACCAAAGTCAGGTACACAGGCAAGGAGGTCTTGTAAAGATGCATTTCTTTGTTCTCTGTTATTTGGACCGGATTTACAGTACAAAAGTTAAAGTTGCTTAAGAAGATATGGTTCCACTGAGGTCTCTTAAGTCCATCAACTAGCTGCTTAATACTATGAAAATTTCCTATGGGCTACTTTATTTTAGTGCCACAGTTGCTGTTAATTATTTTTAAAAATAAATTGTGTAGTTATATATCATGTTGTCTGGTTAAGAACCGATGCTGGTTCATTCTAAACTGTCCAAAATAACATGGGGGAAGGGAGGAGAATAAGGGCTTGAGCTCTGAACAGAGTTCAAACTACTTCACATCATCCCTGTTCAAAGCAGAAGCTTTAATAATCTCCTGGAAGTGATTTATTATTAGTATGTGTACAAATTTTTCAAACCCTCAGGAGATCTGTAACTTGCAGATGTAACCAGAGATTAACGCCCATCATCTCTGGTGAGGGCTCTGCCCTAACACTTCAGCTAGCAGTAACAACAATTCTCTCTTCTCCTCATATTCCTTAGTGTATTATGGTACTCCTGTGCTTTTCAAGAAGTCCCATGGTGGTTTCAACCTAAATATTTTGTATGATTTAGCTCAGCTGGTTTTAACTGCCAGAGTACAGCAGTTTTTGTTATTTTTTTTAATTACACACAACCAATTTTAAAAAAGAAAAAAAAATGAAAATCGACTGTCTAAGAATTTTCCAACCCCATGGGCCCATTTAGACACTTCTATCAATTGTAAAGTATTTGACAATAGTCTTAGGGCCACCAGTGACCTTCTAGTGCCACTGAGCTAGCATCACACCTGCTGCTTCATGCTTGCCAAGAGGATTTGGGGGAGGGAGAGTGGGGGGTTATCCTAGTGTTTTTCCCTCTCTTTGATTACCAGTAAATCAGACTTAGACTTACTCTTTCTTCCTACATTGAAAAGCTGCCAGTCTTCAAGTGTCTCTCATTAGCTTTTAAAACCTATGCTCTACTGAAGAGGAGTTAAAACTTTTTTTCCTGGCACTGGCTGAAATCTCAATGTCTGCATTAAGGCACCAAATCCTAATAGCTACTGAAGGCAGATTGGGAAACCAGCACTGAACATGATACATGAAATCAAATCTTGGGGCACAAGTGTTTTAGTTTTAGATGAGAGCATTTGCTTTTAAAATGTAGAAGGGCACAAAGAGTCCAAAGCAGGAGAAAAGGCATATAATGTAGTTTTGTTCTAATAAAGGCAGTTTTCTCTAATGCTTTAAGCAGGACACAGAGTATCAAATGCTCTGTGCTCCACGAGTTTAACTAGCTGTACTTTCATATGTCATAAAGATGTTCTGAGGCACAATTCATTCACGTTTTAATTTTCCTTGGTAGGTTAAAGACGCTAAGCATCAGAGTGAATGAAACATAATTAGCATCTTTTTTTGCCTAATTTAAGACAATTGGATTCTAAGAACTTCTAGCTGCCAAATTCTAAATTTCCTCTTTCTTTGGTAGTGGCATCGTAACCATTACGAGCCCAGGGTAAAAGAGCCAGTTGTCTTGTCCCTTCCATTTACGAAATCACATATTTTCTTTTGATTTGTGAATTGCTTCAAAGATGTCAAAGGCATGTGTCTTCCTTATGGGCCAAGGCCAGATTTCTGTTTTCAGTACACCACTGAGACTTCTGGAAAACCCACTGATTTCAGGGTCACTCAAGGAAGGATTTGGAAATAAATGAGATTTAAAGACTGGCCTCTTTTGGGGGTACCCAAGTTCAATAAAGCACCATCCCCCCCCCCCTTTTTTTTAAGGAACAAAGCAGACTGAGCAACTTGACTCCAATACATTGTGTTCTCACCACTGCGCGAAACAACATAACATTGAAAAGCTCCTTCCTGATCCATTGGTATTGATATGCATGAGCAAAATGCTTTTTAGAACTTAATGTCTGAATTCGGGGAACTGAGGGGCCACGTTCTGTGCTCAGTTACCTCGGTAGCTGCGGGTTTAAATGGAATCACGTCAGTGTGACCGAGTAGAGAATTTGTCCCCTTATCACCACTCTGGGCTCAAGGAGGTGCAGCCAAGCCCTGAATAAGTGAAAAAAAAGGTGGTGGGGAGGGATGCAAGAAAAGCAATGCAACTTCATTAGGAGTCAGCACTGCAACACTTACTGCTGAAGATTTTCATCCATCACTGTTCAGAGGCTGAATTTTAAAACAAGATCCTACCACAAGCAAGGAGTACCTGAAGCTAGAAGACTGAGAAGAGGATCTGGAGAGTGATGGAAATATGACTTCCAAAACAAACAGAGGAAGATTGGATCGTGATTCATACCATTGGATGTAATCATTCAATCAGCTTAGTGACTATTTCTCCTCTTCTAGTTTACCCAGCTGAGTGATACCATGTATTCTCAAGAGAAGCTAACAGCTAGTTGAGGGTTACCATTTAGGCTCTGGAAAATGATTTTTTAAAGCAAGTGTTACATGACCTAGCATGAATACAAATATTTGATGGCTTTCTTTAATTACTTGGAAAGTTTTTTACCATTTTCAGGACAAACACAGAAGCAGTGAGCTAAAGCCAGAAATCCAGAAAGAGAAACTGACCTTAAAGAAATAGTGTAAGGTAGTTGTACTGACCAACCTGAGCTGCATGAGGAAAGCAAATAGCATAAATCTACCTCAGGAAAGTCCGTAGGTTTTAAAATTTTAGGGTCAGATCCTTCCTTAAGGGCCAGGCCCTCAATTATTTTTTAAATGTCTTATTGTTCTTAATTGCACAGAGAAGCACAATATTTTTATTCTGATAATGCCCAGAAGTCTTCATTACAAATTCTTATTTCCTCCACTTGTGAGTTTACATCTTTGAACAACTACCTTATTGTCTCTGGAACCGATTTCTACTGCCGCCTTTCTTCTCTTTGTTAAACTAGAGGAAAGGGTGCTGCTGAATGGGGCCAGAAACATGACTCAGAGAGCTACTATCTTGCCTATCTAATCATGCATTAGCGTGATTTGAGTCTATGTAGCAATGTTGAGATTGCAAAAGATCTGCTAAAAATGAGTTCACAAGGAAGAGCTGAACTTCTTCAAACCGGAGAACAAACCAATATATAATACTTGAAGCAAGATCCCTCTAAGCACCCAGGACCATGCCCAGATATGTTGATATTATTGACACTTTATTTCCAAATTTAGCAAAGTAGGTCACCCACCTCTTCCCCTCGCCTCATCACCCAGGCCTGCTTCTCTTTCTGAGACCTGACTATCTTTATTTCCTTCCTTTCTGATAGAAGGGAGATCAGCCTACACCCCCAGAGCATGGGTTCCTAGATATCTTTTCCACCTTGATACTCTGTTTCTGTAACAAACGGCTTAAGCACGAGCTTATAGGGGCAATGAGTGTGTGGGGAAGAAATCTCCTGAACCTACTCAAATCCTCTCATGAGTCTCTAATTACAAAGATGAGCTCCTATAATGTAAGAGCCTTCTGGCCAAGTCACTTCTTAATAGAGCAGAACTTCTCCCAGAATCAGGATACCAGAAATGTGCGACTAGAGTCTTTGTCTTCTTTTATGTAAGGCTTCCTTTCTGGGCAGCAGAAGAGATGCAAGGGATGTGCATTTGACTTCAGAAGAACACCAGGGGATTGGAAAAAGAAAAGAGGACTTGTAAACTGAATCTCTCTCAAAAGTAGCCCCTTGAACAGGCATTTGAGGATATTTGGTATGTCTCATTTCACTTTGATATCCAGTGCTGAAAGGAACTCAGAGGCTTTGTGAGGACAAAAACTTGGACTTGCAGCACACTGTATGTTCTTGGAGCTTGTTTTCACTCTATGGCGCAGTTGCTGGCAGCACAGAACAGACAACAGAGCTCTGCCTACATTCCCCAGCCAGGGAGCAGCCTTTCCAGACATCATTTGCAACTCAGCGGAGGGAACCCAAGTAATTACGTAACCCAGCTCTACCCCACGCTCACAGTCGCATGCACACGTGTGTGCACACGCACGCATACTTTACAGTTACGGATTTTGTTTCTGGAAAGTTGCCCGAGACGTTCAGTGCCTCAATAGACATCGTAATAGGCTCAGAACCAGAGAATCGTTAGATTTGGAAAACACCTCAACTGGGTCAATCCTATCCATTATTCTGCCTCATGGGAGAAGTGATCTCACTATCCCTAAACTATCCCCAACAGACGGGTGTCAAGTCTAGCCTTGCATAGCTCAAGTGATGGCACTGGTAACCTCCCTTGGAAACTTAGTGCATTGCCTAACTTTTCTTAGAGTTATACAATTTTTCCTAAGACGTCTCTGCTTCAGTTCATTCTGTCCTCATTGACTAATCAAAATAATTGGTCCCTATCCTCTTTATAACAATACTTGATGTATTCGTAGATGGTTATGTTTCCCCTCAGTCTTCTTATGGTCTAGACTGAACGTGATCTGCAGCTCCCTCGAAGTTTCCACAAGGATCTAAATGGCTATTGCAGCTCCACAGGGGCTCAGAAAGGGAGGCCTGGCTATAGTAGTTCTCTAACAGTTGTGAAAAGGGATTTTGCTTCACTTTTTAATAAGCAAGCAATATAATCTGTCACTGCAAGATGTTCTCATATTCTCTCTTTCACCAGAATTTCACATTCCCCAATCCCATCACAGATTACTTAATGCTGTAGCTATTCCATTTTGTGTCTTGATTCTACTAGCTCTCTTGAGCTAAGTTAGTTTGTGTGTACTCAAAACTTGGATCAATTTTGCTTACTGATTGTGTGTGTGTGTTTGTGTGTGTGTGTGTGTTTGCGCATGCGCACGTGCGCGCGCATGCCCTACAAAATCCAGGCCTAATTTTCATACCTAAAAAAAATTCAAGAGAAGCGCTACAGTGAAACCAAACTGATGTAAGAGGTAAAGGAGTGCTATTTACTTTATTCAAGAGAAATTTAAGAAGGAATTTGATCAGAGTCTATCTATAATTTTCTATGCAAGGAGAAGATATATGAGGACTTGCTAATTTAGCAGGCCTAAGGAATAACAAGATCCACATGCGGGAAGCTGAAGTCAACTGTTCAAAATGGAAACAAATGGAAATGTTTAACAGTGAAGACAGGTTACCAGGGAATGTGTCAAATTCTGCACCACAGAATCTTTAAATCAAGACTGCATGCTTTTCTAAAAGATGTGCTCCACTTCAACTACAAGTTCTTGGGCTAAACGAGGAATCATTAGGTTAAATTCTATGGTCTGTGTTATGTAGAGAGCTTATAATATAGTCTCTCTAGGCCTAAAATTCACATTATGTAATGTGCATCTACTACTTATATATTTCAGGAAAGGCTATATTTCTGAACTGTGAGGTAGAGCAAAATGAAATGGGAGTAATTTTTACCATAACATTTTTTGAAGAATATCCCATCCCTTTCATACCCCCCCCCGTAATTTTATATATAAAAACATTACCTAGGGGGTTAAATAAGCGAAGGGTTTGTCTAAGTGAAATTTCAGTATTTGGCCATTCACAGGAAAAAACGCACAACAAATTTTAGAAACCTGCTTTCTTTTTATTCTTCTTCATATTTAAGACACCTGTTTCCTCCTTTTCCTCTGGGTGTCCTGGCAAGTATTATTAGAGGGAAAATAAGCCACCCAGAAGATGATCTGCACAAGGCCACAAAGAATTAATGGTAGAGTTGAAGGTAAAAACCCCCTCAAAAACCTTTTTCTCTAGGATTGTTTTATTTTTTGATGAAGAAGAGGAGGAGCTTCCTTTAGTTTCCCATTCCCACTTGCCACACCATGCTTTAAATATAACTGAAGTATTGCAAACTAGAGATTTCCATCTTCATATTTTATTTATTTGGTTCCCTGGCCCCTCTCTTGGAAAGTTTCCTCTCCATCTCCATCCCTTTGAGCCTGCTAGCTTCCCTTCAGAATTCATCCCTATGGGCTGCAGGTTGGCAATCATACATTATTAGAAAGGTTATCCCTCTTCTTGAATTCCCACCCTTTCTTTATTAATGTTAAACACCACAGAGACTAATAGATCTTATAAGGTAAATTAAATCTCTCTCTGTCTTTCTCTCTCTCTCTTTGTTTAAAATGGGATGATATGATATCGACTGTACACCTATTAATGATAGGAGGACTCAATATAAACACGTAATTAATAACTAAATAAATAAGTATAAGGACTAGGCCCCAGTGCCGCAGTAATTTATTAAATATAATACGGAAGATTGGCCTGTGTTGTCTGACGTCAGATCAAAGTATTAAAAGGGCGTCATTGAAAAAGGTTAAGGCCTATTAAAATGTTATAATTTTGCAGTCTTTAATGTTATTAGTATTTTCCATTTGATGTTGCCGGATAATAACTAACATCTACAGCGCACTGTACACATCTTGCCTTTGGTCAGCATCTGTAGAAAGTATACTTCATTTTGGGGGAATGGGGGAATAGCCATTTTCTAACTATAGTACTATAACAAGCATTACCACAATGGAACAGGTGCAGCCCAGAAGCATCCCTTTTTCTAGACAGCCAGACATGCAAGCAGACATTATAAACAGTGCCTTATTTTGTCCTGCTTCTAAATCATGTGATGGTGTCAGTCAAGAAGAATTGGGATAGGTTTCAAAGGCAAACTAATCAATACTACAATCTAAAAGGCAGGATTTTACTTTTTCTTTTTAAAATACACTTTTCAAACCTGGCTTCAACTTCTTTTTCCCCAAACTCACATCCAGCTCCTCTTGGTCAGTAAATAATTTTGATGGATGTTCTCCCTAATGTGCAAGCCAATGAGACAGTAGAGAGGTCTGACAGATACCCTGCCAACCAGCTGAGCAGCATAAACTTGGGTACTCTTCTAACTTAACTCATGAACTATAGGTAGCAACAGCTGGACATTTTAAGAGTCTATTTTATTTCCACAGAAATAAGAACATTCATCAGTGTGTGAGCTCAGAGTTGCAGGACATCAGAGGCATCCTGACTTGAGTCATTTCCATGGCCTTTGCCCTACGATGATGGAGCCAACTCCCATCTCCATCTGGTAGGGTCTCAGTGCACTTAACTACATCTGACTCTGCTTGCTTTTAATGCTATTTAGCATTATTCAAAAGGTTTTGGTTTGTAGGTTCTAGAGTCCTTATCTCATTTGTATATGATGCAGCTGTTTAGGCAATGCCAGATATTGGGCATTTTACACATTTCCTCACCTCATTTCCCCACATTTATCAGCTGTGCATGCAAGTACTATCATGAGACTCTAAAGGGTCCAAAGCCTATATTTCAACTTAGTGTGATGAATGAATGAAATTAGTAGTGATCCGAACTCTCCACAGGCAAGGAGAATGTGCTAGTGGAGAAGCTGTTGCCATGGACAGCGAGATGGTAAGGGAATCTATGTAAAAGTTGCCTTGGCAAGTATTATTAGGGGGGAAATAAAACACACGGAAGCTATATAGCACAAGGCTACAAAGAGTTAATGGTTACCATTAACTGAAGGGGAAAAAAGCAGATGTTCCAACTTGCTGTGCTACAACCACTAGGCTATATTTCTTTTACATCCTGTAGGTAGACATACAATAAGAGCTTAAAGAGCGGGTACTGGGTTGGGAGCAGCCAGCAGAGCATTTAATGCTCAATAATTCTAGTATCTTTTGCCTAGCGCCATTGGGACATAGCTCTCAATATTCAATATGAAAAAGGAGAGATGGAAAAACAACGAGGCAAGGAAAAAAGATCTTGGCTGACCACAGTTTGTATAGTAATTCATAATGGGTATCTTGAATAATTGATATTAAAGTAATGTTCTTTGTTTATTGTTTTAAAAATACTTGTGGTGAGCCATCATCCACCTACTATAAATTACAAGCAACTGATAAGTCTCCATTTGCAACTCTGCGGCTAACGCCCCTTGTCCATAACCAACAGCCTTTTTCCAGCATTGGACCATGCTGAAACATTTCCAAAGCAGACTTTTAGCAGATTTCTTAGAGATTTAGCCCCTCAAAAAGACTCCCCAAAGAGCAAAGGCAGTCCAAGACAGTGAATTCAATTCTTCATCTATTAGGCTGTAATTCCTTTCTGGATGCAATTTTAATATTAGAAAAAGATTAATCTGTATACTTGAAGCCTGTTCTGTTTAATCTTAATGAGTTTTGATTTTATACACTGTGGAATCTAATCCAGCATCACTTTCAAAATTGAAAGGAATAAGGTCACTGCATTTAGAATATAAAATGGGGTCTTATCCAATGTGTGACTGGATGTTTCCAACTAGTATATTGTGTTTAAGAGAGGAAAATGAGCCATTAAAAATGAAGTATTTTTATAGAAAATCTTGACAAACATGCTGCCTCTAGTGACCTCTATATAAAAGGTGAAAAGGTTACATTAATAATTTGGAAATTATTTGGTGGAAAGGAGACCAGAGGACCTGTCTACTAATGTTAGTTCCCAGATTCCTCTAGCATGTCTTGGAGGAATTCCTTTAGGATTACTTGTGGGGAGAGGAGACCTTATTTAGTTAGAGTCAAGTATTTCTCTCTCTTTACAACAGCTTCCCAAGAATAGAAAATGTGCACAGTTCTTTTGTTGACCCCCTACCCTTAGTAGAGATGCTTGCCAAAGTTGGCTCTCAAGTCACATTGGGTAGACACAAGGCTATTAGTTTTCTAAGCATAGACAAGAGTGAATTATGATCTCGGATATAAATCCATCTTATGTATTCCTTCCCAATTTTGAGTATTCTGTGGCTGCATCTCTATCTTTAACTATTCAACGAAGCAAACAGATTAACTTGAGGGATCAAATGGTTTATCCCAACCAGACAGTTGGTCCAATAAGGAGTAACACTTGCAACAATTCTTGCGACATGCATATCTTCTGGACCATCACAGCAACACCAGCTCAATTAGCAGTGCAACCTTGGGCAAATCATGTGACTTCCCTGTACCACATTTTCCTTTTATTTAGTATACAGAGGAGTCATACATCTTTTAGAAGGATGTGAGATTTAATACGTTTACAAAGCTCTTTGGGATCATTGGATAAATAATGTTTACATGAATAAGCATAAAGAATATTACTTTTAAAAGTGAAGGCTGGACGTACAAAATTTCAAAAGTGGACTTTGGCAATAGGTCACAACAATATTTTTAATAGAATATTTTCCACCTTTTATATGTATGTTGAAGTAAATTACTCCCACTCCAGGTTGTCAGCTTATTTTCTTTTCTGAAAAGCACATGCTTAGTTTTGCGAGAACAATTTAGTGAACTGGTCTAACAGAAGTCTATTCCTGCCTTTTATAGGTGTTCTATTGCAGAGATAGGAATTTTGTACTTCTTCCTTGAAAACTGTGCCGCATTTCATTCAAAGTAACAGTATAGTATGCTGGCAGGAAATTGAAACATTGCTTATGTGACATCAAGTTTGTAAAAGATCAAGAATCCACAAGAAATAAGTAGTTTACCTTTCTGATGTGTTGTTCACATTTCTACAGATAATTCACATCCAGACAAATAAGGCTTATGGTTTCTATGAATAAGCTATAAAAAAGATAATTGCCATAGAGAAAGTTATTATTGACTGTTCTGGCAATTATTAATATACACCAAATTCAAAAGATTGTAAACCTTCTCCATTTTTTTTAGCCCACAACTATCCTTCATGTTTTGTGCATCATAGTTGCATTCTAGTGTCCCACTGCAGCCAGATGTATTGTGATTCTATTTTCATGTATGTTTAATCAAGCTTTTTAATTGTATCGAATGCCACACAAATCCCTTACCATTTCATTTCCTTCTGCTGAGGAAACAGAATGTTTTAATACTGGTTTTAACTTTTGAATACCAGTCTGCGCCAATAGCTAATCCACTTCCAATGTATCATTTATATGGCTTTTAGAAGTCCAGTTTCAATTTGTGTCATTGCATAAGAACATAACAGAATAATTTCGACCCAGACTATAATTAATTGGCATAAGTAACTTGCATCTGTCACGGTAATATGGGTTTTTAAAAATTAGTTCTAATAGAGCTGGTTAAGTGAAAACAATGGCATCTGCATCTGCTCCATAACTCTGAATACCAGAGCTTGCAAATTCCAAATGGGAACTCCAGAAAATGAGCAATTTAGAAAATGGGGTTTCAGTCTCTCTGTGGCTCAAGTTTCCTCACTTAAACTATAGAACAACACCCACTTCTGGAAAGCTTTGGTTGTTTTATGCAAGAAAAGTGATATATAAAGTAGTCTGTCATTACATACACATTTGAGTTTATCAAACAATGCAGTACTGAGGAGAGGGGTATATATTAAACCAAACTTCCACAAGGATCTCAATCTTCTATTTTCCACCCAAAGGCCCTACCTGATGACTGGAACTTCTCTTTTTCCTGTCTTCAAGTTCCCCAATAGCCTCACAGGGTTTTCCACCTCTTACTCTATAAAATAAAAATAAATAAGAATATGTTAGTACTGACTCTACCTCTAGAACAGAGAGGCACAATATCTATGAATCAGCATGGGGGAGTTAAAGGGTGTTATTTTAAGGGGCTGGTCCTAAGAATTCCCCTCAGATCAACCAGAAACTGGTTTAAGAAATAATGCGGCTTAATGGCTTTTGTTTTTTCTGATAGCTGTGGACATCATTCTTTTGAGGAGGACCCTGTATGCTCCAGAGCACAATAGGACCAAATTCTGCAGCAACAATTCCTGAATTCAGTGGCAAGAATCCCTAAATTGTTATGCAATGTTAATTTATCCATCTCCATTAAACTTTTCATTTGGAGTCTCTTATCCCCAAGTGCATGCACGTGCCTCCTGCTATGGCTCATAGCTGAAAATACACGCTGATGTAAAATTCTTTGGTGATCATATTCAGCAATGATTATTACTTTACACACTGGACATTTTCTGCTACGTTTTCTAGGCACTGTGGCAGTCACAATATTATCCAGGAAAAAGATGAATTCTGCAGCCACAGATTATGGAATATTTGGTGCCCTGCTCTTACTAGTTTGGTTTCTTCCTTTCATAGAATCACAGAATCATAGAAGTTGGGTCGGAAGGGACCTTGTAGATCTTCAAGTCCGACCCCCTGCCAGGGCAGGAGAAAAACTGGGCTCAAATGAGTCCAGCCAAGTAGGCATCAAGCCTCCTCTTAAAGACCCCCAGGGTAGGAGCCAGCACCACTTCCCTTGGAAGTTGGTTCCAGCTCTAGCCGCCCTAACTGTGAAGTAGTTCTTACGGGTTTCAAGTCTTTCAAAAGACTGCTATATGCCAAATGTCACATTTCATAGAAGAATTGCACAGTGTAGTGTCTTTAAATGCACCACTCTGGGTGTGTCTACATGAGACATTTTACTGCGCAGTCGATTAACCTACTGCATAGTAAAGCATCACCATCTACATGTGTGCTTTACTGTGCAGTAAATTAGACTACTGTGCAGTTAGCCACTACCTGTAAATACAGTTAGTAAACTAACTGAGAAGTAGATACTGCACAGTAGCACATGTGTGGGAGCAAATTTGGGAAGCCCCACTGAGCACAGGGCTTGTCCCTATGTGCAGGGGGCCAGGAGAGCTCTACAGCAGCAGCTGTCTCCCAGTCCCCTGCACATCAGGACCCTTCCCAATGTGCATGGGGCTAAGGAGACAGCTGCAGCTGGCAGAGCTCTCCTGGTCCCATGTGCATGGGGACCAGATGTGTGCTCCTTGCTAGCCCCTGGCTAGCACCCTAGGGGAGCCTGGCTGCTGCAGGGGGCCAGAACAGGGTAGGAGCAGCCCTGTACCAGGCTGCTCCTGTTGGGAGCAGATTTGCTCCCAACAGGGATCTTGTGTAGACATGCTCTGAGGGAAGGCTTACTGTGCAGTAAGCCTTTATAGCATTAATAGCACATGTAGACAGACCATCTGTGTACTGTTTTTAAATGCTTTCAAATGCATAGCGGGAGACATGTCATGTCAGGCACTCTGAGCTCTTTCTTGCTATTGTCTACATACAAATATCCTATGAGCCTTCCTTTACAACTCTGGCAATACATTTCCATCTTCAGTTGCAACCTTCTAGATTTCTGTGCATAGCTTAGGCTAAGCAGAGACTGACAATCCTGTCAAACTGAATGGTAGTGTTTTTATATGGTAATAAATATTTAACCATGCCTGGTTTGAAATGACAATGCTCATTTCACTTGTGAGTGATACAGGATTTGAACTAGAGTCATTTGGAAGTAAAAGATTAATGTTACCATTCATCAGACAGCGTAGCCTTTCTGCTCCTGTTTCCTCCCCTCTCAGTTTCTTGCCAACCTACAGAAGCTTCCCATCTCAACATAAAAACAGAGGATGTTCTGGTAATTTGCCTTGAACATGAATGTACATGTTCATTCATTTGAGCTTATTAGCTCCTGAAACACAAAGTTCATTATAACCTTGCTCAAGAAAGCAGAGACCTTAAAAAAGGTAAACTAAAAAACACTTGCCAATACTACATATGAAACTTTTTTTTACCTTACTAATTGGGCAAGATTCAGAATGATATGCAACTTATTCACCTGCGGTATTAACACACCTCTCTGAGCTTGCTGCAAGCATGCACTGGGTTGATATTTTGTAAAAATCCATTGCTTTCTTTTCTGGAAGTTAGGATACCTGGCTCAGGCACTGATTTCTTTTCCTAATATAAACAACTTGCAGGGCTGTAACTTGAATAATTATTCCAGTCAAAAATGGATAATAGTTTCATAGTAGGTAGGGTTGGAAGGCATCTGAGCAGATCATCAAGTCCGACCCTCTGCCATGACATGAAAGAGTACTGGGGTCAAACGATCCCGGCTAGGTGATTATCTAGCCTCCTTTTGAACACCCCCAGGGTAGAAGCGAGCACCACTTCCCTTGGAAGTTGGTTCCAGATTCTAGCTGCCCTGACTGTGAAGTAGTACCTCCTGATGTCTAGCCGGAACCTACTCTCCATCAACTTACGGCCATTATTCCTTGTTACTCCCGGTAGTGCTCGGAGGAACAGGGACTCTCCCATTGCCTGTTGGTCCCCCTTGGTCAGTTTATAGACGGCCACCAGATCCCCTCTCAACCTCCTCTTGTGGAGGCTGAACAGGTTCAGGTCCTGTAGCCTCTC
>NW_017729029.1:44644931-44661786 GCF_001723915.1 Gavialis gangeticus
CCAGAGCACCATGAGTGCTTGTAGAGCTGTGCCAAGGGTCTCACACTGACCTCTGCTAATTCCTTCAGCACTCCGGGGTGGAGATCATCAGGACATGCTGATTTGAACACATCTAGTCCCACCAGAAGTCTCCTGACTAGGTCCTCACTGACCCTGGGCTTGGCTGTGCCTCCCCTGGGACCATCGGGGATCCCGGTGGGGGTGGTGACCTGGTCCCTGTGCAGAAAAATGGAGGCAAAGAAATTGTTGAAGAGATTAGCTTTGTCATCTGGTGTGACCACCAGATTTCCTAGTGTGTCCTGCAGAGGCCCCACATTACCTGGTACCTTCTTTTTACCCCCAATGTATTTGATAAAGGACTTCTTGTTATCCTTGATCCAGGTTGCTAGTCCCAGTTCCATCTCTGCCTTACCCTTCCTAACAGTGCCCCTACAATTGAGCCAAGGAGCTATAATCCTCCCTGGTGATGGCCCCTCCTTAATAGTATTATTACTGTCATTTGAGAGAGACAGGCTAAAAAGGACTTCTCCAACTTAGCAAGGTAGGCAAGAACAGAATCTGAATCTCCTGTTTCCTTGTTCTGTCTATTGCTAATGCATCATGGTATCTTGTTGGCACATGACACTTGACCTTCTCCAATGGCTATGGCTCCAGACAGTATCTTGGGTTTGTTATGAGTCATGGGCATGCTAGAGCAATAGAGGCAACTCTCCCAACCGACAAGGTGCTGGGTATTAGGGTTGTGCGAAATGGGCCCTATTTGATTCAGATTCAGCCTGAATTGGGGACAGTGATTTGATTCGTTGATTCGGATCACTGTCCCCGGTTCAGTTTGGCTGAATCTGAATCTAAAGATTTGATGCTGGTTTGGAGAATCAGTGAGTTGGACACAGGCACAGCTTTAAGTTTTTTCTACATACCTTGAGGTACCAGCGTGGCTCATGATTGCTGCGGTGCTGGGGTGGATGGAGCATGGGGGGCTCTCCAGCATGCTGGGCAACAAACGTGGAAGTGGAGCAGAAATACTTCCAGTCCACTCCCAGGTCTGCTAGGGAATGCGCTAGGCCCTCCCCTGCCCCGTGTTTTCCCTGACTCGGTGATTGGCTGCAGGGGGACCCTTGGTGCCCCTCCAGACCCAGGAGGCACCAGTCACTGAGCTGGGAGGGCGTGGGGGGGCCCCTTCTGGTCCACTTCTGGAAGCATGCTGGGGAGCCCCCAGTGCTTCTGTGGGATGCTACATCTGTCCCAGCACCACAGCGTTCAGAGCCCCTGCTCCTAGAGCTGTATCTAGGCCTGAATCGCTGAATCTGCCTGAATCGATTTGGAGGGTTCTGAATTGATTTGGAGAGATTAAAAGGTCCTTTGATTTGATTCAGGTTTGGAGATTTGGCCACTGAATCAGGCCGAATCTCTGCTGAATTGGGGACCGAAGCTTCACAAGGCCTTACTGGGCATCTCTTCAACCACTTCAAGGAAACATTTAAATTGCAGTCACTGCAGTGATTGAACCTTAAACTACCTGGTTGTGGTCCTGCTACCAATGTAGCCCCTGGAAGCAAAGCTCAAAATGAGCTGAAAACACTGGTTGAGAAGCTGAGTAAATACTCAAGCAATAATCCTCTGCCAAGTTGCATGATCCTGCAGTAGCTAACAAGCTGATTTAATGCTATCTCAGGTAGGTCCACATGAGCTGTAGTCATTGAACTAATCCTGCTGAAAGTGAAATACTAATATCTGTTTGGATTTCCCAAATACATCCTATATTAAAGGGACAGCTCTCTGACAGTATGACAATTCTTATAATGTTTTTCATTGCCTCCGATATCATCACAGGTGATAGGTTAGATCAGAGGGCAGAATTGAGATATCCTACCAGAGTTAATTCCTTTCACCATGTTAATGTGAACTTGGGCTTGCCTCCCTTAGGCCTCTGACACTACAGAATGACTGCAGTGGGAAAATAAAGTTTTACTGGTTTTGTTTTATAAGCTGATATGCCGTGGAAAAAAAAAAAGCTATGGTCAGTGGCAAATTCATAGTTGAGGTTGAGAATAGGCTCCAGTGGTCATGACTAAACTAACCCAGGAGACAGCACTAATTAGGAATCAAATATACAGATAAAGATGTCTACTGTGATACCCACTAATGTCAGGAAGTTCAAAGTGTCCTCCTCACACATACAGAACTATAAGTATAAAAGTGTTCATGTTATTCTGAGCAGGTCCCTAAGGCTAACATCAGCAGCATACCACAGCCAGTGAAAGGCCCTTTAAACATTATCTCATTTCAAATGGAATAAAGGAGAGCACACTACTCTCAATCTGAGTTGAATTAGACAAGGAAAATGGCATCTAGAGGAATGAGGCCATCCTTCGGTAGGCTGACCCAGTTAACCAATTGCCATATGGAGTTAAGAAAGCAGCCAGCAATAGAACCAGCCAAGAGGCGAGACAAGATGCCCGAGTTGAGGCCAGCTAAGAAGCCAGCCTTCCTGATCCAAAACTGCTGGAAAAATACATTCCTGAGCCTGGGGTCTGGGACCTGTAGCTACCAAGCGGACTCTGCCTGAGTGGACAAGGGGGCTGGTTCAAATGCAGCAATACAATGCAGAGGATGAATGGGGAAAGGAAGTTAGGCTGAAGTTGCATGACAGGTCAACTGGCTTTGTAATGCAATTGTTATTTGAAAATGTTAAAGATACATCTATCAGGAGGTTACAATAATACTAATGCCGAGTTTTCAAAGCTAGTCTATGAATGGCTTTTAAAAGTTTCAGAGACAGTATTCTCTGTTCAGTACTGAAAACCTGGGGCCAAGTGCCACTACGGAGAAGGATACAGGACAGAGACTGGAAAAAGCACGTTGTTGTATTAGGGCCAATGGCAATTACACTCAATAATACCAAACAATTAATTTTTCTGAAATGGCATGGTACAGAAGAATCATTCTAGGAGATCCATCTTATCCTATTCTTCCCTGACAAATGAACACTTTTATTACATACTTGGAGAAAGGACCTGTTTAACTTTACATACAGCAGTTGCACAATGACAACAGAATGAACGTCTGGAAGACTGAAGGGTAGGTTAAAGTGCCAGATTTAGGTCAGACAGCCCAAAATAGAGAATGGAGGGAGAGAAGTGAGAGAGGGAGGTAAATCAGTGTCCACATTTGAAAATATAGCTTGGATCAGGCTGAAATTCTCAGTGCTTAAGCTAGGTTTTTGTCCCTGATTAGTTCACTAGAGGGAACAGTAGAACACGAAGACACAAAGGTAGAAAATAGTGCACCTAGTGTCAAGTTTGCAAAAAGCAATGCAGGCCAAAGGAACCACCCGATGTTCATCTAAGCTGACCACTGTCCTGTCATTCCCAGAGGGAACTCTGAATCCCTAGCTTTGGCTGAATTTGAGATCTAACCTTGGTAGAGTCATTTTTTTTCTTCATTTTGTTTAGGAAGGTGCCCTGAATCAAATGCAAGATGTCTCAGTAGAAGCTGAAAAAGACAGTACTCAGTGAAGACATTATTAGGACCACAGATTGCCTTTTACTCCTTTTAGCATTAAAGATCACATGCCACATTGCAAGACTCTGAGCAGTGCTGACTTTTTACATACATGCATATAAATAAGGCAGGATGTAGGTACTAATTGAATATCAAATGTAATATCAGACTAAATTAATAGCACACAGATTTTACAAAATAGGACTTTCTAAACCTATCAGCTTCAAATAGAAAAGATATATGCAACATTTTACTAACTGTTGAACCTTAAAAGATACTGAATCAAATCTTTTTACCTATTATCATTTATACCTTAGGAAAAACAGGTAGGTTTCACTGGGCATATCTACATGTGCAAATAATGCAGGATCAGTTTACTCTAGAGCAGTGGTTCCCAATCTGTGGTATATGTATTACTAGTGGGATGCAGACGACTTGTCAGTGGTACACATTAATAGATTTATTATAATGACTTTATATGACAAACTGGTAGCACACAATCTGTCAGAGTTTGGAAATCGCTGCTCTAGAGTAAACTACCCTAGAGTAAACTATCCAGGGCACATGTCTACACATGCAGGGATGCAGCAGCAGATTTGGTGCTCCTAGCAGCAAATTGCTCCCGCTCCTTGTGACTCTATACCAAGCCCCTGCAGCAGCCAGGGAGGGCTCTAGCATAGGGCCAGGAGACAGCTGTCTCCTGGTGGGGGCTAAGGACATTGCTTCCTGCCCCCGGGAGCTCCTGCTGCTAAGGCAGGCTCCACCACCAGAGCCTGGGTGGGGACGCTGTCTGCCTGCCCCAGCAGCAGGGAGCTCCCCAGCCCCCACTCTGCAATTGCAGGGCCTGGGCTGGGAAATTCTTCTCTCCCAGCCCAAGCTCCTCAGTCAAGGGGCCCAGGCTGGGAAGTGGAGGCTGGGATCTCCCTGCTGCTGGGGACATTGTTCCCACCAGTTCTTCTGTGGCAGAGCATGCCCTGGCAGCAGGCAGCTCCTGGGGCAGGGCGCTGTCTACATGTGCTGTACCGTGCAGTAAGTAGTCAAGAATAAACTTGCTACTTGTATTTAACACGTAGCAAATTTACTCACAAGTAGAGCAAATTACTGTGCAGGAAGCGTCTGCACGTGGAGATGGTGACAGTAGCAATTACCTGAGATGCACCCACTATGTACTATATCGCTAGATTCATATTATAGTCCATCTTGAATAGTAATTACTATAACATTGGATTTATCTGTATATTCATGTTACTATTCATGAAGCTTTGTCCATGTCCTGGTATTTACACTCTTTTAAAATTGCTAAGTATTTCACCTCATATACCTTCAATCATTCATCCTAACTTAACGCATCAAAAGTGCTGGCAATTCTTTCAAATTTCTTGCCTAGGTCAGTTGGACAATATACAAAATGATTTTTCAATGTTATTGTTTTTAATCTCTGTTTAGTAGGGAAATTGAGGCAACACAACAAGAGTAATTGATATGATTTACACAGCTGGGAATAGAAGTCACATCTTACTCCTTTAGTCCATTCATAGCACCTGACAAAGGAGACTGCTGCTTACAGATATAGTAGGTCTTTTTGAATGAGTTCATCTTTTAGGTGCCACCCTGCCCTGCCTTCTGTTTGACTTCTGACTAACATGCCTTCCTACCGCCCTCTCCTTTCCAGTCACTCTTTCATTTTAATGATGGCTGTAATCAGAACAACTCTGTATTTGCACTGGGCACAACTACTGAAGCTAACTGAAGTGACAAAACAACTTTTCTGTTATATACTTCTTTAAAAAAAAGTTGTTGCTATTTAAATGTTTCATCAAGTCTTGAGTTCAGGAATCACAGAGGTGGGAACTAGAGCAAGGCGTGAACAATAGTCATATGGGATAACATATTTTTTCCTCAAAAGTATTCATCTAGAATTCTGCCTTGGCTATTAGACATTTAATAGTTTTGCCATGAATTTTTGGCATTTTTCTAAGGAATCACAGGTAACCATTAATCAAAGTGCAAGATATGCTATATTTCTATATATATTTCAGAGAGAGCAGGAAAACTTTCTATTCAGCTGTCAGAAGTCCGTTTTTATTTTTTTTTGTTGTTACTTTGGCAAGAGCCACGCACACACTCCTCTGAAAGTCTGATTTCTTATGCTTCAGACCAAATAAAAAACAAAGACCAAGCCAAGCTCTGAGAAGTATCTGCAGCAAAATTAAGTTGCTTGTTTGGGTTGAAAGACCATTGCTGTATAACTCATGAACTATAGCAGCCAGTGAAGTAAAGTTCAGATAAACACAGGCACCTATTGCTTCACTACAGAGAACTTTGAAAAGTATAATTTTACCACATTACCCCCATTTTCTGTTCACAAACCTGAGATGAGCAGGACACTTCAGCAGTCTCTCTCATTCATTTCTCACAAGGGCATGAAGAAATGACAGAAACAGGAAAGAACAATGGTCATAAAAAAGCAGGAGCTTGTGGAAAAGGAGGCTTTTTACTAGCAAATAGCATCTAAGGCTTATTTCATTGAATAGCAAAGATTTAATATTAACCCTTGAAGAGGCTGTTCAGTTGTCCTCCCCAGAGATAAAACAAAGTGAACGTGCTTCATGGGAGTTGTTGGTAGATGTTTGGGTGCCAACTGGAATAGGAAGTTTTAAAGATCTAGATAAGCACATGGAAATTAGTGTTCCCATTCATAGATTATTAGTGTTTATATTAATGAATATTCTACTTGGCCCAAGGGGCACCTTTGTATTGCCTGTTGATTAGAAGGATCCATGGACAGATCCAGGATTTTGTAAATGGGGGTGATGCTGGAGTAAAGCAGGAGTGGCTCTCGAGCCTTCTGCTGCCCCTTCCTCAAGGACAGCCAGAGAGAGCAGCAGTGGTAGATAGGAGGGGTGGTGGAGGGAAGGAGAGGCGAGGGGATGTGTGGGTTCTTACCCAATTCAGGGGCTTAAAAATAGTGCCTGGCTGCTGTTCCCACAGCATTGTCAATTGGAAGGGGGAGAGGGGAAATGGGATTGTGCCACTGCACCCCCTCTGGATCTGTCCCTGTTAGGATCTCAATTATTAGTAGAGGCTGATCTGAACTAAGGGCCTATGGACTCTCAAGTCTGGGAAACTGACTGTGAAAACCTCAAACTGGATTTTTGGTTTAAACCCAAAATGATCTCTAGCTATGGATCTTCAGAGGAATGTTTCATTTTTAGACCAGATCCATATTATCCCCAGGAATTTAGTATACTTTTGCCCTAACACATCATGTCATACCTCTGCTTCTACGCTGCATGTAAGAGCACCCTTACGATGAACTCCCATGCTTTCATGGAGGTTGTCTATAGGAGAGAGCTGTATTTAGGATCATACCTTTATTAGGCATGTCTATGTCTCGTAAGATAACATGTTAGTTTGACATAAATATGCACACAATGCATAATGCCTATTATGTGCTGTCCCTTTCAGTGATGGCTCAACATGCTAGAGTAATAAGGCGCACATGTTGAGAATGCTGGCTTTCCAGTTAACTATATTAAATATTAATGATGATGGTAAATCAAATCACAAGGCAATCTCATTGTTCCAAAAGGGAAAGCACATTCCTTTCACATGGGACTTTAAAATACGTATTACAGGAGATTAACCATTTTAATAGCACTGATATATTAGAGTGAAGAAATACAATGGTTGAGAAATGCAAAGCCATAAATGTCTTCAAATTTAAATCTTCCTAAAACTTAAGGACCCCAAAGTTCACAGATGATTATTGTTTAGTAACCAGCACCATTTTTGGAGGTGGTGGTTGTAGTTGTTGTTGGTATGATGATGAATGAACGAGTTAAACCATATCTTAATTAATGTTTTTTCTAACTTTTAAAAAAAATTGTTTAGCTGTGTATCACTGAGACAAATTCCAGAGGTCTCTAAATGAGTCAGAGTTCAGAAAAGCACGATTTTTTGGGATAAATATAACCTCAAAACTATCATGCGATATGTGTTATAATCATGCAAGACTGATTTATAATATGGATAATACTCAAGGGATTGCATAATTTCTGGATTGAACCATTTGATTACCTTTTCATCTTTGTTTTAATAATTAATAATAATTAATAATAATTTAATTTAGTAGACCTGGTCAAAATTTTTCCATTAATCTGTTTAGAAGGAAAATAGAAGTCTTAATTGGACAAAAACAGATACCGCCAGTTGCACTCTTGTTCTTCCACTTTTAAAAGACTTCTTCTGTGCTCAAGATAGTCCCTGCCAACCTAAGGAAAGAAAGGCATGAAGTCCTCTAGTGCTCTCAACCATCGTATGAAACAGTTGGTTGCATTAATATATTTAGCAATCAGGATGGCTTTGGATGTTCCTCTGGCTAAACAGCATACACACTGCACTCTGTCCAGCTATGCAAAAGAATCATGGAAAACTAAAAGGTACGCCCGAACATGTACACTAGCAACAAATTAGTCCTGAAGGATTTGACGAATGAAAAGCCTTCAACATTTTAACCTCATATCTAAATCTCACCGCTTGGGGAATAATGCTGACCTTTTGGTTACTACGCAACCTAGGAAAATGGGAACTGAGAATATGTGCGTCACCCCAAAGAAGGGCTTGAGTCAGTTATTGCTCAGCATCTTATGGACTGTTGTTTGGTGCATGCTCTGACTTAAAAGTGGTCCACAGCCAGGGAAACATAACAAAGTCTGGAGTATTTCTTCCAAAAATTATGATTAAAGTAAACCTTAAAAATTGGAAATAGGAAAAAAGGAAAAACAGTGTATCATCTTGAGACACCCCTTAGAAACCAGCAAACAGCCAAACAGAAAATAAAAATCATTTGCCTCTTCTATTTTAAGGAAGCATAAGGGGCCCACCAGCAAATTAATATTATAGACATGCCGATTGGAGATAGCAAGCTGTTAGCAGTTCTAGTTAATGGAGTTACTCTGTTTGCTCATGTGGTCAAAGTCTGTGCTGAAGGGGCTTGGGTTTAACCATTGCTATCAACCTGCAGCTGTGCTCCTTATAGGAGAATAAACCCAACTTCTGAATGTACGTACAGAAATTTAACCATGTAAAGCTGCACTCATATATATAGAGTCACATGGAAAATGTGTTGAACCATGCCAGTAAGCATTTTGATATCTTTTGTGAGCACATAACATTGATTCTTACTCCTATGCAAAACTGAATGCAGTGAATGCTAAGGTAACATTTTTCTCCTGTATTGTTGATCCTTGGACATTCAACTGTTTCTGTCCATTAGCCATTTTTAATGCATGTATCTGTATGAGAGCAGGAAGTCCTATAACACTTCATCTACCATAAGTTTTCAAAATTACTCCAAGGTTCAGGCTCCACCAACATGCATCATTAAGATAGACACAGACATACCGAGAAAGAAACAGTCTGAGAATGATTAACACCAGGGTAAACATTTTACATTAATGGTTTTCTTCATTAGTGAAAAAAAAATGTAATTCTGAGACATCTGGAATTTCATTTTGAAAATAAATATTATATCTTTGATGATAGTCTGAGGGTACATTGTAATAAAGAACAGATAACAAGTGAGAGTCCACTACCCATTACCTTTTGCTTTAGAAATAATTTGTTCTGACGTTATGATGAACACAATTAAATTGTCCTGTCTCATTTTGCCAGCCTACAGCATGCTGATCATACAAAGCAGGATTTATAAAATCGCATGCCACTTTTAAAAGTCTCTGCCTTTCATTGCAGGGAGTCTGAAAAGATGGAATAGCAACAATTCAAGTCTTTAGATATATCTACTAGGGCTCTGTGACGCTTCAGTCACCGATTCAATTCAGTGGAGATTTGGCCTGAGTTGGTGGCCAAATCTCCGAATCCAAATCGAATCAGGAGACCCTTTAATCTCTCCAAATTGAATTGGAACCTCCAAATCGATTTGGAGAGATTTGGAAAGATTCGGTAATTCGGATCTAGACACAGCTTTAAATGTTTTTTCTACATACCTCAAGGTACCAGGCAGCTCGTGAATGCTGTGATGCTGGGGCGGATGTTGCTTCCCACAGAAGCACGGGGGGCTCCGCAGTGCGCTCGGCAGCAGACCCGGAAGTGGATCAGAAGCACTTCCGGTCCACTTCTGGGTCTGCCAGGGAGTGCACAGGGGGGCCCTCCCCTTGCCACCCCAGCTCGGCAACTAGTGCCTCCTGGGTCTGGGTCTGGGTCTGGGTCTGGGGTGGGGGGGACACCCGGGGTCCTCCTGTGGCCAATTGCTGAGCTGGGAGGGTGCAGGAGGCTCCCCTGCGTGCTCCCCGATGGACCCAGAAGTGGACTGGAAGTACTTCCTGTCCACTTCTGGGTTTGCTGCCGACCACGTGGGGGGCTCCCCCACGCTCTTGTAGGGTGCTCCATCTGCCCCAGCATTGCAGCATTCATAAGCCATGCCTGGTACCTCGAGGTATGTAGTAAAAAACATTTAAAGCTGTATTTATGGCTGAATCGCTGATTCTCTGAATCAGCATCAAACCTGAAGGTGTCAGTTGCTGCAGGAGCCAAAAGGGCAGTAGCCGGGTCTGAGTGCAGAGGCCACATGTTAACTTCTTGTGGACTGGATGCAGCCTGCAGCCTGCCAGGTGGACAGCCCTGACCTACTATATACTAAAGATACCTATTGATTGTTGAATACTAATGGGACGCAAAGTTTGAATACAGTTTAATATGGACGTTTAGGATATAATCCTGATATGATAGAGCATTTTTCTAGCCTGCAAGTTTAATCTATAGATGTTGGAAGCTGCCAAAATAGCTTTTAGGACTTATATAAGGCCTAAAGAGCAATTTTAGATGAAGATATGATGATATTGTAACATATTGCCAAACGTTGTAGAAGCCAAAATCTTGACACAATTTGTGCAATAGCCAACTGCTGCCAAAATGAGAGGAACTCTTATCTTCAGCGCTCTCTAGGATGTCCCTTACCAGATGAGGTTTAGTATCAAAGACAGAGTTTTTGGAGAAGAGGTAGTCTGCTTTTAAAGCAGGTTTGTTTTGCAAGTAGTAAAGGTTCATTCTTTCCCTGAAAGTTTTTTTTTTCCATTCCTAATATTGTTTTCCTATTTATTGTGAATGCGGTCCTCACTAACAAAGCCTGCTGAACTGTGGTAGACCAGATCTATTGCCTAGGTAGATCAAAGCTGCAAGTCACTGATTCATAATGCAAAATAAACATATGAAAATACATATACATTTGTACTTTAGAAAACGGAATCTTTGCTTGGGTTACAGCTTCAGACAAACATGGAAGTTACACGGAAAGACTGATGAAATGGTTAAGTTAGTGTCACCATTTCTGGTAAACCTGCATTTCATCAAGCCTTATGAAGTGTAACCACTACTTCGCTCACAGTCTAGAGTATCTGACAGATGATATGAAGTATGAAAGAATAAATCCTATCAGAATTTCTGGAGGATACATCATATTTGAAGCATGATTTTTCCAGAACTCTGAAGTGAATTCTGTCCTTTGATCTCATTTATTTTACATTAACTAGGACAGATCGGGAGAGGGAATGGGATCGGAAAAATTAAATTTCAAAAGTGTTCTTTTCCCAAACACAATTTTTTCATATTTCCCTGAGGAACACTAATACATACTTGTCTCCCCCTACTGGAAAGAGATTAGAAACAGTTTCTCCTGTTTAAAATAGCCAGAAAAAGGACCCTCCCCCCACCCCCAAAAAAGATTTATAGTTGAAAACCATCATCCTACTGTTCTCAAACTGAAAGATTATTAGTCAACAACTAAAATGAGTGGTTATTTATGAAAACATTGTACTAGCCAATGATTGCAATATGGATAAAAAAAATCAAATGAACTGCAATAAGAGCAGGAGGATCCAGGGGGAAAAACAATTTAAAGCTACAGTAATTACAAAATCTGGAACCAAATACACATTCAAAAAATAACGATCTAGTTTGTGTAGAAGCAGGAGACTAGCCCAATTGTTGCACACACACAGCCAATCTGGAGGCTGGCCAAATCCTGCTCAGTGAAGAACTGATAGGGGAGAAAGGTTGCTTTACACGAGTATGAGCTATGGCATGATTTGGAAAAGCCCATATTTTCATTTCTGCTCTCACTTCTTTCTGTTTCTTTCATTTCTCCTTTTGCTCTGGCTAGATCTCCCGATTACCTCCTCCTTTGTCTTATTTCAGCACTTCCGTGGCACCCTCCATGTAGTATCAAAGTCACTCACAAATGTTAATGAATCTATACTCACAACACCTCTCTCTGAGAAGGAAATGTCTCCCTTTCACAAAAGAGATGCAGAGAAGAACACTTAGGACTGGATCCAATGTGGGAGGATGGGCACCTAACTTTTAGTTGTCTGCCCCCCCAGACAGGAATCTAAAACCCTGAGCGAATCTCATATCCTCCTTATATTATGCATGGTGCCCAGTACCGTAGCAAGGGGGAGGTGAGCGGGGTGACTGCCCCGTGCGCCGAAGCCAAGGGGCAAAAACAGGTGCTGCCCAGCTGGGGTGGGGTGCAGAACCGAGCTGCAAGCGACTCGTTTGGGGAGGCACAGGGATGGGGGGAGGGCAGCTTCTGATGCTGCGTACACCCCCCAGGCAAGCATGGGGGGGTGCCCCCCGGATCTGTGCATGAGGCGAGGGGAGGCTGCCACTGTGGGCTTGTCCCAGGTGCCAGACTTCCTTGTTATGGTACTGATGGGACCTCAGGATGGGATCCAAAATAACCAGCGTCCTAAGTAGGGAGCTGGCCAAGGTCAGGAGACTCACTGTGCAGCCTCCTAGAGCCAGCCAAAAAAATAGAAAACACTGAGGCTGGGGTGTGCCCTACACCAGCCCTACGCATCTGAGTCAGGGCTGCAGGGAGGTGCCTGCTTTCACAGCCTAGCAGGGCTCACACTCTTCTTTTAAAGATATCTTATAGCCTGCACTAGAATGTGGGAACCCAGATCCAGTACCCTCTCCAGCCTAAAAGGTTCAAACCCAGAAATGTCTTAAGCAGTTACAAGTGGTTGTCTTAAGTGGTTACAAGATTTTTTGTTTTTAGATTACCTGCATTCTGTTTCAGTTTTCACAGATTTCATAGACATTAGGGCTGGAAGGGCCCTCATGAGATCACTGGTTCTGGCCCCCTGCCCAAGAGGCAGGAAGTCAGCTAGGGTCAAAGGATCCCAGCAAGATAAGTATCCAAATGTTTCTTGAAAGTGTCCAGAGTAGGTGCTTGCACCACCTTTGGGGGGAGTCTGTTCCAGGCCTTGGGGGCTTGGACAGTAAAGAAGTTTTCCCTTATGTCCAGCCTAAAACAGTCTTGCAGGAGTTTGAGATTGTTGGACCTTGTCCTCCCCTGAGGTGCTCTGGTGAGCAGGTGTTCCCCCAGATCCTGGTGCACACCCCTTATGTACTTATAGGCTGCCACCAGGTCACTCCTGAGCCTGCACTTCTCCAGACTGAAGAGTCCCACAGCTCGCAACCTCTCTTCAATACCGCAGTATGCATGTTTAAAGAGTTGCACATTCATATTTTTCATTGTGTGTGTTAACTCAGTTGTGGGAAAGCTGAGTTTTCACTGGGCTTACAACAACCTACTAGTATTTTCATAGGCCAGGCTTCCTCATGCTCCCAAAAGAACATGCTGGAGATCTTAGTACTACTAAGCCTATACCATAGGGCAAAATCCTTCACTGCTATTTCTGATTTCTATTCAAAAATCACTTTTTTCCAGCAGGATTTGGAAGCATTTCCGTCACTATGCTTCCAATTAACTTCCATGTAAATCTCAGAAATTCAAATGACTTAATTTCTTCTGTATTTGCCAAATAATCAGTTTTCTTCTGACAATAAAATTTGACACGTGGGAAGGCAGATAAAGGGGCTGGCCACATTTTCTGGCCTCCATCACATGAAATCAAGATTACAAAAGATTATCTCCCTGATGCACAGCAGGGGTCAACAGATCCAGTTCCAGTGGGTTCTGTTACAATTGCCTTGGGGGCACCCCAAAACACTGACATTTTAAATTAACTGGAAACCTCATGAAGAGTTGCAGATAACCAATGAGAAGCTGCTGCTGAATTCCACATTGAGAAGGTTCGTCTCTGGAAGATGGCATCATTTTTTACCGTAAATAGAATTACTTCTGTGAAAGCTCCAATATGCAGCCATGCTGTTCTGATATCATAGCAGATTCAGGCAAAATTCTTGACAAGGTTGGGAAAGAACGGATATCCAGTTCCCACACAACCCTGGAGCGCACCGTGCTCCAGATAGGATACATGTTAATCATCACAACTAATTAATAGTAGTGCTACTTTACTCTGCTCTTAAGTTATAACTAGTCAACCAGATCTATATTCTTGATAATTTCCCTTCAGAAAACAGAAATTTGAAGGTCTATTTATTTTATATATAGAGGAGGCATTATTTAACTGACAGCAACACTGAGTTCAGTATAACACACAACATCCCTCATCAGCATGGCCGGGGTGGTACTGCTACCCTAGCCAATGGATCAGAGACTAGGTTGGGTGGGAGCTCCCTCTTGCTGATTCGGGGCCACTGGGCAGCAAAAATTAGGAGCACAAGTGTCATGGGGGCATAAAGAGAACAAGCATGAGGGCGTGTGGCCCAGTAGTTCAGTGGGGACAGTGTTTCCCTGGCACAGAAGGAGGGAGCCCTGGGTTCTTGTTCCTTTTGCCAGGACTGTTTGTGCATTTTACATGAGAAAGTCACTGGTTAAAAAGCAGCAACAGCCCCAACAGCCAGAAACCAGAACCCCCGACTACCCACTCCCAGGAGTGTGCTCCTCACACGGCTCTAGTGTCACATTCCCTCTTGCTTACTCTCCTTCCCGCCACACAAATCTTGCACTCCTGATTGCCCAGAGACTCAAATTCAACAGCTGGCGTTCCAGGGGACCCTACCCCAGCATCCCCAGTTTGAAGCCAAACTAGGGCAATCTTCCAGGAAGTGGGAGTTGGGGGGTTGAGTCCCTGAGGGTGAGGAGGGGCTAGTACGCTCCACCAAGCTTCTTGGGCAAATGCTCCAAATACTGGGAAGTAGCTGCAGCTGCTGTTTTGTTATGATCTGCATGCGTTCACTGCGTCAAACAGCTGATAGGCACGCTCTGTCCCCACCTCTAGAATTCAGGATCATGCCAATGTTTGGTGCCTACCACTCCAATTCGGACTGCAGCTGATTTGAAGTGAGAGTTAGGTGATAGGTGATCTGAAAGCTTTCTGGGCATGCAGAGTTGCACAAGCCTAAGCACCTAAGGGTTTTTACAAGCTAACACAGAGGCCTCTGCCATAGCTAGCTAGCTAAGCCATTTTGCAGTTCCAGGAGCAAAATCAATCTACATCTCTTCCTTTGCAACTTCACACCTAAATTCTGCCTAACTCCTATTTAGGCTTCTACAAAAAGTTTATTTGGATTTGGTCCATCATCTCCAGGTTTAACATTCCAGCTTACAGGACCAGGTTTTATATTGATCTTAAATTTTACTCAGCAAACAAAAGTGATTCCTGGGAAATCTACCTCTATGACTTTTTTAGAGGGTAAAAAAAGATTCAACCCAAACATTGTATGGCTGGACTAATTTGATCCTGATCTGGAAAAAAAATAATTTATATTTGAATGAACTTGAAAAGAACCTGTTACTGTATATCTTTAGGGAGCACCTTCTTTAAAGGACATGCCCAATAATGATATCTAGAACAACATTATAGGAAAGTAATATGATTGACAGCTTGCTATTGCCCTGTCTACTGATAATGGAACCGATTCTGCATCTGAGTCTGCTTGTGTGTTTCACTGAAGGAGTTCAAGCCTGAATTGCAGGATTGTGGAAAACTGTCTATTCGGCATCCCTGGAGAGAGAGTTTTCAGTGCAGTCAATCAATTTGACTGTGACTTATTTTCTTCTGTGTGTCTTCTTGTACAGAAAGAGGTACATTTGGAGCATTTGGAGGTGTCAATATAATTATGCCCTAAGCAATATCTTACATTTAAACTTCTGGTGCACTTAACCAGAAGAGCAGGATTGTAGCCAGAAGCCTCTTACTAGTACAAACACTTATGCACTTTTACAAGGCAGGTAAAGACCTAAATTATGTTGCTAATTAATTTTATATTTCCTGTGGCTACCCAAAAAAACCTGGAGCTGTTCAACATTCCCTGAATGATGTTTTTGCCAAGAATTCAGGTATGCTATTAACAGAACAAGCCAAAAGAGCTGAGGTCATGCTTTCTGTAATACACACACCAAAAAGAAGAAAAATAAATTAAAAAGGATGTCAAACACAAGGCAGGCACATATTTGCAAAAAGGAAGACCATCCCTCCCCCATATTGGGGGGGGGAAGGGGCAAGATTGCCATAGCAACCTTAAAAAATGGCTAAACACACAAGAAAAAAATATTTTTGCCAGCACTAGTATTGCATGAAACGGAGAGAGAGAAAACACAGCCAAATTTTAGTGACAGTAAATGAGCAGTGACTGACTCCAAAGGACAATATTAAGGGAAGAAAGAACTCTGGTGACCTAATGCATCTGCAACAAATGCTGTGAATGGTCTGTGTTGCATGCATACCATCAGAATTATTCACATATGATTTTAATTTATTTTTCATAATTGAAAGCAAGAGAACAAGCCAGATTTTCAAACAGTATTCACAGAGCCGTGATGTCCAGGACCAGGTCTGCCTATAACGTCAACAGGCAACAGTACAAGATGCAAAGACAATGGGTCTTGTTTCTTGTTTGCTTACTTTCTACACGGTTTGTGCCTTCTTTCTGAACCTGTGGGTCAAACAGAGCAACTCCCTGAGTACTATGTTCATGAAACTTCATAAAAATAGGCAAGACCAAAATATAGTAGGTAGATATACAATAGATACTAAAGGCGGACACAAATAATCATTCAACCCAAGGGCCTCATTTAAACTTGAATTCTCAACACAAGGATAAATGGCAGGCAATATGAAGATTTTTGGATTAGCACAAGTTGCTTATTTGGGTCAAGAGTTGATTTGAATAATTTATTGAATATGATATTGGCCTGGATCGATGTACACTCAAATTGATATAGAGTAAATTGGTGAGTCAAATTTCTGTACAGTTACCTGCACAGAAGTTACCCCAGGGCTGGGAAAGCCCAGCCACTGGCCCCAGTCCCAGCCACTGGGCTATTTTTAGCCCCTTGTCCCTTGCGTCTCCCCCCTCCCCAAGGACCAGCCAGAACTGCCTCCTCTCTCCCCCCACCCCAGCACCCCAGTAGTTTTATCAGCATTCACGGATGCCAGAAGCTGAGGAAGTGGGGGGG
>NW_017729029.1:44661951-44662382 GCF_001723915.1 Gavialis gangeticus
TGAGCCTGCCAAAAGTTTCGTGACCCCCAACAAACCCCTGCAGATTCTGCCTGCTCCTGATTGATCTGTGGATCCTGCCTGCCACCCTGATCCATCCCACAGATGCCGTCTGTCCCCCAAACCCCCCATGGATTCCACTTGGCCCCCAGTCCTCCCGTGGACCCTGCTTGTGCCCCGAAAACCCCCAATCACTGCCACAGATCCTGCCTGCCCTCCTGATCCTTCCTGCGAGTGCTGCCTGCCCCCCGATCCTTCCCACTGATGTTGCCTGCCTCCTTGAACCTCCCCATGGATGCCACCTGCACCCCATCCTCCCAGTCATTCCTATGGATCCTGCCTAACCCCCGCAATTTCCATATGTATCCTGCTTGCCCACCCATCCCCATACAGACCCCCCTCAGCCTTCTCTTGTGGAGGCTCAACAGGTTCAG
>NW_017729029.1:44667382-44693326 GCF_001723915.1 Gavialis gangeticus
TGCTAGCCCCCCCATCCCAGCTTATCTTAGACTGGGTGGCCATTTTTAATGCTATCCAACCCCCCCAACCCCCCTGAACATCTGCACTTAGCCAGAAACTTAAATTCACCATCTGATTGCTTAAGAAAGTATCAAAGTTTCAGAGTTGTTTTAAGCATACATGTGTTTTGAAACAAAATTTGGAAATTTTGTATCTTAGTCATTTAGTCATTTTTACAGCCAGGAAACTGGTGATCAAACAACACCAAGTAATTGGTAAAAAAAAAAAAGCCATTTAACCAAACACTGCCCTTGCTCTGTTGTAACACTATTCACTGCTAAGATGTTATTTGCAATTTAGACAAAGATAAAACACTCAGGCCCAACTGATTTAATTGTCAATTACTGTAAACTAGAGTCACATTTTCTCCTAAGATAGTGAATCCAGGAATATGGTTCACTCTGGCTTAATATTTACTTCCGCTGTCTTTGTTCAAAGCCTAAATGCAGAAGTTTTGGGATTAAATAAGAAAGTCAATATTAATAGGACAAAGCCCAGCTACAGACTTTGAGATACTGGTTACCATTTGAACTCGATTTTTGTCACATTGCCCTTGAAGTTTACATGCTGAAGGGGAAAAAGCTAAGCTGCAGATTAAAACACAAAATTGTGCTTTAAGGCCCCTCAAGAAATAGACATAAATGTGCAAGCGTACAGTTCATTTGCATCAATTTCCTGCCCATGATCTGTTACATTGCAATGCAAGTCTGGGTTTGAGGCAAGTACATTCTCATGCCAAAACTGTTTGGAATGTACAGAAAGGTCAACACTAGGAATTTATGTGTTTCACAGTTATTTGGGAGTTACGGGAAAGGAACTTGGGGACTCCTGGCTGTGTGTCAAGCACATTGGTCACACAGGTGTAATTAACCTGGAGTGTTGTGCCTTTCAACCAGAATTTTTCTTCATGTAGGCATGCTCTTTACTTCTAACAAACACTGGAACTAGACAAATGAACTTAAGATTTGAGGGGAAAAAGGCTAAGAATGCCTTCTAAAATGCTTTTCTGGCTATGTAACTGCTATGCCTTTGTTTTCCAGGTAACGAGTCCAGCCATTTTGTGTTCAGCCCAGTCAGAATTCAGGCTGGAGACATGTGGTCTGTGTGCTCTGTCATGTAGGGTTTGTTTTAGTTCCGTCTGCTTATTTTCCTGACTCTAAAATAAGGATAATTCACACTGAAATATTTGTTTATTCTGTATATATGGATAAATAGTAACTGGATGGGGATATTAACCCTTAATCTGCCACATTTGTGTTCCTCGGTAGAACTAAGAGAGCCAAGATATCGTAAGACAGATTATTTGAAGTAATTCTAACTTGACTTTAAGCAGCGTGTTCTGGAAGTTCGTTGACAGGAGAACCTGTTTTACAGACCCTGGCACTGAAACACTCAGGTGCTTGTAATAAACCCCAATGTGATCTTCCAGACTTTTGAAATGTGCATCTCTATTATTGCTTGTTGCAAGCTGACTATGTTCTACCCTGACCAGCACGTCTGTGCCTTTAAATAAAAGCAGAGAGAATTATTATCAAGTTCATGCTGAGAGCAGCAGGAGTAGGAACGAAGGAGAGATAGGAGCTGGAAGCTAAACAGGAATGCAGAAAGAGCGGTGCTTGGAGGGGCTAAGTATGAGGAAGATATGCTCCAGTACTGAAAGGTACATTTATTTCAACTAACATACAAGTCTGATCTTGGAGATGCAGCTGCAGGTATGTGCTGTAGCAACCAGCCTAATAGAAACCTGTATTTGGGTCTACAAAGAGATCAATTTTATTTGAGGATGAAAGATGACCAGAGCATCTACCACTGGCAAACCACAATGAACAAAGAGATGACGACATAACCTATGTCCCAGAGTGTGATGTACCACAGGCATATATACACTGATGTCAGATAAGGACTAAACTCCAGAGATAAATGTGCTACAAGAAGGAGATCATTCAGAACTAAGGAGATGCCAAGAAGGGAGTTTGAAAATATGTAGGGGGAGCTGGGGGAAGGATATACAGGAGGAAATAAGGCAGGTGCCACAGATGGAGTCAGAGAAGAGGAAAAAAAAGAGACAGAGGAGAAGAAGAAGAAACAGACCTGTCTAGAAAGAGAAGGTCAGAAGCCTGACCAGCATAAGAAAAGAATAAAGCCAATCAGGAGTTTCAAGTAGGAGAAGATGATTTTGAAACAGCTTTACAGACAAGTCTGGGCAGGAGTGAAGTCAGAAGCTCCATTAGCAAAGGTGAGAAATGATCAGGACAATGGTCAGGTGAGGGTTTTCATGGGAGGAATGAAAAGGAAATAACATCTGGATTCACACACAGTACCAGTGGGAGCAGCGGCACTGCAGTACAAAGACAGATTACTGTACCAGGTACATCAGCTTCAGATTTCATGCGCAGGGCGGGGGAGTCACTCAGAATGACTTTCTGTGTTGAACAACTTTGTTACCTAGATCTCAAAACACAATAGTACTGTAATCTAAAGTCGGATTTAAAGCATGTAATATTTAGAAAGGAAATGATTGAAAAATCCATTAGGGCTAGTGATCTTTCATGACCAAAAGCAACAACGATGACAAGCTCATGGTAACAATGGCTACAATACATTCAGCTCACTTGTAGGCAAAGACAGAAGTCTTTCCACAAGCCATATGGTCTGCAGGCATGATGGTGTTATTCAAGTAAAAAATCTGTCAATAGACTAGAAGTTAAGAGTGACTGAATAGCCCAGGGGCTGGTAATGTAATACAGATGATTTTGCCCGTTTGGGCACTTACACATGTACTCTGACACAATCTGATGGCAATGCACTGGAACATACTAATTGAGTCTGCTAATTGACAGACTAACTGACAGACTAATCAAGTCTGCAAGAGTTTTCTAATCTGAACACTCTGGGTGCTGCAGCACTTACATATTCGGTGTCCCCATGTTTCAAAATGGTGGCTTGTTCCACAAGCTTTAGCTAAAGTGCCCCCACTGACATTTTGAAATGCAGGATGTTGAATACATGAGATGCGGCGGGCATTTTAATGAGAGAAGCTTCTGAGAGCCGCTCTAATGAAAACATTGCCCCCACCCCCCGATCTGAAGCACATGTAAAAACGCTTCCAGTTTAAAAAAAAAAAAGAATGAAGAAGTGTTAGCACCTGATACTTCCTCTTATTTGTATGACAGAAGCCCCTAGGTAGTCCAATGGAAGGCAATACCCCACTGTCCATACCCTAGCAAGTAATTCCCTGCTTTAAAGCAGGGAATTCTGAACATATAGGACAGATAAAGAATAGCAGGGAAAACTATACGTTACAAGTATCATGCAATTAACTGGTTAATTGTGCAATTAACTTGAACCCATCTATACTCGCAAAGTAGCTATTGTACAATAAAAAGCTCCAACTAGCTATAAAGTTAGATTTCAAGAATGTGTACTAACTTTATAGCTGGTTGCTCTTGAGTTTAAATTTGTACATGTAGCAGGGTCTCCCCTCTACATGGCTGTAACCCAGGAGCCCTGGAGATCACAGCTGCTGTGATCCTCAAGGCTCAGGGGTGCATGAAACCCCCTGCCCAAACAGGGCTCTTGGCCCAGGTGGGACCCAGAGCCCCATCAGCTGCTGGGAGCCCTCAGCAGCTGTGGAAACCTGCTTCTTGCTGAAGCTGGGGTAGCCCAGGATTGACCCCCCCTCAATGCCAGCAATAAGGCACGATTGGACCTAATGCATGATCCCACAATTGCACCTCCTGCCATGCATGTGGCATGGCAGGAGGTGCAACTGTGTGGATCTCACTTCAGATCAAATCACGCCTTTTCTTGCATGTGTAGAGGTAGACACAGGCCCAGGAAAGTCAGTGGGAACCAGAACAGAGAGAGGTCCCTTGAGGCCCCTCTGAGGGACCCTCCCACTGCCTCCCACATTGCCTGATTTGGTCAAATACTCTGTGAAAGGACTTGTTCAAATGACAGACACATAGTATAAAAGGGCAGGAATCCACAGGTTTTCCCTCCGTGCCTCTCCTCCCCTCATCCTACACTGGCCCTGCCACGTAACTTTATACGGCATTAAGAGAGAAACCATAGAGCATTAACTTCTCTCTGCCAGGGGGTTCTTCCAGGCCTGGGGCCTGGGGAGAGAGGGAGAAGGGAACCGTGTTAACTGTTTAGCTTCCTGTATGCACCAGCCTGGCTCTTTTCATCAATACCAAATTCATTTTTTTCTGGACAAATAAAAGCCTTTTCTTAATAATAACAAATCACAGGAAGAGACAATGAAAACCTCAATTATGAGGAACAACTCATACAATATAGACAGAGAGAGCCTTGAGCTGTTTGGAGCCATGGTCCTCATCTAATATACAGTAGACTACCCTATCACAAGACCATTCTGTGATGTCAAGTAGTCTTCCTCCTTCCCTCTCTCTGGTTCTTTACTTTTTTGCACTGTAAATCAGTTGAATTTTGACATCTCCACTGAGGACTAAATAACATGTGACCTTATCTAACTTAAATGTGGCATTAATTTTAACAAGAAAAAAGTGGTTTATAAAAATCAGGAACTTAAGGTAACTGGAGGGATATAGCTTTGCCTCAGGGAGCAGCATACGGGTTTAATTTCCCCTATATTTTCCACCAAATTCTAAAAACTGCAGTAATCTTTTGTTATAGGGTGGCACAAATTCATGAAGCAAAACCTTGCCCAGAGGTACCAAAAGCCCAAGTCAGTGACTTCGAAAAGAGAATAGCAGTTTTAAAATTTTTCATAGGTTTGATTTCTTTCCAAGATTGTTGATATAACCAACAGGGTCTTTAAGAAATTAAAGACTTGCCTTCTTGTTTGCAAAAAAGTAGCCTTCTCTATAGGGAAATAAATTCTGACCTAGTGAAATTCCAGTAAGAAATGGCTAAGAAGTTATTCTGCTGTACATGAGACTAGAAATTGGCCCCTGACAAACATGTGAGATAATACCAGAATATTAGAAAACTTCCAGGGGGCGGAATAAAAAAGAGAAAGAAGGGTGCTTCCTCTCCCAGCTCCCCCGCATTGGGGTTACCCTTCTATCTTAACCTTCATTCCTCTCGTATTTTACCTTGCACAATCTGCTCTGGATCCAGGCTTTTCAGAAGGGACAATCTCAACATGACCCAACGCTAAGATGTATTCTAACTAGTACCTGGACAACATCACCATAAGATACTCCATAGATACGTTGATCAGAAGCAGATTGTTTATTCCATACACTTCATTTGTTTCATTAAACCAAATACCTACATTGTCTCCTTACCCCAAGAAGCCTAAGCAGTGTAAAATACATTACATTTGTGACTCTTGGTTTCCTGTCATAGGACTTATGCACTGTGTCACTTGTATTAGTGATGTAGTAAGAGACTGAATCACAGCCCCACTGGGACATTCACAAATAAATAAATAAATCAAGGTGCTGAATCCTGGTCATATTGAAGTCAATGGGCTTTGCTTAGGTAAGATGTGGCCAAAGGTACACAGTCATCATTATGAAGGAACAATAAATGAGAGGTGAAGAAAACCAAGAGATAACAGAATCAGAGAAGACAAGGAAGGCCAAGATTTCAACTGGACCATGGTCAACAGTTTTGAAGGAGGGTGCCAGGTCAAGTAGGATGCAGATGGAGTACTGCTAGGAGAGGGATTTTCGAGACTTGTAGTTTGAGTAGGGTAGAAGGGTAAAAGCTATGTCAGAGGTGTGCAGTGGAACTGGAGGAGATGGACTCCGATAACAAATGAAGAATGTTTGCCAAGAGAGAAGAGAGAGAAGGAAAATGGGTCAGTAGCTGTAGAAGCAAGTAAAGCTGAGGATAAGGCTTTCGTCTAAGAAGGGAGAAACTAAAACAGGCTTGTGTTATAGGGAGAAAAACTACAGGAGAGTGAGAAGTGAAGGAGAAAGCAAGAGTGGGCATGAGATGGGGATATGGGATAGAATCAGGAGATGGAATGGGATTGAGGACTTGGGTTTCAATTAAGCTAGAGAAGTAGAATTATTTTGGTGGAATAAATGGTGGAACCAAAGGAGTGAATGATCTTACAGCGGAGGAAGTCAGCTAGGTTATGGGATTATTTCCCCCAAAGGCATTCTGTAGTATAAAAGCAAGAGTGGAAGCAGCAGGTGATGGGAGCAGACCTGGGCTGGGGATTGGTAGGGCAGAGCTTGTAGTGGGAAAGGCAAGAGAGTCAAGTTTGTAGAAAGGTGAAGCTTAGAGAGAATTCACAGTAATATCAGTGGGAAAGAGGGCTGGGCAAGGACAATTTTCTTGCGATTTCCCAGTTGGTCTAGTAAAAGGTATCATTTTGGAACCATTAGTTCTAGTTTTTTGTATGTCTTCTTGTCTCAGACCAACACAGCTACCAAGTATATCCCTGAAACATGGAAGATGCTGAATTTCAGCTGATTTTGGATTTTAATCTTCATTGCAGAACAACAAGAAAGATTTTTTACCTTTCTGCCTGCTACCTGACACCTCCAGGGAAGGAATTCTACCTGATCTACATATCAAAGAGCTACATCATAGACCCAGAGGGACAGCCTTCCATCTTCAGCTCCCTCTGTGCAAAAATGAAATTTATTTCCTACCTATGGGGACTTTTAACCACCTTGTACCATTTATACTTTTCCCAGAGCCTGACAAAGAGACTTTGATCCTGAAAGCTTGCAGAAAAGGAACATTTTCTTGTGATTTCCCAGCTGGTCTAATAAAAGGTATCATTTTGTAACGAAGAGTTCTAGTTTTTTGTAAAACGCGGGACAGGAATTCATGTCACTGCATCCAAGCAACAACTTCTATTTAACATTAGTATTAATCTCTTTTAGCAGTATACTGCTGATGTTCTGTATTACTTATTAAATGTGCAATAATTCAGACATACTTTTAATCTACAACTTTAAAACTTCTTTTGTAATATTTTTTCACATTCTTTTGAAAGATCTACCCTCTGTTGGGATGTAGCAGATAACATGGCAGGAGATTTGTTCTGTTCTTTTTTGGTAAAGTTCACTGCAAGGTTGGAAATAAAGCTTAGAATTGAAAAGCAGCTTCATTTTTAATTGAGGGATTCCTACTACCTACCACTCCATAACACCAGGGAACAGCACTTATATATAGGAAAAAAACCACACACTTGGAAGACAGGATCAGATCAGGTCCAGTACCCTCCCTCTGACTGTGATGTTAGAGGAAAGCAAAATACATAACATACTGGGTCAGTAGTATAACATCATACTGAGATGTGTTGAAAAATGCCATTTAAATCCATTCTGTCTCATGTTGTATGACTAAAATTAGTACTGAATCCAAATCAGAGGGCTTCCTGCAGGCCACACAACCCATGAATGGCAGTGGTGGGAGCTATAGCTGGTGCAGCTGCTGTGTGTAGCTTTGGAAACCAGGGAGTTAATGACGCTGCTGCTCACCTTCCATTTTCTTCTGCTGATTTGAGTGGCCAAAGGTGACTAAAAACCTTGCTGCCTGGGAGCAGGGGGTACAGGGGAAGGAAAGCAAGAAAGTGTGAGCTCCTTTGGTTCAACTGATTCATCACCTCCTATTTTATTTTATTTTATTTTATTGCTTACTGTACACTGCCAGGAGCCTTTTTTGAAAAGGGCAGCATGTGAATTCAATATATAAACTGGTTTCTTCCACAATCTGGACATAAAGAAGGTGGGAGAACCTCTCAGTCAGATGGCTAGAGTTTGGGAAAGTCTGATCTTGAGGGAAAAACCCTACGAACAACCAAACTAATGGCTTGTGTAGCAGTATTTTGAAAATGTTCCCGCCTGCAAATAAGCCAGAACCCAGAAGAACTATTTCACTTGGGATAAGAACTCTTTCCATTTTCACATACACACTGCAAGGAAAACTGTTAGGCAATTAGTTCTTGGATGTTGCTATCCCTCCTTACTGTCCTGTGGTGTCTCTAGGGCCAGGTAGACATTCAAAAAGCACCAGGAGGAATCAGTCAGAGTTGCACGGCTTTCTGTAAATGGCATAGTTTAGATCTGTAAGAAACAGAACACATCTTTACCCTTCGGCGAGGGGAGGGCGGGGGCAAATCTTAGACCAGGTTCTGCCATTTTTAAACCAGTCCATATGTGCTGAACTTCTGTTCTGTTATGGTATAGACCAGCTGTGTGCGCACAACTTCTATTCTGTTACACGTATAAACTGGTTTCTGATCACTTAGTACCTAGGAACCTACCTAAATTGCAGAGACAAAGGGATTTTTGAAGGCCGCTTGCAGCTTGCTGCTGATTGGCTGAGGTGCCCCAGCAGCCCTGCCCCCTGCTGCTGATTGGCTGAGGGGCAAAAACCATGGCATAATTAAACAGTAAAGTCCATGGAAATATCAAATAAATTACCACTCTAAGTATTAAATTTAAATCTAACTTGAAACATATTACAAATATACAATTCATATTGTGTAGTAAAATTTTAACTAATATCATCATAATTTATTATTAGCATTCTACAAATAGTTTAGCAATACTAAAAAATACTAGCCTTGACAGAAACAATTCGTGTTAGTTGTTAAACACTAGTATGCAACATTTACCATCCTCCATCTCTGCAGTGCGAACCCTTGTCCATGCACTGAGCTGGCATATTCTGCATCCACTGAATTGGCTGGAATGGAAAGGCAGCATTTTGCCAAGTTGCGGAGATTTGGAAACTGATCAGGAACAGACTCTCAAAACACAGTCAGTCAAAGGTATAAGTCAAAGTTCATGCGAGCAGCACGTTCCTTGTCATGCTCTTTCTGCCATTCAGGGATTGGTTTCAGTAGCTGAGGGTCAAAACTCAGAAAAGGCACCTGTTGGAGTAAAAAATGCTAACAGCACTATAAATGGAGGCAGCCAGTCATTTAAACCACAGTGGTAATGACTAGTCATACCTGTAGTACTGATTCAACTTCGCAGCTATTGCCTGGAACAGTACTCGTCTTCACCGGTTTGTGTGTTGACAATTTGAAAGTTGTTGTGATGCCATGTCAAATCCATCAGCTTGTTGTATGCTGGGTGGATCAAAGTCTGCTGACTTTCAAACCACATTAGAAGCTCCATGAACTGGATCACATTTTCAGCCACAAACTTAACTTAACCTTCAGTGTCACCCTGCCTTCAGACATTATATAGTTTAAGCATGCACAGTGTGCCAGGTATGATTTCAACCTCCTTGCACACAAACTGCTGGTAGGATTTCATATTTTTTGTATGGTAACAAACTTCATTAAACCATGAATTCTACCTTGTAAGCACTGGCTCTGGTGGAAGTGACAATTGCATGTAGATCCCCACTTGGATTGGCAATGGACTCCCGGTATTGAAGCTTACCACCTGGACAATGTTTGAATGTTTTTTAAAAGAGGAAACCAGGCTATCCACATCAGGAAACCATGTGCACCAGATGTCACTTACTAAAGAAAGGATGTCTACTTTGCAGGTGACAATTTGCATTAGGCATCATTCCATGGAGCACATCGGAGAAAGTTTTGCACATATACATTGCATTATCAGACAGAAATGCTTGTTAAATTCTAAGCTGTAGGTTACAACAGACTTCCTTATAGCTTTTGCCACAGTAGAAAAATTGACAGATGCAAGGTGAACCAGCACTGTTTGAAAAATAGACAGGTCACAGTTTGTCCAGCTCCCAGGTACAAATAAAATGTGCAGAACATAGTTATCTTGGGTATCTGTTGCTTCATCTGCTACAATTGAGACTGATTCATATTCTGCCTATGCAGATTTTGTAGACTGAACATGCAAAGCAATTACTCCTGGTAGATAATCTTGGCAAAGCTCGTTTGCATATGGGAAACTGCCAGCATTTGGCACGTGTTTGTTCAAGTAGTCCCATAATTTAGGGCTATCAATTTTCTCCAGAGGAATGTTGGCGGCTGTGAATGCCTCCAGTAGCGCGAATGTAGCCTCTTTTCTTGTCAAAATGCATTCAGTGGTTCTTTTAAAGATCAAGGACATAGTCACTTATTTCTTGACCTTCTGCCTCTGCAGCAGCCTTTCACTTTACATGCAATTCAGATTCTAAATGCTGATCAATCCTGTTTTTCCTCAACACCTCCAGCCATGTTGCACAATGAAAAAAACAATTTACCACCATCTGCATACAAGGTTCCTACAGGAAACTGCCTTACATGATCCTGAGCTGAAACGTATTTAGCTTTCTTAGATTTCTTTTCGCCCATCACCTTCAGACTACAGAATTGCTGCAGGATTGGCTTCTTAAAAGATGGTGCTGAAACCCTTGTTTTCCTGACTGGTGCCTTCACTGAGTCTATATGTCACTGGCTTAGCCTCTCAGTAGCTCTCTCTCAAACCATGTGCTCTATGGCTGCAGGGATTGCTGCACTTCCTTTGTATTCCAGTAAGCTTTTATTTTGGGGGGCTTCTTAAAAGATGGTGCTATTTTTTAAAACTGCTATTTTTTTTTAAATGGTGCTATTTTTTGTGGTGATTGCAGAAACTGCTGGTTTCACAGCTTCCATGAAAACTGAAACCACAACTAAAGTAGGTCCCTACTTATACTGGTAAAAGTCTGTAACCTTGCCTAGGATACGCTGTGCTTATGTGTGTGCATGCACACAGACACAGCAGCTCTCCTACTGTGGTGATTTCTTGGGACTTGCTTACCTAACAAGTGCATGTTGTTCCCATACTCATTGCTATTTCTTGTAATTCAACAGTCTTCTTCCCCCTGATGTGACCAGCAGCCACACACCAATGGCCACCCACAGAAATCTATGCATCACCCATTTGGGTCTTGAAGCTACACAAACCAGCAGCCATACCAAAGCCAGGAAAAACCTGAGTGTCCCATCTCTCTGGCTGTCTACCAGTTAAAAAACCCACAGCACATGAGAATCAAAAGTAGTCAGTCATACATTTGCACTGGTGCCCACAGAAGGTTTGCATTTTGATCACTGAAGTGTCATCCTCCTGCATTCCATCATTTTTATAAATCATGGACTTAATCCCCGATGTAATTTTTTTCTTGTTTTTTTGTTCCTAAAAGCTTGTGGCCTAATGGTTATATCACAGGATGAGAAATCTGCGCCTAGACATATCACTGCTAGAAGTTCATCAATATTGATCAAAGTTACAACATGGGTTATTGGGAGTGCAGGGGTAGAGGCCACTCCTAGGGCATCTTCACCATCACATTTCCAAGTTTGGGATGTGCAGAGTGAGTAGGTGGGGTGGGATTATTTTCCCCCCAGCAGCAGCCTCAAAAGAAAAGCCCAAGCCCATATAGATTTAGCCTTGGATTTTTTTGTCATCTTGCATGCCAGTTCCTGCAAAATGCCATTGTATGCAGAATTCCTTAAAATAATCCAAACAGCAGCCTTTAAAAATTGTAAGTCATGCCCCAAAAAATCATGAGATAAGTTTGAATCTACCATGTGTTTAACATGTTTAGAAACATATTAATACATGTTGGGTACTTCATTTGCCTTCTGGCCTTTGAGTCTTTCAGGAACTTTCAGAACATGCTTTCAAATTTTTCTCCTCTACTGTGAAGGCTTCAAACCTACTTTTTTTTCTGAATGAAAGTCAATCCCTCCAACAGTCAAGTGTATGAAAAATAAAGCATTTCTAACAATAAGATCCAGGATAAGATCATGAGTTAGCAACATTACACTTAGTTTATCAGTAAAATGACATACCCAGCTAAAAGACATTTTAGAAATGCAAAATCATTACCACCATACATACTAAACTACCTAGAAGTTGATCTGTTATAGAACCCAGTAAAAATGACTCATCTGCAGGATGTACTGTGTCATATGTAGAGAAAAATCAAGCTTCCTGTGAAAAAGTTTTCTAGGGTGGCAGGAAAAAAGGAGCCTAGAGGAACCCTTTCACCCAAGCAAAATCCTTGTCATATCAGTACTGACATGTCTAATACCTTCTGTTGACCATGGCATGTTCCTCCTCTATTTTATATTATACTGAAATGCTAAAAAAGGACATATCAAAATAGCAATGAAAACAGCTATAGAAAGAAGAAAGGGCCTCTTACAAAAATCTCTACCCCCTCCCCCATTCTCCCCATGCCCACCAAAGTCAAACAAGTACAGGAAATGCATCCAGTCCAACAATTAAAGAGCCTTGAGTCAGCATTCAAAGCCATTAAATTACCTCATTATCCAACCCCTAATGCCAAAGGCAAAACAGGTGCACGGGTACAAGAAAGCAAGAAGAAAGTTCACTTTTAAGGATATTAAATATATTTTGTACTGTTAAAAGACCTGTCTTGCAGCAGAGCAGACATTTATTAAAGGAAAAGCAGAAGAAAGAAACACATGAATGGGTAGGAGGTGACATTAATCTTTGAAACATAGCTCCTTTTCTCTCTTGGTGTGAAGTATTAAAAGTCTCTGTTTGGTTGGGGAAGCATTTTGTATACAAGGGACAAGTAAGGGAGTAGCAGCCATCTTTGGTTTTAATGCAACTGAACATCTGTGTCTTTTTCAGAGAAAAATTGAATATGGGAGCCCTGTTGGATCAGGAAGTTCCATTAATTTCTCTTTACTCCACAGGTTTGCTGTCCACTTCCCTTCTTAAAGACCACATTGATTTACGTGATGGGATTAACCCAAAATAACTGCTCTACTTGGTAGTTAGTAGAGTTGTGCGAAGCTTTGATCCCTGATTTGATTCAGCAGAAATTCGGCCCTATTCGGTGGCCACATCTCAGAATCCGAATAGAATCAGAGGACCCTTGAATCTCTCTGAATTGAATCAGAACCCTCCAAATCGATTCAGAGAGATTTGGAAAGATTCGGAGATTCAGACATAGAGATAGCTTTAAATGTTTTTTTCTACATACCTCTAGGTAGCAGGGGCTCGTGAATGCTGCGATGCTGGGGTGCATGGAGTGTCCCCCAGAAGCACAGGGGGCCCCACCCAGAATGCTTGACAGCAGACCAGAAGCAATTCTGGTCCACTTCTGGGTCAGCTGGGGAGCTTCCTCATGCCCCCCAGGCTTGGCAACTGGTGCCTCCTGGGCCTGGGGGGTGGGGGACCCAGGGTCCCCCCATGGCCTATTGCACTCCCCCTAGCATGCTCCTCAATAGGACCAGAAGTGAATCAGAAGCATTTCCGGTCCATGTTTGGGTTTGTTGCCGAGCATGTGGAGGGCTCCCTGCACTTCTGTGGGATGCTCCATGTGCCCCAGCTACATGAGCTGTGCCTGCTACCTCAAAGTAAGCAGAAAAAACTTTTAAAGCTGTGTCTATGTCCAATTTAGCTGAATCGAATCAGGGACAGTGATCTGAATCAACCAATCAAATCACTGTCCCTGATTGGGGCTGAATCTAAATCCAAATTGAATAGGACCTGTTTCACACATCCCTAGCAGTTAGCTCTGGCTATGTCTGCTGCTTTCTTAGACCTGAGAAAATGTCTTTTGTACCTGAAAGCTAACCTAATATCTCTCCCAATCACATACTGGATCCAGTAAAAAATATTACAACTCCTGCTTCTCACACATGCCCTGGATCATCATGGTTACAATACTCATACCACCTGAGCACGCAGCAGATATCCTATCTCTCCTCACTTCCAGAACTCCTGTGTTAAATACAGGCAGTTCTTGGACTTAAGACACGGTTTTCGGGAACCAATTGTGTCGTAAGTCAAAACGTTGCAACTCGGAACCAATTTTCTCATAAGAAACAATGTTATAAAATGGGGGATTGGTTCCTGAACCAAGGCCCGATACCCTCTTGTCACCAAAAATACCCCAGAATTTTGTACTCGATCAATTATAGATGAGTAATATAGCTACCTTAATTTATGTATATTGTAAATAGCAACCATATTGATTTGGAAGGACTTCTTTGAGGTGACTTTGCTGGACTTTTTGAAAGACTCTTGGTTAGACTTTTTGAAGGGTTCTTGGCTGCAAGTTTTTCTGGAGTCCTGTCTGCTTTCTTAAAGGAAGTGTCCAAGGAAGTTTGGACAGATGTTCTCCAGGGAGATGAGCGATGCAGCGAACTTGTTTGCTGGTGTGGTGTCACATCATATCAAGCATTGTAAAGTTGAAACTGACATCATAAAGTTGAAACAGGGTGTCAATTTATAAATGTTGTAAGTGCGAAACATTGTAACTCGAAACATTGTAAGTCGAGGACTGCCTTTACAGCAGCATGTTCTGGGTTGGGTTGAGAGCACAAACTATGGCTAATGTAACTTTTCATCCTCTGGCTGCCTAAAAGAGGTGTTACCTGTCAGCTGTGTTCTTGGGGAACCCAGGCGCAGTACCCAGCCTGTACGACTCGTGAAGGACTCACCCCCAACTCCCCCCCGCCTCCTCGCAAACCAGGATTGATCAGAAGAAGGACTTACAAAAGGCAATGAAGATCCAGCGGGAGATACTCCTGAACCCCTATGGAAAAGGGTGATAGGAGTAAGGCAACTCCCCTAGTCTCACTTGCATCAAAGACGGGACAAGGGGGCACCTCCATTAGCATTCAGAGTGGAGAACAGAGATTCCAAGGCAAGGACTACACTGAACTCTAGGACCAAAGAAGCAGGGGAGCACTGCATGATGAGGGATCTCTGCTCCAAATGCAAATCAACCCATGTCTGCACACACCCAGTTCACCATTTATCAGACCAATTCTAGTGATGACTCCTGTACTGGTACCCAAAACACTGAATCTGCCTGTTTGCATTGTGAGGTCCCTCAGAGTAACAGCTGCCCGTGTTGGCTTGAAAATGGAATTTAAGATCTGTTTTTTGGGAATTAGCTTATAGGTATAGATATATGCATTATAGGGATTCAAGATGGGCAGCAGGGGTTAAATAGATTTCTAAAGAGCTTGGGAGACACACACACAGAGCTTATTATGGCCCTGAAAACACATGGGCTGACTAGCATGACAAGGCCAATGGATGGGCATAGCCTAAGAATTGAGTGGGGCATGCCATAACATAAGCTCAAATCCTTCAAGGCAGGTTGTCTAACACAAAAAGGACACAAAGCTTGGGAACCAAGGAAGTATGTACCATACTGTCCCATAACTTGAGATAAGTGACACCAGTTACAAGGCCCCAGAGCAGCAGGGGGGCTGACTCCTGGTTTTGGGGGAACAGACCAAATTAGGAGAAGGCCCGGAAGGCTACGTGGATGTGTGACCACAGAGAGATAGCCAACCAGAGATGGCCACGGATGAAGAGTCACCAGGAGTCATTAGGAGGGAAGAAGAGTACAAAGGCAGAGACTTGAGAGTAACAAGAGTCCCTCCATGTCCCTCTTTGCAGTCCCTCTCTGTTTCTTCTCATCCCTCCTTCTCTTCCTCCCTTTCTCTCCCCATCATGCTTCTTGAGAGGGGTCCCCATCCCTGTCCCCTGGGAAGGGTCCCTGAGGCCACCATGGACTGAGGGCATATCAGCAGCCTGTCTCATGCACCCTACTGGAGGGGGACTGTGGGCCTTGGCATCCTACCTCCAGACTGCTGTCACCTAAGAGAAAGAGCCTCAGAGTGGAGCCTGCATCATGACCAGATGTACTTTGACTCTGATGACAGCCCTAGGATCGGTAGGTATAGAATTGCTTGATTGTTTGTACTATTATTTTTCTGTTATCACTCTGTATCAATAAACTCGCCTATTATCAACTGGTAGGTGTTGTGGTCGGTCTGAGGGTTGTGCTCACCTGGAACAAAGGTATGAGGGCTGGGTCCAAATCCAGTGCCAACAGCCTGTAGCCAGGAATGATCAGCTCCTATTGTCCAGCATAACAAAACAACTCTAGTATACTCCCTTGAGCCATCATTTACCCATAAACAAACCTAGCGCTCTCCCTTGAACCATTGGTGTTTCCCTACAAAAACCCCCACCCAAGCTCAAGTTTCTGTTCTGGTGCTTGGATCCAAATGCTGCACCAGTTCCACTGGGGCATCACCTTCACCTTCTCTGTCTGGAATACCTCCACTGATTGTGCTGGGGGCTCTGCCCATCTCAAGCACTCTGGACCTGAACCTGAACAGCTTGTCTGCAAGCTCCAGCAGACACCTGGACCCTCGACCGGTTCAAGCTTCACCGAGTGGCGAGACCTCAACTCTCTCTCTCTCTTGCTTGCTCTTTCTGTTTAAGCCCACTTTCTACGCCTCAGACTTGATTTAATCTCTCTCTCTCTCTCTCTCTCTCTTACTCTAGGCATTACTTTATAAACCTGAATTTTGTTGATCAGATTTGAGCTAGATTTCCCAAAATACGGAATTGAAGTTGTGTAATGCTGTAACTGTTTGGTTCTTTTTCCTTGTATGGCTATTACTACTACTATTATCATAAGTTTCATATACCTGGTAATAAAATAACTTTTATGGTCAAGCTGGTTGCCATGCTCTCTCTGCACACCATGTTTACTCTTTCTTCTCCTCGACCCCCCTATTTGCTTTGCAGCAATGCTTCTTTTACTTAAGCCAAAGATCCCTGTAAAGCCCAAAAATCCTGTGGGGTCAGATCATCAAGGGAGTTACTATCAGGACAACTGGGACAAGAGATTGGGAAGTGCTGAGCTGTGGCATATGAGGGTGTCAGTCTGTAAATGCTGATTTTTCCAGCTGGCTCAGATGTGCTCTGTTCCTATGCTGAGTCTGGGGCATATGAGGGTATCAGCCTGGCAATGCTGAGTAATCCTGCCCACTCAGACGTGCTCTGTTAACCTGTGCATGTGTGTGTGTGTCTGTGTTCAACTGATTCACTAGCTGGAGGAGCCCAGCCCCCTTGAAACTAAGCCCTGCAAAGTAGCTCCATTGGGGGTGAGGACTTACAGAAGGGAGCAATACACAAGTGACACAAGCAGTACATTGATAAAATTGCAGAGACCCCAGAAAAGTAACTCTAATAAATGAGTGCACCCCAAAGGGATGGGCAAATCTGGTCGAGTACACACAACTTCTTTATTTAGCCAGCTGACAATAATGCCTGACCTGAATTTCAAATAAGCAGAGATGCTGCTGGCTGCCACTAGAATATTTTGCAAGCAAATGGAAACATAGTTTCTAACAGATCAAATCCACCTTTTCTATTATATTTAACTACAATGGTCTAGTGATGAGGGCTTAATTCTGAACTCACTAACGTGAGCATTACTCAGAAGCAAATCCACTGACATCAATGGAACTACACAAATACCAAACCAATGTGAATCAAACCCATGTTATGCAATCACTGAAACAGCAACCACTGGAGTCGATGAAATATCGACCTTTTTCAGAGGACGAGAGCATTAACTTTGACAAATCTGGCTTATGTCAGGTGACTGGACAAGGAAATAAAGTCTAGTCTCCTAGCAACATGTCTGAGTCATGTTTTTCTTAGATACATCACTGCAGTTCCCTGCCTCATCTTTTCAACTTCCAGAACCTGATGTTCCCACTTCCATTCAGTCTCCCTCCCACAGTTGGATTATTGGTATATAAGGCACCTTCATTTATTAAAAAGATTGAAAATGTAATTCAAAGAAACACCGTAGTAAGCTTAGTTTCAGGTTTTCACATTTTGTTTTACATTTTCAATAGTTCAGGAAAAACCTATAAAGCTTCAAAATTTAAATTTAAAATGGGAGAATGTTTCAGTTCCATGTTCAGAAATATAACCCCCTTTCCCATAAGATTCACATTCTTTGAAAGCTTTTATTGCTGCAGCATGGAAAATATATCTTCATCAATTGCAATGTTTGCTGTGATCAACCTTAGACTCATGGAGTAGTTTGGACATCTTCATGACCATGTTTGTGGAGAAGCACTGCTGAAAGCTTTCATCCACCCTAATGCAATCCACTAATGCAAGTTCTGCACACACAACTCCTAGTGATGACAGTGGACGTCCTGACAGTGTATGAAATGACACTGAGATTCTTGGCAAGGATCAGTAAAGAGACTATGGTCTATTGGCAAATATGCTGTTTCATGGGGCATAAATGACAATGTAATTACATTGTAATTACCTTTTAATGTTGTACATGAATACCCATCTATGCATGTGGGACCATATGCATCACGAACAGTTCTCCATGTGACCCTTCTCAGTGTGCTGCATTAGACCTTATGAAGCAGCATTTTGTTCAAAATTCACCTCACAGAACCAGGTAAGCTTGTCATTTAGCAACCTCTCCTGGCAACATGGCTAAAGGAGGCTTGAAATGGGAATGCAGCTTTCTTTCACCTCAGTCTCTTATGGATACTCACTGGCAAGGAATGTTATAGCAACTATATACTGCAAACCCTTGCTCCTTTACGTCAGTATTAGTACTTTCCCTACTTTCCAGGAACAACTCCATATTCCAGCAGCAGACATATCCAGCTCAGTCATTATGCAGGTTAGATAGACCCTGCTTCTGTTTGTCAAGTGCCCCCAATCAAGTTTCGATTTTAATTTATCTTTTCATTATTCTCAACTGTCCAGTAAGCTGTATGCAAGAACAAATATCTAATATGACACTTTGCTAAGCGTTCACTGCACACAGATAAATAGCCACGTCATGCAACTGATCTTGCAGTCACATGGCACTCTCTCTCACCCCTGAAAGGATGACCAATAAAAGTAGCTTCTATTTCTTCACAAAGCAAGTCTAATTTCTTAAACAAATCTCAACAATACCCTGAAATGTACATCTGCACCACATTTACAAAAAAAAAGGCTCGCGTAAACACCCGTGGAAAGAATCTCCTACCATTGGCCCAGCTGTACCTGGGAACATTCAACAGGCCTCTACTCTCTGCAACCGTTTCACCTGTTGTACCCCCGTCCCTCCCAATACAGAGTGTGGGTCTTACTGACAGCCACAAAAAGAAAAGGCAAGGAAGTTCAGAGTTAACCTGGAAAGCTGATTTCTTCCCTTGCGCTCATTGTTAACACACTCCTTTGTGCCTACAGCTGGCAGGGGGCTTCTCACGGTGGGTGATGCATCACAAATACCATATGTGCTGCAATCCCCACATGGTCTTCCACACTTCAACCAAGCACGCTGCCAAAATAGCGACAAGCCACAGGTGCACACCACATGAGCACATAACAAATGTGTGCGTGAAAGGAGTGATGACAGTCTTGTATCCATAACATATTCACCCCAAGGTGCATTCGTGCATCTGTTATTTATTTATGGTTCTGGTCCCCCTCCCCCTGCTAGGATTTTTACTGACACCCAAGCAGGTGAGTGAGCTTTCTCCTTAAGGAACAGACAAGGGTGTGTGTCCGGGTGGAGAAGGGTTCTGGCAGACCCCAGGGGAAGTAGCGATGTGTGGATAGCAAACACTGCAGGAGGTATATTGTATTAAATGGGAGCCATATACAAACACGTGTGTGTGTGTGTACATGCACACCTGCACACACACACATCTGTGTGTGTGTGTGTGTGTGTGTGTGTGTGTGTGTGTGTGTGTGTGTGTGTAGACAGACAGACTTCACAAGAATCAGAATCTGAAGAGAATTAGTTCCTGATCGTTATATCTCATTTTTTCCATGCTCAAGGTACTTTATTAACATTAACCAAGTCCTCAACAACCTTGGCAGATAGGTCGCTTGTTATTATCCACCTTCTATACATAGAGAAGTGGAGCACAAATGAGTGAGAGCGATTAACACAAGACCACAAAAGCAATCAGTGCCAAAGCCAGGATTAGTATTCAAGAGTCAGTCCCCGTTCCAACAAAGCAAGTTCTTCTGAATAATTTCAGATATATGTTGGAACAGGGAATCTGCATCAACCTAACTTGCTGAAATGCTGACCAGGCAGACCAGACTATTCAGCTGTATTATGCTTGGAGCTATTCCTCAATGTATTGGCCAATATTCACCTGACCTATAAATATGAGAAGACTGTTTGTTTGTCCTATTTTAAATCACATTTCTTAGAAGAGCAGAAACAGGGGTGGAGGAAATAATCAGCTCCACACAAAAACAAACTCACTTTCTTTCTCTCACTCATATCTAACTTAACCAGTTTTCCAAAAATCACATCAAAAATGGTTTTGATTATCAGGCAGAACTGCTCAACTCTTATCAACTCAGACTCTGCTTCATGAAATCCAGAATTTGCAAAGAAAATCAACAGTTAAAGTAATTTGCTTTTGCAGGTAGCATGGTCTAGTGGTTTAATGCTGGACTCAGAGCCAGGGAATCTGGCTTCTAGCTTTGGCTCTACTCCTGAATGACTCCCCTCTGGTTGGAGAGTGATAAAATGGGGATGCTTTCAAGAATGCACACGTCCCACATTCTGCAGTCTGTAAACAGGGAAGGCAAAGCAGTCTGGGGACAGGGCTGATTAATGTTTTTTATGCATTTAAAATCACTGGGGAAAAAGAAATACAAAGTTAACAACAACTGCCTGGTCATGTATTCCTTAAGCACTGCTAGGGTCCTTATGGATATTACTGACATTTGCCAAAAACCTACATATGATAATTCCCTCCTCCCCCCGCAGCTTCCCAGACCAATTCCTGGGTAAATGGCAAACACACTGGCTGGCGCAGCAGTCTGCATATTTAAATTTGTCATGTAGTAAGAATAAGCTTTCCTCCACCTCTTTTCACTAACTGTCACCTCTCCTACCCAAATCTCTCCTTATCTTGGCACGTGCATGGTTACTTCACAAATGCTCATGTTGACAGAGAGCTTGTCCAAAAATTCACCTGACAGTTTTAGGTTACAGTATCATTCTGTAGATTAGCTACCCACAGTTCAGAAAGGCCGCACTTTGTTCTGCTTTTACTTAGTCCAACACTAATAACAAGTACTTACTGAGTCACCATCTAGCAGCTCAATAGTATTCCTCTAAACAGAATCCTCCCTATCTGCCCTGGTTGGTGTGAGAGCCAGGAAACAGTCTACTATAGCTTTTCTTGACATATGTCCAGCAAGTTGTCTATGGTTTCCAGTGATGATATCTTTCATTTCAATACACTTCAGCTCCTTCACAATCAGTAAACATATCCAGCCTCTGTTTTCAGGCGTCTCAGGAGCAAATATCTTTAGAGATTAAACAGAGAAAAAAAAAGCTCTCTACGTCTGAGTTTTTCTATTCTCATTGCAAAGAGTGGGAAGCTTGGAGCAGATAAAATCAGAACGTTATGAAGGATGGTCACATGGCTGCATGGGCAGCAATGTCGCAGACATGACTATCTTTTTCTCTGAGTATGCTGGCAACTTGTACACTAGCTAAACTCCATTTCCGTTTTGGGGTAATTTACAAGGAAATCTCATTATAGCAAAAAACGTAATGGAACTCATAGACCATAAAAAATCACTGCAACTCAGTCTATTCTATCATCATCAGGGCTGGTTCTAACCATTTAATTTTGTACCAGACAGCCCCGGAGGCCTGAAAACCTCTCCACAGCTGCATAACAGATTAAGATTCAATACAGATGGCAACACCACAAGCTTCCCACTAACATTCCAGTTCAGCACTATTCCCTCTACTCCAGCTATATAGTGTGCTAAGTCAAGCTAGTTGGTAGCATCAGTTTAATTTCTCAGGTACAGATGTCTACAGCTTCCCAGAAAAAAGTTACCCTGTCTGCAAATTGCACCCTTGTTGAAACACTCAGAGAGCACATATATTCTGCCTTCAAGAGGAGTTACACATCCACATATCTCCTCTCCAGTGGTGAAGAGGCACAATACTAGACATGGTGCTTCTTTGGTCCTCTAATATCATGCTCTGCTGCATGACTCCATCTTTAATCATTTCTTATAAATAATAAAATAGATCCAATGATAATGCTCAACAGATATTATCTAGTGGTTTTGATCCATAGATGTCAAAGTGCAGGCTGCCCTTACTATCACCAACTTGTAGTTGTTGGAGAACTGGAGTAATTTGTTCAAGGTTTTATGGCAAGTCAATGGCAGAGAATGGAACACAACTTGTGTCTCCTGAGTCACAGTTCAATACTTTTTCTATTATACCCTGTTAAGATTACAGTATCATTTAAATATGTCCCATTAGGTCTCAGATGAATTAGAGATGGGTCCAAACTGAAGTGCAAAACAGAATAGTAGAAGATTTAAAGGAATTTTCTTCAGTTAAATATCCCTAAACTCAGGCAATTCCTTTAACCCTTTTGTGTGTTGAGATCAAGCAAAAAGTTTAAAGGAAACCTTGTTATAATATATTTTCATTTATAGCTTTTGGCTATTAGAACAGTTAGAGAAATGGTGAATGTTCTATTTCTCCAAGTCAAACAGATCTTTTTCATGAGAACTTTAATAATAATTTAATGTAATGATTATACCTTTTCATGGATGTATATTAAGCTAACTAAACAAGGAAAAACAACACAAAACCGCCATGAGAAAGAACTTTGTACCCTCCATCTGTGATAATCTGTACTGATCTAAATGCAAAATGGCTGTCTGACTCTCAATAAAAGCAGAGTTCACTGAGACTTTAAGATTGAGTGTGAAAAGACAGTTAGACACATCACAGTAAGAGAAGTTTCTCTCTCTATTTCAACATCTTTTTTCTACTCCCAAGAAGTTCATTACTTGATCATGGAAGGGGACGAGTTTGGTCAGACATGACCTACCTGCAACAAAACCATATTGGCTATCCTTCAGCATCATGCCTAGTTAAGTCACTAGCTAGCCAATGAGTTATTTTGTGTTACTTCACCAGTTCTTTAACTTTCTCTGCATGGACAGAAATACTCAGATGAATCAGTCTGACTTTAAGAGTTCTAGGGCTTGCCAGCTCAGCCAATATTAAAATATTTCTTAAAAAGTCTCTTGCTCATCACAGCAAGGAGCAAAGTATTTAAAACCCCAAACTTCAAAATCCCAGATGGTGTCAAAGTCCTCTTTAAACCCACTCAGTGAATTTACAGTAAAAATATGCCAAAAGGGGGAAGGCATAAGAATAGAGACAGAACTGTAAATATTCTTAGTTCATTAAAAAAAAAATTGAAACCATGATTTTGTTTTTTCCCTTCACTTTGAAGAGCTAGACACACTTTTCAAAACACTTGCTTTAAATGCAATGACTGGTGCTTTTTAGAAGAGTAGTAGAGCTGAGGTGGGTATTCTTTGAATGCAACTCAAAATGTAGTGAAAAATGTTTGCTGAATGGGATGCATCTTAAAAAAAGAAAATATTAGTGTGGTATATCCTTGCAGTGTTAATTATTTTGACAGGTTTTGTAAGATCTCTTCAGAGCAAAATCTGTGGGGAAAACCCATGGAGTACACTGCATAGCAATTAGCACAAAACTGGGGGAGAAAGGCAAGAAAAGTCCTGGTTCTAAACTGCAGGTATCCATTCAGGGGTAAAAGCTTGAAAACCTGGCACAAAGTGTTTAAATGAAGACTGCCTCAGGGGGTAGTCTTGACTTGCACTCTTACCATTGGGAAAGCTATTATGCGACTCTTTACAAGTATTACATACCATGTAAAAAATTCTCTCCACATGATACTAGATGCAGCTTCAGAGAAGAAATCAGTGGTGGGGAGGGAGGGAGGCAAAAAAGGGAAAGGGGAAAAATAATGGGAAATACGTGTTTCTAAACAAATGCACAGTGTGTGTGTGTGTGCATACACAAATGGAAACAGTGCCAAACTAAAACCCCATATGCAAAAACCTCTGTGCTTTGGGACGCTCTGAAAATAAGTCTGGAGCCAGATACACATCTGATGAATAGCCAAAATAAAATGAAACAAAATTCTGAATAGAAATGCTGCTTATTGAAAAGTTGAACCTCAAACTTTTCCATTTGTGACTATCTTGTGTGCAGAGTCCCCAATTTTCAAATCATACAGTAAACTCTGGGTAATTCACCTGTGGGCTAATTTGGTTCTGATCCGCTGCGGGCCCTCCCCCGCAATGATCAACTCCTGATCATTAAGCACAATCAGATGCTTCACCATTATTTGCATTCTCTTTGAGTGGAGAATGAATCCGCTCAAACTATTCATGTCCAAACCTTAATTTCAGAAGTTAGATATCTAAATAGACTATGTGGTTGACTTTTAAACAATCAGGTTCCACATGGCCTAATTATATATGCTCAAAGATTTGTTGCCTCTGTGGTCTTCCAAACCACAGTTAACCAAAGTCTACTTTTGAACTCAGGGTAGCAACCTCAGTGTTACTGAACATTCTCTGTGGCCTAAAGCTTGGGATATTCATTGCCCTCCACGACATGAATAACTAAGATTGTGGTGTCTATAAAAATATATGATCTTTCATATGAGGATCTCTTACAGCTTAAAGATTACACTACATGCAACTGCCACCTGCAAATGCTCAAATGCTTTTCAACAGCATTTTGTTCTTTATAAATTTTCCTTTCATCCCTTTCTTTTGGTGGGTGCTTAAACTGTAAGACCAACTGTGTGGTTTATAGTCAGAAGAATCACCATTATCTTCAAACCTAAGAAAACCCTCATGCCAAGTAGAAGACATGCTTCTCATGTTACATGTTCAACTTGTGCTGATTAGTAACTAGCAGTGTTGGCTTTTAAACAATACTATTTAATTAGTAAACTGACAAATATTAAAACATGCCCTATTGCCCTATACAATATTACATAAGCGTGACTTACCTGATTTTACTACCAACAAATAAATCATCTTTGTTCAATTTTTAGAAACTTCTTAAAAATACATATTTTTCATGATCTATTTTTCAGTGACAACTCAGTTCAGATACTGCAGCTGCTATTTGATGAAATATTTATTTTGCCCAGTTTTATAGCCAGGCTTGACAAGCACAAAGAGGTTGAGTGACTTACCCAGGGTCACTGGATGAGTCAGTGGCTCAGGCAGGATTAGAGCTGTTAACACTCCTGGCTTCCATTCACAATCCTTGTTCTCCTAAAACCACTTGCACTGCCCTTTATTTTCCATCTTGAGTAATTTTAGTGCTTAAGAAAGTGAAGGACTGGTTAAAACCAGACAGTGCGAGAGCAAGGGTTGGGACATTTTCATGGAACACAGCTGTGCCAATCCAATCAGGCTTGACCTGCCAATATACCCAAGTTCTGGCCTACACCACTCTGGCACTCCCACTTTGGGCCTCTATTGAACAAAGACTGTAATTTGGGCCATATGAAGTGGTGATTGCATAACACACAAAAATAAGGTCAGGAACCTCAGTTTCACGTGGGACCTAAACCCGTCAGCTCATTAATGCCACAGAAAAAAAAAAAAAAGAAAAAAAGAAAAAATGGCATGATCAGAACAAGGTGAGTGGAAACCAGGTCACTCATGGTCAAGCAGGAACACACAAATATTCAACAGTATTAATTTATATTCATATGTTGAGAATGATTCAAGCAGATGTTACTTAGACCATAAACCAAACTAATCATTTTTATAGATTAGGGTTAAATGGGCTCCAACGTTATGCTATGTTCAAAGCCAACATTTGGGGCGTATGGCATGCTCATGTCATGTATATGATAGTACAGGACCATACATGTATATCTCAGCTGACTGAGACACTAACACTACTTTTCCCTAGTCTAAAATAAGGCTTTATATAGTTTCGCTGCAGGATATATCTACACTGAAACTGGAAGTGTGATTGCCTAGCCTTTAAACTAGCTAGCTTGGGTTTCAACAACTGTGAAGATGTGGCAACACAAATTTAATCTACTAAGTACCCTGGGTATTGAGCAGGCTTGTAGTGTCTGTGCTGAAGCCTGGACCACCATTTTTTATTGCTACTGGGATTCGAGTTTCCTAGATTAAAGCTAGCTTGAGTACATCTACATATGCTAGTCATACTTCCTCTAAAGCACTTACACATACACAGACTTATCTCACAAAAACATAAGAACCCAATCCCCAAAAGGCAGGAATATTCAGAACGACTGAGACTGAGGGCCAAATTAATTCCTGGAGTAAACCTAC
>NW_017729029.1:44698326-44698833 GCF_001723915.1 Gavialis gangeticus
AAACATAAGAACCCAATCCCCAAAAGGCAGGAATATTCAGAACGACTGAGACTGAGGGCCAAATTAATTCCTGGAGTAAACCTACTAAAGTACATGGAGTTACATCAGGAATTAGCTTGTTGGCAAAACTACATCTTTAACGAGTATATTTTTACATTAAGAAACTACAATAAATGCTGTGAGAAGGAGATATGGGGTACAAAGCAACTACCCTTCTTAATGAGCACTTCACCAGTCTGGGAATAGAAAGCAGAACTCTTTAACCAATTCTTCACCTCCGTTTTTTTGTGCAGGGACCGGGACTTCCCCACCGTGATGCAAGATGGACTCAAGGGGAACGTCTCCAGACCTCAGGTTGGGGAGGACTGGGTTAGAGAGTTTCCGGAGGGGCTGGACATGTTCAAATCAGTGGGTCTGGAAGCTCTCCACCCCAGGGCAGTAGAGGTTATTGCAAGGCCTTTGGCATGGCTTTAAGAGCGCTCATGGTGCTCGGGCCAGGTGCCAGAT
>NW_017729029.1:44700366-44708227 GCF_001723915.1 Gavialis gangeticus
CAGGTCCCTTCCGACCCTAGAAACTATGAAACTATCTAGAAAAACCTTCTTTATAGCAATCCTTCCCTCTTTGCCCTAACTAACCAAGCAGACCCACACCAGTATTGTAATAAAGCTATGGCCATCTTTGAGGCTGCTGCACTGCAGTACTCCACATCCTCCTACAACTTCAATGACTACATGGGGTGTGTGCGTGTGAGGGAGGTGGGAGGGGGATTCAATTTATCTTAATCCAGAAATATAAACCCCTAGCCATGGAGTGCACAGTGAATTAGCAAGATGGGGCACATCAGAATATCATTATTAGACTGAAAGATGCTGAACAAAAAATGTTTGTGATATTTTGAGTCTGAAGTGGAACAGGTACTGCTGGAAGTCTCGTACAATCCTCCTGTGTCCCACAAGATTCCTAGTCCTATTTTGCATATCCAAGAGACTGAGACAAGCCTGGAATCACCAGACTTCTTGGGTGCTTTTCTGAACTGTCCATGGCTTGCTCAGCAGGATTTTATAATGGCAATAATTATCCTGACACCTAAGCCCTTTGTCTCCCAGAGCCAGAACTGATTTCACTGCACTGATTCGCTGCCAAAACCCTTCAACTGGTGTCATGGGGAAGTGGCACTTGTCAAGCAACAGGGCTCTGCATGAGGTGCTGCTTTCACAGAAAACTGATTCAATACGTCAGCTTACGGCATGGAATTGGGCAGGGATTCAGAAAGCGAAAACAGATGTTAAATAAAATTATCTAGCTCTTGAACTGATAACTGTTATTTTAACCTATACTATTTCTTACCTTTCAACTCTGTGTTTTTTATTTTATTTTATTAAGGGCTTTAGCAGTATAGCTCAAAATAAAATATATGCTCTAGACCCAATTCTAGGAAACCTAAGGTTTTTACCAAAGATGCCATTAATAGGGACATTTTATAAAATGAATCAATCATGCATCCTGTCTCCATATAGCCAGTGAAATTTGGCTTTGACATGGGAAAGGTATTTACGCAAAACCAAATCAACTGAAAACAATGTATAAGAAATGAGTGGAGAGCTTTGGAAGTCAACGGTTATGTTTGGAATCAATGGAAAACATCCTGTACTTTCATGGTGGAGAAGAGCTAGGATTTAGTTCAAATTAATACCAAATAGATTCTGTAGAGGCTTCTGCACAGTTTGAGCTTGCATTTGTATCTAACTCACAAGAGTGCCTTGAATCCCTGGTGCCAAGCAAAAGTCCTGCCAAGTATTAGTGCACAAAATCTACCTAAGCCTTGGCCTGAATGAAGCAGTGAAGTGGACTACACAGTAGAGATGAGTTGATTGTTTTCTAGTTGTGCTCACCGATTTACCTGAAATCAGGATAAGAGCATGAGCCCCTATTTCAATTCCATTCACTCTCAGGGGTACTGGAAAATTTACCTGCCAACCTCATCAGCCAGAACAAGATCATCATTCTTGCCACTCCTTCAGAGATACAAATCTATCCTCACTCTCCATTCAGAATCCTTGCCACAGGAATGGCACATGGGAAAGGATTTTGACTTCTAGATCCAAGAATGTTTGGGACTGCGTGAGAAAAGCAAATCACCACAATCCTTAAAACTCCATACCTCAAACAATGAACTCGATCACATTTACAAACTTGCAGGCTACATTTTCTTCTTCATTTTCCCACATGCTATCACCATAAAAAAGGGACTCTGCATGGTGAATGGTGATAAAAATAGAAGTGCAGTCATTTCTAGCTTTGAAGGAGGGAACATTTAACTTTAATTACCACCAGATCTAAAAACGACAACAGTTCAGGACAGCAGGGATGAAAACCATCATTTTCAATTGAAAATACTTTTTGAACCAGGGAGAATACCATTATCCAACTAAAAACAGGCAAGTTATTTAATGTTAACTCTCTGGCTTAGACCTGTCCTTCAACATGTCTGACAAATGAAAATTTGCATGACAAGAGAGCTACTGGTGATACCCATTATCCCTGTGATTTCCACTTTTATAAAGAGCAACTAGTGTAGATTGGAATATCAATCCAATCTAATAAGATATATACAATAAATCTTATAGTTCTTTACTGTGCTGTATTTTACCATAATGTTTTCATGAGAATTGCATTTCAGAACATTTTTCCAAAAGAAAATAAATCTGATTTTACCTAAACTGGCAGTAAACAAGGTAAAAAACTGGACAGTTTCTATAGAGGCATTTCTATTGATCTCCATTTTTTTTTTGGCTTTCTGTATTATTGGTAAGTCCAAGGTAGGAGGAGGATGGGATTGAAGATGAGTGGGGAAAAAACAGTTAAAAAAACCCCAGTAAAATCCAAACCTTGTGAACTTGTGCAAGTAGGTGTTTACAATGAAGAGAAAACTCCAATGCCAAATATAAGAGCTTAGTTTCACTAACTCTGGGATTTATTCTTCATGGTCTAGGCAAGTGATTTATATGGATTATACTACTTTTTCCTTTTTTTTGGTAGCTTACTCTGATAATCATTTGTAATTTACATTAATAGCAATGTGACATTGTGGAAAATATTAAAATACAGCCTTCACAGAATTTGGCACCCAGTGCTATGGAAGACGGCACATAATCAACACACTCCCAAACCATTCCAAAGGGCTTGGCAATAATAATTCTAGGTACATCCAAAATGACATGAGAGACCTGGTACAAAATCTTAAGTAAGGCAAATTATTCAGTATCCAGCTTGATGGTTTTCTTGGGCCTGAGCATGAAACCAAGCTCAAATAAAATAAAGGCAACTAAAAACACTAACATTTTAAAATCATTCTTTTTGTCTAACAAAGTAGTATTTTAAATGACTGTTCATTTGATTTAAACAAAAGGTCAATCCCCAGTCAATGGATCCCAGACTAGTAGTAGTTCCTGGCCATTAGGATGTCATTTCAAAACTTGCCAAAGAAAATCAGTAAAAGCAAGGGGGATTCCAAGATATGCTGCATGCCTGATAACAGAACTAAAATTCAGCTTGGCAAACAGTGATGTAGTTCAGGGACCTAAGAACCAGAGCTTGGTGACCTTGGACGGAAATCTATAAAACTGAAGACAATAAAAAGTTCCTACCTTATAGCAGTGTTGGACATGAATTAATGTTCAAAAGGAAAAAAAAAATAGTAACTTGCAGTAAATTCTATTTTTCTAACATGGTATTATTTAGGGCTGCCCAATGGAAGAGCCAGGCTTATTAAAACCCTTCTGTAACACACTAATTCTCCAGGCTAATAGAAAGCAGTCTATCAGTAAAATACCACTAAGGTGTGTGGGCTACAAGAAAAAGCACACAAAATTAAGAACTGGCTGGTTTTAGTGTTTCCTATCTGCCAATTTATATAGCAGTACTTAATAAAGTCTTCATCAAAGGGCAAACATGAAGAGTAGGCTGAAATCTGTTCTGATTAATGATGAGAAATGTGTCAAGTGGAGTTCATACACCCACACCCTTCTTGAACTTTCCCCCAAACTTCCATCTGAACCCAAACTAAACATTCTCCAAACCTTTCCACAACTATTAATCATCATTTCTGGCAATTCAGGACTTTGACCTGGAGTGGAAGTGTCCAAGAACCACCGCTGTATCTGTCATCCAACAGAAAACCTATTCAAAAGATGTCCAGTCCAATTTTCATTCAGTTAAGCTGTGAAATTCTGTATGTTTAAACAAGATGAATCACACCTACGAACCATTCAAGGCTCCAACATAATTTATGAACCATCAAAGAAATCCTTAAAACCTATTTATCAAAACAGGAAATGTTCAAGAAGAAAAAATCTTGAGTTTCTTCACATGGGTCCAGTCCTCTCTCGTGTCACATGAACTTCAAGGGAACTGGGACACAAAGTTGGCTCCCCCTATGGTGGATGTCCATCACCATTAAGCATGAACACTGAAGATATCCATGTGTATATATTTACAACCAGGTTGTATATTAAACACATTATTTAACATAGCACTGCTTTTACAAACAAACAGCTTAGGACTAATGTAAAGAGTCTCATTAAGGAAATAACTGCCATAAAAAAAATCTCTTAAAGAGCCATATTCTATCCTACATGAGAACATACTCAATGTTGGTGGAAAACATAAGGGAGCCAACTACATCTCCCCAATTCGCAAGCTTAGAAGGGCTCTAATTTAGCTGTCTGTGGTTCCTAAAAGGCACATTTATGAGCAGAGAAATACCATTGAGGACCTCCTGATTCATAAAGTTAGCATAGGAATCAGTTTCATCAAATTCATACTAGAATTGAAAATTACCCCTTGCTGTTCATCTGGCTCAAGAATGGATGCAAACTGGAGTGAGAACTGAGCTAAGATACTTGTTATGTCTGCCATATTAGGACTTCCAGGAGCACAAAGCCAATGACCTGGAGCTCCCAGCTATAAATGAGAATCTAAGTAAGTCTCTAACCTATTTCCAAGGTTCTTTCCAAAACCGTTATTGTCTGATCTATAGCATTAAAAGGACCAAGCCACTGGGTTGTATTTCCGCAGAAGAAAGTTGAGGGACATCTAAAGAGGTGAGATAAACACACAAAAAGTTTGACATACCCCAGCCAGAAGGAACTGCCTGGTTAGCCAAACCTGCCTGAGGCTCTGACAGCTCCACTCTGGCTGATGAAGCAGCTGACCACTGTTAAGGCTTCCTGATCAGCTGATGGGGAGAGCAGCTCCCCAGTAGGGCACCCCTGTGGCAGCACACCGCAGGCCAGCCAGCAGTTCTGCCTGATGGGCGCCTGTGGGAAGCCTCTTTGGCTCTTGTGCCCTCTGGTTCTCTGGCTTCTGACCTTGGTCTGCTCTTCCCCTGGATTCTGGCTTCCAGGAACTACTCTCCCCAAAGCCTCCCCATCTGCCCTGCACTGAGACATGGCCCAGCAAGGGTAGCTGCTGGGAGAGAGACCCCAGAGCCCTTCCCTTACAGTCTCCCTCCCTCCCCCTCCAAGCAGCAGCTTGCCACTGCCTGGCCAAGGCTGCTGCAGTGGGGAGAAACCACAGACCCTCTCCATGCAGCAAGGTTAGTACACATCCATCAAGGGTTAATTTAGAGCGCAATCTACCATTTTTAAAGTGCTTTAAGAACCAAGATCATCTGTTCAGTTATGGCTTTAGACAGAGCACTTTTTGCCTGTTCAATGTGCAATGTGTGTAACATCTGTGCCTAGCCTCTGTCTCTGACTCCAGAATCGTGACTCAGCCTGTGACTTGGACTCTACCTCTGGATACCCCCCACGTCCCCTTGAACCTGTTAGCTTGGGCCCTAACTCCATAATCCTAACTTGGCCTGTGATGCGGACTCCACCTCTGACTTCTGCCCTCCCAGTGGCCTAACTAGTAGGAAAGACCACCTACGACCCAATCCTTTACACACATCCAGAAATGACAAGAAAAGCTGGAAAACAAAGAGTAACCACTTGCTACTAGAGAAGAGTTAACTCTTCTGTGTGTCTGAAAAAGTGGACAAAAATGTTAGGAGAAAATAAAACCCAAAATTTAAAAATAAAGCCATATGCATCCATCTATATGCTATAACACTGGGCACATCTGTTACCTGAATATACAAATTCAGTACATCATGGACCAGGCACTGAAGAATCAGGTTCTGAATCCTCTCACGTCCCCACTATTCCCAATGTTTACAAAAGGATTTAGCTCCAAATTTTCGCAACTCTTAAGATACCATTTAACTTGAACATCTGTATCAGTCCAGGTTCTGAATCCATCCAAGCTTGAAATGATTTAGCATTTAATCATATTAATTCTAATCTTGACAGTGACAATAAGTAAACATCATCCACATGCTGAACAAAAAGGAAGGCCAGAAAGTTATCTTTTAAATAAAATACCACGGATTAATAAATCACATGTTTTTTTATCTCTTTAGGGGAATGGTTCTAATACAAAGCAATTCCAGTAAGGGTGAACCATGCCAAATCAAATACTAGTAATAGTAGGGAAATAAAATTTCTGCCAGTTCCAAAGTCCAAAAAAGCTTTAAAAATATTGGAAAAATGAAAATGTTTGCCCTTTTTCCATGAAGACCCAGGGTGTTAGGCATCACAAAACATGATGTTCCTACAGATCTCCAACAACAGAGATGAATAATAATAATAATTTCAAAGCACAAGAAGTCATCTGATACATTCCACAGCATGAAAAAAAAGTGAGTCACGTCTACGATGCTGTGTACACTACCCTGAGAGATAACCAGGTCAATGTTACACAAGGATTTGCCTATTGGCCAACTGAAGGTAAAGCACCTCTTTCCTGATTGCAGCCATCTTGGGTGGACTGGTGAGAAAGAAAAAAGAATGCAAGTAATTCTGCAAGTTTTGACTTGAAGGGTTTGCACCAGTAGTCGAGGGCAGTAGGCCAGTTCATGGATATCTCCTGGTTTCAAGGGTACATTTCTATAAGTAAAACTAACTAGGTCAGATAAGGAATAAAAGCAAAAAGTGCACAATAAAATTCTGAAGCCAAATACAAAAGTAGAGCCGAATCCATTAGCTCCTAAAGAAGCCACCTCAAGAAACCACTGTACTATTCCCAAATTGAAAAAAGTTGCAAAAAAAATTAGAAAAAACATTTTAAGATTAAACTTAACTTCTGTGAATCAAAACAGCGCAACCCAAAAAGCCAATTATAAAGAATATGGAAATATACAGTGTGACACTTATATTCTTAACTCTAGCTCTATTCTTCACCAGCTTTACAATTTGGAAGCATAAACTTTGCACAAAAGTTGGGGACATTTTGATGAAGCCTTGATAAAAAACTTGAGTTTAGCAGCTTCTCTCTGGGGGTGATTTTAAGTTGATTAATAACAATTTTACTTACCTGTGAAATCTACAACTGTAAAGTACCTGGTTTTGGTTTCATACATACCTAAAGATTACTTCCCTACCACCTCTAGCCCCAGGTGTATAATGCTTTGTCTACCATTAAAAGTTTCATAGCCCTTGATTGGATACCTAATGCTTCTGTGCTGTGCCTTACAATAGAAAAGTATTAACTATTTGAAACCTGCATGCATTTGGGGAACTGTCCTGAATGACAGCCCTAAATTTGGTCACTTCTGGCATTAGAGAAAAGAGACAATTTTCATGATGTAGCTCACAAATACTTCTCGACCTACACTCACCCTTTGAGAGCAGTTGATTAATTTGTGAAGCCATCCCTAGAATACTAGGTCCTCCCTCATTCTTCAGAAGACAAAACTAATTGATATTGTGTCCCAAGCAATGACCGTTTCCTGCTCCTGCAGACTGCCCCGACCCCGCTAAGAGGCCCCTGGCCTGTCATTCTCCCCTTATGGCTGTCCTTTACAAATGCTATAAATATAACAGAATCATATGGTTGGAAGAGACTTCAAAAGGTTTCCTACTGCAACTGCCCCCACCCCCACAACACAAATATGCTGTTCCTATAATAGGGCTGTTCAATTTCTGGGCAACTGGGGCTATGTGGTGTGTGTACTGCAGACCCAGGGGCTACATGCCATGGGGGCTACCCCCTCAGAATCCCCTTTGCTGCACACACAGCCCAGCTCCCCCACCTCCTCCACTGCACACACAGGCTCCCCTCCCGGCTACATGTGCCACACATGCACCCTGACATGCACGCAGCACCCTCACCCCACTCCTGTCTGGGGAACAGGTACGAGGCCCTGGCAACTCTGGAGGAAAAGGAAGGAGAGGAGGTGACCAGAGAGGAGGCAACTCCATGCTCTCCACGATCCGAGCAGGCCGACGGAGCTAAGCGGTCCAGGAGGAAAAAGCATTGAGTGATCGCCATAGGCGACTCCATCCTGAGAGGTACAGAGGGCCCCATTTG
>NW_017729029.1:44713227-44713616 GCF_001723915.1 Gavialis gangeticus
TCAGGACATGAAGGGGATGATCCAGGCCGTGATCCAGCCCACTGATTACTACCCCATGGTCCTAGTCCATGTGGGTACTAATGATGCGGCCAGGAGAAGCCCTGATTGCCTGATGGTGGACTACCACACTATGGGGAGCATGCTGAAGGAGATAGGTGCACAGGTGTTTTTCTCTTCTATCCTACTAGTGAGCAGACGTGGAAGACAGCATGCGACGTTCATTGCAGAGACCAACTGGTGGCTTCAGGAACGGTGTCTCAAGACGGGCTTTGGCTTCCTTGACAATGACCCACACATCATGATGAGAGACATGCTTGGCTGGGATGGGCTCCACCTTTCCCCTAAAGTAAGCGTGTGTTTTCTTCTAGGTTGGCGGATCTCCTCCGGTG
>NW_017729029.1:44713627-44730648 GCF_001723915.1 Gavialis gangeticus
TCAGGTCCCTTCCGACCCTAGAAACTATGAAACTGTGTCACAAAGAAAGCCCATCTGTTGCGTGCCACATGAGCAGCTAGGCTCCCTCCTTTGAAAAGCACAGAGTGCACAGCCAGCACTCTCCTCCCAACGTGTGAGCGGTGCAGACAGCCTGGACCCCTCATGCTGTGCCACCCATCCCTAGGACTAGAGACAAAAACCAAAGCTGGAGGAAAGAGGGACAGCCCAGAGACCACACTGCTGTTGCTGCAAGAGTAATGGACAGAGTGGCAAAGGGGTGGGGGGGAGCCCACAGGCCACTTGTTAACCCATCACAAGCCACCAGTTGGATAGCTCTGTCCTATACAGGCCTATCCACTGCCAGCATAGTTTCAGGAGAAGGTGAGTAGCCCTTGCTGGTGAAAGAACAGGTTAGGGACCATTAGAAAAGCTGAATATGTACAAGTCCATGGGGTCGGACAGGACCCAGGGGTCAGTTTTGTTCAATATCTTCATTAATGATCTGGCAGATGGGATGGATGGCACCCTATGCAAGTTTGTGGATGACACAAAGCTGGAGGGAGTAATAGATACGCTGAAGGATAGGGCTAGGATTCAGAAAGACCTAGACAAATTGGAGGATTGGACCAAAAGAAATCTCATGAGGTCCAACAAGGACAAGTGTAAAGTCCTGCACTTAGGACAGAACAATCCCATGCACTGCTACAGCTTGGGGACTGACGGGCTAAGATAGGTGAGTCACCAGCATGTCTTTGTTGCCAAGAAGGCTAACAGCATACTAAGCTGCATTAGTAGAAGCGTTGCCAGCAGATTGAGGGAAATAATTATTCTCCTCCATTCTGCACTAGTGAGGCCACATATAGAGTACCATGTCCGGTTTGCATGCTCCCCCCCGCTATAAAATATAGAATGGATGTGGGCAAGTTAGAGAGAGTCCAGCGGAGGCCAACAAAAATGGTTTGGGTTTGGGAGCTGGGGCACAAAGCTTAAGAGGAGAGGTTGAGGGAACTGGGCTTATTTAGTTTGCAGAATAGAAGGCTGAGGGGGGCTTTGATAGCAGCCTTAAGGGGGTTTCCAAAGAGGATGGAGCTGGACTGTTCTCAGCCGTGGCAGATGACAGAACAAGCAGCTGAAGTTGCAACCAGGGAAGGTTAGGTTGGATATTAGGAAAACTCTCTCACTAGGAGGATGGTGAAGCACTGGAATGGCTTCACTAGAGAGGTTGTAGATACTCTATCCTTGGAAGTTTTTAAGGCCCGGCTCGACAATGCCCTGGCTGGAATGATCTAGTTAGGGACAGCCCTGCTTTGAGCAGGGGGTTGGACTAGATGACCTCCTGAGGTCATTCTCTAACCTTAATTTTCTATGATTCTATAGCGTCCCAAACAAACATCTATTTAAAAACAGCATGTTTCTGTAATAATTAAAGTAATTCATGAATACCCACTCCCAAAACCAGTCAAAAGCTAAATCCCTGCCAAAATCAACACATGAAAACAAATTCGGCATTTTAGGCTAAGCCATTTTGAAGATCTGTCAAGCCGAAAACAATCCTACCAAGAAATGTTTAAAAATGGGATTGGTCTATCTTCCAAATGTCTTGCCTGATTTGTCTCAGGCTTCCTGGAAAAAAAAAAAGTCTGCAGTGGCACAAGATCTGTCATGCGAAGTAGTGGGCAGACTGGTTTAGTTTGGGCAAAGTTCAGGACGGGTGTCAAAATTAAATTTATAATGAAAGAATTAATTCAAATGTTACTCTTTGAGAAGTGAGACATTTCATAATAGATGCACTAAAATACTAAGTCTTCGTCTCTTATTATGCAGAGTGAAGAACCAAGAATAGGCAGTAAAATACTGTATTTTTTCTCTTTCACACTGTGGTTCTTCACCCTTTGTTGTAAATTTGACTGTAGTGAAGAAAAATCAGCTGCTGTATTTGAAAGATATATGCCTTTAAAAACTAAAGCAAGATTGATGGAGGAAGTGTAGCATGGTTCATTTATCCCTGCGAGGTGCACCCAGTGGCACAAGAGGTTTGGTACATATCGTTTGTCCTTTCCATTAAGCCTAAATATCTTCTCTAAACACATTCTTCATATATCTCTATATGGGGAAGCAGAGGCCTGACTCTCCATAGCTTTGGTACTTTGAGTCCTTGACTGGCACTATCTTTCTCCTAAGGTAGCATTTTAAACCTAATTTACACAGTGGTAAATGGTGGCACAGACCCAAAGAAATGAAGAAAGCCAAAACTATATAAATGCAGTCCTGCAATAGAGGAACAATACATAACTGCATGCAGGAGAGCCAATCTGAAACTAACTGAAAGTATTTCAGAAGATGCACATTTGCTTATGCCATAATGATCTGGAATAACATTCCTCTCTGGGTACAATTATAAAACTACATAGTGTAACAAACTGCCAGTGTGGGCTCACCAGATGGGCTTGAGATACTAACCCTGGCCTAGAAACAGTGCGAGTGAAATCTGAGCGGCCCCAAGGGTGGAGCAGGGGAGCCCTGCCCTGTGGAGAAGGGGAAGCCAATGGAAAGAGCAGGTTTTCAATCCCCTCATTCGCATGGAAGGGGGATGGCTGGGGTTGGGGGCCTGCCACCCAGAGCCCAGGTTGTCTGGTTTGCAAGCTGGGGAGGGACAGCCGGAGGGGATAAAAGCAGCAGCCGAACCAGTGTGTGGGGAGCTGCTGACAGGGACTCCGGGGACCGATGCAGGAGGCCGAAGAAGAGCTGGGGTGAGCTGACCCAGCAGAGGGAGCAGAGAGACCCCTCTGAAGAGCCTTGAAGGCCTGGGGAGAAGGCGGCCGTGCCTCCAGCCCTGGAGCAGAAAGGGAGCCACGGCCAGGGCTTGGGGCAGAGAGCTGGTGCCCCAAAGCCCCATTGCAGTGCACTGGACGTGCCGGGTGACCCGGAGGCTAGGGGTGGCAGTCGCCCCCTGCTCCACTGCGGAGGAGAGGCAGCAGCCAGGAGTGCAGGCAGCATCCTTATCCAGAGCAGGGAGCTGGGCCGGTGAGTTGAGGAAACCCCTCACCTTCCCTGGGGAAGCAGGACAGCAGCAGGCAAGGCACTGGGATCCTGAGGAGCAGCAGAGCATCAGGACGAGGGTCCCTTGGAGCTTGGGGCGCAGGCCGGCACTTGGAGCGGGACTGGCAAGCTGCAAGGCATGTGGGGTGCCTGACCAGTCATTTGGAGCAGGGGTTTAGAGCAATGACACTGGGGAGCTGCCTGTGCTGCCGGCCCTCTGCCACTGACTGCCTCAGAGGGGACTCAGTCCTGTCCTTTATTCTGCAGCTGACTGTCACTGGATGGAGTCCCTGAGCTTTGTGCTTGGGTCATGCTGATTGCTGCAGGAACCTACTCTGTTGCTTGCATTTTTGGTTGCCACAGAGAGTCACCCTTCAGCCTCTTTTGGGGGGTTGGGGTTTGATACAATTTGATTGCTGCAGACCAGAAGAGCTTAACCTGTTGCAGTCTGTCGCTGATTGGGAAGCCTGTTGGAGCTGCAGGGGGTGACCGCCTTGCTTCCTTGCAGTAGCATCTCAGCAGTGGCTGAAAGCTGCCAGAGGACTACCTGGGGTTCTTGAGTCAAGGGTTGACTAATGCATTGTGGTTTGTTTTGTGCTTCTGGTTATGTCATTTCAGTTCACTTGTAAATAACCTGTCCTATTATTCTTGTTTTGTAAATAAAGTGTAAACAGTTAAATCAGTTAAGTGTTAGACCTTCTTGGGACCACGGGCTGCTCTTTTGGGAGCAGGGGTCGGCTGGAAAGTAAATTGGTGCTGGCCAGAAGCCCAGCCCCACTCTCACCTCACCATCCCTGATAGTGGGCAGGGGTGGCAACTATTGGGCCACCACCTGGGTTACAGCAGCATGCTAATTCCCAGAAGCAAAGACAAATTCTCCTCACTTTTCCTCCAATTAAAGTTGCTTATTTCCAAGAAACAGTCTCATCAGATTGCATCCTGAAACAGCTTTTCAGGAACAACCTGGTGCTCAATGACACATCTTTAACTGTGGTTACAAAACTCTGGCACAGCCCAGTAATGAATCCCACAGACCAGGACCCTACGTCAAAACTCCCTTCACTTTCTGCAAATTCAAACCTTTGTTCAGTCATATGCAACAACACTTGCAGAACTTAGCTATCATGAGGGAGTATGGTGAGAAGTGATCTTTTGACAGATAACACACAACCCATTTGAGACTTTAAAGCTAAGAATAGATGGAAGGTAGATCTGCAGTTTTGTTGCAAGTGAATAGAGACTGTGCAGCAACTCAATTGAATCTGATAAGTATAAACAGTTGTTATTTTGGAAGTGTGCTAATGCTGTGGATGGGTTACACTTACTAGCCTCTTTACAAATCACACTGCCTTGGTTTGTGCCTTGAGGCACGATAACCCAGCATAGGAGGGTCTGTGCAATGCAAAAATCATTTTTGAATGTATTCTCCAAGGAAGTCTGGAATACAAAGTTTTTTGTGCCAGCACACCAAGTGGTTTCTCTCTCCTTCCTTAGTTAGCTAGCCCTTTTTCTTTTCCTCACTTCATTGTTTTCCAGGGCTTTAAAATGTTTATGTTTACATTTCATGTTGTCTCCCAAACAGGCCCTACCTTCTTACCTGATTATTCTTCACCTTCATTTTTGCTCCATTGCATCTTTTTTCACCATCACATGTTTTTTTTTGCCATTCCTAAATACTGAACTTTCCCATTCCAAATCTCTGAAACTCTCGCCAATGACTTTCTTCCTCCTCCTAAATTTTCTCAAAACATCTCTTTTCCTTGTTTACATAACTTTAGCCCTTTTTCTTTCCAATATTTTGCTCTTACCACCACTTACCAACTTGTTTGTTTTATTGAATTCATTGTTTTTTTCTATGGGCTGAAGTTGCATACATGAGTAAAGCCAAAAAATAATATGGGAAATATAACTACAAACTTAGTTTGCATCCATAGCACTGGTTCCATGCCTAAAATTGGCATTTTGACCATGAAAATAGAAAACAGAATGCACAATTAGCCATCTGCACCCATAAATAGCCTATCAGACCAGTTGCGTGTACATACAGTAGGTGTACTTGTATACCTTTTTTTTTTTTTTTTAAACAAGCAGTTTTTTAAAAATGGTGCCACAAATATGTAATGGACTTGGGTGTGTCATTAGAGGAAAAGAGCGTTTCTATTATCATGATAGTAATGGAGGCCCAAATCGACAAAGGAACTCACAATGCTGACTCTTGCAACACAAATTCTAGGTACCTGGCTCCTGTGTTGAATCCACAGTCATGAGTTTGGGACCTTTGTTCCCTGTACTAAGCTTGCAAAGAACTAGATGCTCCAGAACAGCCTAAATTAACAGTGTGGTGACAGCTGCAGGGATGGTGGCCCCTGCTGAGGCCATGACACCTGCCAGCTGTTGAGGAGATCGGTGCAGGGGATTCTGGGGCCCTGTGCCCCTAGCAGCTGACAGGCAAAACTCGTGCCATGGGTGCTTGTGGGACTGACCGTGTCTGTCTTGGGGCATGGGAGACACTGGTGCAGGCCTGGCTGCTAAGCTGCTGTGTTACCAGTTGCCAGTCAGTCATGATTCACTCAGGGACCAGCTCAAAACACAGGACCTAGCTAATGTAGCCAGTTAATTGCTATCAATTAGCACCGACAAAACCAGGCTAAGGAGAGGAAAGAATCAATACAGACAATCAACTGCCCCAAGACAGTCAGTCCCACAAGCACCCATGGCACAAGTTTTGTCTGTCAGCAGCTCGGGGTGCAGGGCCCCAGAACCCCCCTGCACCGATCTCAACAGCTGGCAGGTGTCGTGGCCTTAGCAGGGGCCACCATCCCTGCAGTTTTCACCCTGCTGTGCCTTAACACACACACAGGGTCACCCATGGCATGAGTTTTGCTTGTCCACAGCTTGAGGGGCAGTTCCCCCCAAACCCCTGCACCGATCTTCTTGAAACTTGGCAGACTGTGTGGCCTCAGTAAGAGCTACCACCCTGCTGTTTTGACCCTCCTGTGGTGTAACACATAGACGTGACAGGAGTTTTACTTTCAAGAATTTGGGGTACAGTCTCCCCAAAAGCCCTGCATCCATCTTCTTGAAACTTGGCAGGCTCTGCGGCCTCACCAGGGGCCACCACCCCTGCAGTTTTCACCCCCCTGTGGTGTAACACACAGCTGTGACATGAGTTTGGCTTTTAAGGATTTTGGGCACAGCTCCCCCAAACCCCTGTACTGATCTTGAAACTTGGCAGGTTTCGTGCTCTTGGCAGATGCTACCACCCCTGCAAGTTTCAGCCAAATCGGATTGAGGTGGAAACCCAGTCCGGAGCTCCGGATCGGATCGCTGCCATCAAAAGCAGCTGGATCAGATCGCAGCTGACTCACACAGGCCTATTAAACAGTTAATGAACAACCCACATAAATGGCCCTGGGAGCAGGGATTGGAACCCACATCCTCTTCTACCCCACACCAGGCCATGAATGTCTTAACCACTGATCTGCAGTGTCATGTTCAATCTTTTTCTCCCCACCCCACCTTCCCTTTCAACCAATTAATTTTAATTCTTTTATGCAGAAAGATTGAGTGATCAACAGGAGGGTTGTGAGTGCCCCCACCTTAGAAGTATATCCTATACATCCAGCGGTTATTACACTTTAGGAGGTGCATGTTTGAATTTCTGAAGGTATGAGAAGGAATTGCACCCAGCTCCATTTACCTGAGGCTTTAGGGGAAGAGAGAGAGAATGATTATCTGCATATTTATCTCAAGGGATAAATAAGATTAAATGGTGCTTTATAGTGATGCTCTCTCAGATAAAGAGAATCTGTTAAGATCAGGTTGGGTAGTATCACTTAATGGTGGTTAGAGAAGGACACAAGGACCCAGAATATCTCTGTGGTATCCCCACTTCTGCTACTGACACACTGTTATTTCATAGGCGAGCCACTTCACCCCTCTGTGCCCACTTTCCCCCATTGAAATCACAGGAACAACATTTACCGCCTTTTTAAAGCACTTAGATATCCAAAAAGGAAGAGTGCTATACACACATAACAGACACATATGAACCTTATTTTTTAGCTGCAGCCTAAGAGAGGTGTGAGGATCAGTGGACCTTATTTCAACCTGTCTTCTTCTAGGCTTTTTCTGTACTAGCTCTGAAAGTTTGATAGTCAACATTTTTGAGCCATCTGGTTGCAGCTGTCTTGACTGCACACCTGTGCTTGACTTGAAGTGGGAAAAAGTTCAAGACGGATTATATGAAAGGTGCCATAAAATTGCGTCTGTCGCTTGTTCCAAAAATATTGCTAAGATTTAAGACTTTTTTTTTCTCCTTTCCCCTTCTTTACTGGTTTCTGCTTTATTTGGGACACACAGATTTGAAAGACAAAGCAATTTACAGAGAGTGCAAAACCCTTTCTGCTAGGCATAGAGCAAAACTTTCCATGAATCTCTGTTGATCCTGGACTTGCACTTGCAAAGCTATATTGATTCAGGACAAAAATAGGCCTTTGGCTGTGCATCGTAGCTTTCCATAGATATCTACTCATCAGCAAGCCAAAGCAAACTATACTAAAATTGAAAAAATGCCATTCTGCACAACTAGACAATACTAAGTTTGGAAACGTCTGCAGCTGCAAGATGAACATATAGTCAAGTGCGATTTGGGCAGACTCCTGGGGCAGGATTTTCTTCTGCTTGTCTCCCCCCTCACTCTACTCCTTTTGAATTCAAGAAAAGACAAAAGTGATAAACATTGTATATTTGAAATTCAGAATACAGGGAAATGATGAGGAATCATGACCAGAAATGTACATGGCTACCAGCCATTTCTGCTCAACAGGCAGGAATCAGGGGAAGGATGAGGTAAGCAGGTCACCATCAACTTTGCAGAACGAAGTATGGAGCCACTCAGCAGCCAACTTGCCCAGCTGTGCTCTTCCTTGGCAGTCCTGCTTCTCTAAAGCAGCAGTTCCCAAATTTTCCCAGCTGGTGACCCCACTTCTGATCCAAGCCTGACTCATCCAATGGCAATTCCATAGGGACTCGCCACCCCACTTGTAAAATATTGTGATTCCAGTTGGGTTTGCCACCCCTAGTTTGGAAACCACTGCTCCAAAGCTAGGGGACCTGAAACATGGACTCTCCCCCATGCTTTCATTCTGTGGAGTCCATTTCCACTGCTAGGTTTATGCTTGTCAAAAACTAGCACTGGTCTTATGCTGCTGGCTTTTGCTTAAATCTTTCCCCAAAACAGCACTCTTCCCATCAGGCACACGCACACAGGCTTACTTTCTCCTCTGAATCAAAGCTGAGATAATACCATCGTATAGTGTTCAGGAGGGCTGGGTTGTTAAAAAAATGCTCTCTCTTGAATGAGAGACAGACCCAAATCTTAATATTTACCCACAATAGTTAACAATTGCTTGTTACCTTCTGCTTCCCCCCTTCCAATTTTGCATCCCTATTTCTTATATTTAAAGCCTCGGGTTTAAATAGTATACTTTTTAAAAGATGAACTCAGGAGCTGAATGAAGCCCCAGGCATTTTTTCCCAGAGCACAAGTACCTCTAAATGTCTGGTAAAATTTCAATTTATGTCTTGCTTCCCTTTGTAGAGTATCTCCAACTGCTTGTGTAGATTTGTTGTGTATTTTGCAGCTGCCATGAAACGTGTTGTGAGCTTCTGGCTTGAGAGGAACTATTTCCCAATAGGCACCCTCTTGTCTCTCTATTAAACCATCAAAATGAAAAGCCAAAATCTAATCTAAGTTTAGCTGGTCTCCGGTTTTTTTCTCAAGAACTGTTTGGTCACATCTCTCCTCTTTCTCACACACACACCTATATCTGCATGGCAATAATAAGCCACCTTGAATGGTACTTCTACCAAATATTTCTCAGGAGACGCATCGCCTGTTTAACTGGATGCTGTTTTCCAGCAAAACTTGCCGCAGGGCTGTAGGATTTTAAATCACAGCTATCTCACACTATTCAAATGTCACCAAGGGCTCAATTTTCAATGCATTCAGTGGTATCCATTTGCATATACAAAAAATTCACAACCTTCCCCCTGTTTCCATGAGAACCTCAGGGCACTGTTGATTCTAGCAAAAAGTGGAGAAAGAGTCAGATCAGCAGGTCCTCCTTGTTCTGACTTCAAAGTTACAACTCAGTCTTGGGACAATGGGGTGAGGATAAAGGAAAGAAAGAAGAGCAGGCGCTTGTTCAGGGATGAAATGGATCAAAAATTTACCCTTCCAACAGATCAGCAGGTGCTGGGGCACTTCCATTTCCTGTAAAGCAAACTAGACTATTGTGTTCATGAATCCCATCAGGGAGCACACCTGGTAAGGTCACACACCTCTTACTTTATATGGCTTCAAAAGACTGATATGGACCCAGCAGTGGCAGCAGGACAAGAGGTGGGGTTAATACGGCTGCTACACAACTCCCCCTCCTCCCTGCACTCCTTATAGAGGTCCCACTCCCCTTCACCCTGCCTTTGAAATCCCAGCCCCACTAGGAGCTCCATGGGACAAGTCTGGCTCCACAGACTGTATACAGCCAACAGACCATATCTTTGACAACTCTGCTATACAGAGATGAACCTGTGTCAAACTATGCATCAAACCACCCCAGAAGCAAAACCAAGGAGGTGATTCTTCCACTTTACTCAGCATAGGTGAGACTGCAGCTGGAGTACTGTATCCAGTTCTGGGCACTGCACTTCAACAAGGATGTGGAAAAGCTTGAGAGAGTCCAGAGAACAGCCACCCATATGATCAGAGACTTGCAAAGCAAGCCATACAAGGAACGGCTGAGGAGCTAGGACTCTTCAGCCGAAAAAGGAGAAGGCTGAGACGGGACTTGGTAGCAGCTTACTGCTACATCAGGGAATACATCAAGGGCTTAGCGAACAACTGTTCATCAAGGCACCCTTGGGGAAAACCAGGAGTAATGGCCACAAACTCCTGGAAGACTGTTTCAGGAAAACCTTCTTCACAGTCAGGGTGTCCAGGCTGTGGAATAAGCTCCCTCCAGAAGTGGTGCGATCACCTACCCTGGAAATCTGCAAGAGGAGGTTGGACGGTCACCTGGCTGGTGTCACCTGACCCCCAGTTATCTTTACTGCCTGTGCAGGGGGGATGGATCCAATGATCTTGCAAGGTCACTTCCAGCCCCTTACAATCAAGGAATCTATGAACGATGCCACTGTTTGAAATCCAAATCTAGATCAAAACTTTGCTAACCTCCTCTCTTTTGCAGGCTGACCTGAGATTCAACAGCCCTCAGCTGGGGGTGGGGGCTAGAAAATGGAATTGATTTCTGAAAACAACACCGTTCAGGAATTGGACACGGGCTTCCACTTGCAAGTCTAAATCCACACAGGGTACCTACACACTACAGCTCCCTGCAAGAATGTGACTTGTGAGAAAAGGTTGGCAGAGAACATTTTCCCTTCTCTAGTGAAATCTGTCATGAGAGAAAATAAAAAGATCCATTACAAATGATAATAGCTCTAACATGCAAGCTCTTGGACTTGAAAGGAGGGTGCCAAGCAGGAGTGAGCAAACCTGAGCTGCTTCTACAATTAAAGTTTCTCATCTGTCAGAGGCGGCCTGGCTGCTGGGAAGCAGTGTTAGTATGCAACTTGCTGTAGCTGGTGCGAGTCTGTTCCAAAAATCACACATTCAGTTGTGAGACAACTTGGATTCTAACATGCTGTACAGACCGATTTCATAATCCTGCCTAGCCTGACTTGAACCAAGGATGGGGGCTGCAGGAACAGAGAATGCTTTCACGTCCTTGGCGTTTGGCCGGTAGGTCTCCTTGATGGCAACTCCTTCCCTGTGGGGGTGAATTCCCAGACCAGGTGAAACTGAAACACAACACTGGAGAGTAAGGGAACTGGGTGCCCAAGATGAGTGGTCGTTCCTTAAGGAGACGATACTCAGAGCCCAAGGGGTGACGATCCCAATGAGAATCAAAGGGGGCAAGAGTGCTCAAGAGCCCCCCTGGCTCACCAAGGGCATTCGGGAATGCCTGATTGCCCAAAAAGGAGGCATACACCCAGTGGAAGGGAGGGGCTATCACCAAAGAGGAGTATACCTCCACCGCTCAGCTCTGTAGGGGGGCTGTTAGGAAAGCTAAGGCAGTAATGGAACTAGGGCTAGCATCAAGGACAACAAAAAGTCCTTTTTTAAATACATAGAGAGTATAAAGAAGGCACTGGGTAATGTGGGGCCCCTGGAGGATACGCTTGGCAATCTGGTGGTTGCACCAGAGGAAAGAACAGACCTTTTTAACAATTTCTTTGCCTCCATTTTTTGTGCAGGGACCGGGACTCCCCCACTGAGATTCAGGATGGACTCAGGAGAGACTCTGCCAGGCCTAGAGTCAGGGAGAACTGAGTTAGAGAGCTTCTGGAGGGGCTGGACGTGTTCAAATCAGCAGGTCCAGACGCTCTCCACCCCAGGGTGTTGAGGGAATTGGCAGGGGTTATTGCAGGGCCCCTGGCACAGCTTTCAAGCACTCGTGGTGCTCTGGCCAGGTGCCGGATGACTGGAAGAGGGCCAATGTGGTCCCCATCTTCAAAAAAGGGAGGAGGGAGGACCCGGGCAACTATAGGCCCGTTAGTCTTACTTTGATCCACCAGGGAAGCTCTTTGAGAAGATTATCAAGGAGTGCATCTGCGAAGGGCCAGCAGTGGGGATGATGCTCAGGGGCAACCAGCACAGTTTCATTAGGGGCAGGTCCTGTCAGAGCAACCCGATTGCCCTCTACGATCAGGTCACAAAATCTCTGGCTGCAGGAGTAGCAGTGGACGTAATCTTTCTGGACTTCAGGAAGGCCTTTGACACCGTCTCCCACCCCACCCTCATTAAAAAACTAGGCGACTGTGACATTGATGCCTACAGTCAGAGGGATAGCAAATTGGCTGAGGGGCCGCACTCAAAGGGTGGTGATGGATGGGTCATATTCGACCTGGAGGGATGTGGGCAGTGGGGTCCCCCCCAGGGCTCAGTCCTTGGGCCCTCACTGTTCAATTTCTTTATTAGCGACTTGGACGAGGGGGTGAAAAGCACTCTGTTTAAATTTGCAGACGACACCAAGATTTGGGGTGAGGTGGGCACGCTAGAAGGGAGAGACAGGAAATAGCTGGACCTGGACAGGTTACAGGGGTGGGCAAATGAGAATAGGATGGGATTCAATACTGACAAGTGCAAGGTGATGCACTTGGGCAGTAAGAACCAGCAGCGTACCTACAGGCTGGGGAACTCCCTACTCAAAAGCACAAAGGCAAAAAGAGATCTTGCAGTCATTATCGATTTCAAGATGAACATGGGCCCCCAATGTGAGGACATGGTCAGTAGGGCCAACTGCACCTTGTCATGCATCTGCAGATGCATCAGAAGCAGGGCCAAGGAGATGATACTCCCCCTCTATGCAGCACTGGTCTGGCGGCAGCTGGAGTACTGCGTCCAGTTCTGTGCGTCGCACTTCAGGAGGGATGTGGACAACATGGAGAGGGTCCAGAGGAGGGCCACTAGCATGATCTGGGACAGCAGGGCGGACCCTACGAGGAGAGGCTAAGGGACCTGTTCAGCCTCCACAAGAGAAGGCTGAGAGGGGACCCGGTGGCCATCTATAAACTTACCGGGGGGACCAGTGGGGAATGGGAGAGACCTTGCTCCCCTGAGCATCTCCCGGAGTACCAAGGAATAATGGCCATAAGTTGTTAGAGAGTAGGTTCAGACTAGACATCAGGAGGTGCTAATTCACAGTCAGGGTGGCTAGGGTCTGGAACCAACTTCCAAGGGAAGTGGTGCTGGCTCCTACCTTGGGGGTCTTTAAGAGGAGGTTAGATGAATACCTCGCTGGCATCATTTGAGCCCAGTTTTCTCTCCTGCCCAGGGCAGGGGGTAGGACTAGAAGATCTGCAAGGTCCCTTCCGGCCCTACATCTATGAATCTATGAACATTAAACAGGACACTTTTTATTTTATTTTATTTTTTTTTTTATCATCAATACAGATAGAAGAACCTGCTCAGAAGCTGGAAGATAATGATCCATCTACTCCTGAAGATCCACAGGGGAAATTGTAACCTGCTGATCTTATTAGATCTTTCAGTGACCTTTAATACAGTCAACCATGAGAGGCTGATAAAGCATTTATGTGATCTAGGGGGTATTTCTGGGGCTGCTCTAAATTGGTTCTGTTCTTTCTTAGTGGGGACATCCCAGAAGGTGCCGATGGATCCTTAGGAACTTTTCTGCAAGGTCCCTCAAGGCTACGTCTCGTCACTCCTCCAGTTCAATGTGTATTTGAAGCTGCTGAGTGAGACTGTGCAGAGATTTGGAGTGAGGGGCCCATCAGCACACTGATGACATACAGCTCTAACCTCTCTTTCTAATCTGACCCCGGCCTCACAGTCTCAGTCCTTTTCCAGCACCTGGCTGCAGTTGGGGACTGGCTGTGGGTGCACCAATTGAAATAGATTCTAGACAAGGCAGAGGTGATGGCAGGGGGTGGAGGGAATTGGGACACCTACCATTGATGGTGTTCAGCCTCCCCTTTCTTTCAGATTCAGCTCCAACCACCATCACCCATGCCTTCATAATTTCAAGGCTAGACTATTGCAATGTGCTGTATGAAGGGCTGCCTTTGAAGACAGTCCAAAAACCTCCAGCTGGTGCAGAACATGGCAGCCCACCATTTGACATGTCCAGGAGCACATAATCCTCCAGTCTGCACTGGCTCCCCACAGCTTTCCAGGAGCAATTCAAGAGCTGGTTTTGACCTATATGGCCATAAACAGTCTGGGCTCTACACACCTAAGGGACCTTCTCCCTTATGCCCCTTTGTAACCCCTAAGGTCAAGTGATAGCAACCTCCTGCAAGTACCATCGACATGCCAGGTCTGATTGGCAAGAATGTGCATCACTCCTCAGCTCTGAGAGTCCATCTTTCTTGAGGCCTGCCAGAGCCTGAACCTGAACATTTTTCAGAAGTGCTCTAAGACTTTCCTATTTGGGCAGGCATTTAGCAAACAAGCTATGCTCAGGTGTCATTTTTTTTGGGGGGGGTCTCAGCTCCCTTTTAAGTTGGTTTGTTTCCTTGTCATCCTCCTGTTTTAGAAGCCATTCTGTTCTCTTACACAGCCTTTGGTGGGAAGGGCGACATGTAATTGAATGAATGAATTAATAAAACAAGAGGGTCAGGCTGCTACCTGCTGTGTTTAGAACTTAGTGCTTGCAAGCCACAAACTTCGGCAGTGTGGTGTGAAAACTGCAACATCTTCTGTAGGCTGGGATATTTTATTTTCATTAGTGCTAATTTCTCCTATCTTCAGGCAGGTTTTCATTTCACTTATGAAGCCTTCAGGAATTGCTCCATTATTACTCACCTTTCTTCCTCAGAGATCATGCTTAGAGGCTGGAGGACCAAATAAATCTCCTTTTGGAGCCCATGATACACATCATAATTAGACTAGAGTAGTTTTGGCATTCACTTATGTTGTTATTATTATTTGAATGATTATTATTGAGTGGCTGCTGGAATACGCCTGGGGTTAGAGCCCTGCTGTATTGGACAGCTAGAAAACATAGGGAGATATGGATCCTAACCTTCAAAAACTTACAGCTGCTTTTAAAAATACTAAGTACTGACCCTGCACTACAGGTTTTATTCAGATTCACTCCAAAGCACTCCCAAGCTCTCACTGGTTTAGCATGGGCACATAGGAATCGGACTTGCATTTTCCTACTCATGGTGGTGAGAACACTATTTCATAGATGCCAGGTTGGCCTTCAAGTTTTTGATGTTTACTAATGGGAACACTGAATTTGCTGGGGTGACCCATATAAACAAAACCTCCTCCTCACGAGCAGTGTAAACACAAAATCCCAAATTTAGTACAGAAAATTAAAAAAAACCCCAAAAGAAAATACTACATATAATTTTAAAAACACTATCATCTACAAAGCAAAGTTTATAGGCAATACCATCTTGGAGGAGGCTTCACTTATGCCCAGGCTGTCTGGGGCTTCCCAACAGGTAGTTCTGGGGGCCTGCACCCCTACACCTGCTGGAGAAGGGGGTCCCAGACTGGAAAGTCCTAAGAGCTGCTCCTTAGGTTCACTGTGCCACAGGGAGCTGACAGACCATGGGTCCTTCTGTACTGCAAGGGGCTCCGTTGCTCCTGGAGAAATGGTACAGTGCCGATCTTTACTCCCATGGAGTGAGTGTGAGTGTGAGTGTGAGCGTGGAGGAGGGTTTGCAGCTCTAGCCAGTATGCACAAACCCCAAAACGTCTGGACTGGGTTATACGGCCTCCTGAAATGAAAAACTTCAGGACAAACAAACTCGATTACTGGCTACAGCTGACCCAACCACACAGCTTGACTGCTGCAAAGGACCATTGAAAGAAACAGGAAAAAAGCCAGGCCTAACCCCTAGGCCTGGGCTGCAGGTAGTCTGGGTCACGCAGCTCCACTGGGAGCAGAAAGTTGCAAACCTCAACCCCAGCCCAAAGCTGGCAGGATTAGAAATTCCCAGGTTTCAACTGTTTAAAAATGCCAGGGCTAACTCCTAGCCAGCAAACCCAACGAACCAGTACTTTCCTCCCCAGTATTAATCCCTTAAAACCTCAGAAAAAGTGGAAGAAGAGGGGGAGAGAGGAGTTCCCGGACACTGGGACAATTCTCCCTCTCTCTCCTCTACTTGAGTTTCCCCTTTCTCTAGCTCAAACTCCTTCTCCCTTGGAGGAGACTTCACTCTTCAGCAGCCCCTAGCAGCTTCTCTCCCCCCTAGCTCCCCTTACATCCCTCCACATGACACTGCTCTGGCCTTGTCCAGTCTCTCCCTTAACCAATCTGCCTGAAAAGTCTTTGCTCCCCCTGGCCAATCAGGCCAGAGGATTTTACACATTTTGCCCCTATAAAAGACCCCAGCTTTCCATGTGCAGAGCACATGGCCAGAACAACACGGGTCATCTTGCCCACATAAAACACACATGCACACAAAACCACAATACACAACACCAAAAGCACACACTTTGCCATATGCAACCCAAGTGCGTTTGGGTGTTACACTTTGGGTGTTACACTAATATGCCAAAGCCAAAATATTTAGAGGTTACTGAAAGGTATCCAAATGCTTTCTTCAGATAATTCAATTTCCTAATTACTTAATTAATTCAAGAAGAGGAAAGATCTACTGAATATTAATTATATTTTTTATCCATCTTAGGACTGTAATATGTTCACCACCAAAGAATATGACATATTGTAAATATTAAATTTACAATATATAGTGCTGATTTTCAGCCAGGGTGCTGTAGCATTCGGAGGTGCCTTGAAATCCTTTCAAGGGTGCTGTAGGGTGCCATGCAATGTTTGCACTGTTAGGCATGCAAATAGGATTTATAAAATAAACCCAGAGAATGCAAATAAGAATGCACAGTATTAAAAACATCCTGTTGTGGTCTTTAAGTTTTTTACAACAGAAGAACTGCTGTGGCTTGAGTCTGAAAGGTTGAGAACCACTGGAATATAGTATCTGACAATTTCAATGCATTTTATAAACATTATTTATTATTTCTATTCTTTCTTATTTAGACCCACATACTGCACCCCTCTCCATGTCATCAGTGTTACTAAGACTCATGGCTTGCCTTGAGTTAAAGAAGTATTGCTATTGGCTAGCATTTTTGTCATGCTGTCTCTTAGAGATGGCACTTTTGGACTGGGCCCCAATATGGTAAGTAGTGTATACCTATTACAAAAAGGCTGACTGCTCTGAGGAACTCTTTTTATATATGTACTTTACTATTTGACATTGAGCGGAGGTGAAGCAATTCACTGATGGTTGTTCAGCAAATTAGTAGAAAAAACTGTGATTCCTTCTTTCTCCAGGCATGCTGTGATGCCCAGTTCTTTTAAAGCATATAAGATGCTTTAAGATCCCAAGACGGGAGGCTCTTCGGAAGCAGTAAG
>NW_017729029.1:44735648-44740951 GCF_001723915.1 Gavialis gangeticus
AAAAAATTGTGATTCCTTCTTTCTCCAGGCATGCTGCGATGCCCAGTTCTTTTAAAGCATATAATATGCTTTAAGATCCCAAGACGGGAGGCTCTTCGGAAGCAGTAAGTATTATGACAAGCTTTCATGTGGCATGCTACAACAGCAAGTTGAAAATCTGACTGACAGCTGTATGCATCTAACCGTGTCTAACTGGAAAACAATTCCAGAGTAACTGATTACTTCAATGGCATACATCTTAATAGCCACCAGGGCCTTCAAAATCCCACACTGGTTGTTCGATATGAACGCTAAGAACAGTTGTTCCAGAACAAAAAATTGCCTGCAAATAGGAAGTCGGAAAAACTCCTCTTAATTGAGCCAGTGTCCAGGGGGTTCAAGGAAGGGCTTTCAGTGTGGATGCTTGGAACCAGTTATTCAGGGGTGGGAGAAAGAAGTAAATCTCTAGTCAAATGCACTAGTTAGATTTTTTTTTTTTAAACAGTGTAAAAAACACATTAATATTTTAGACTGAAACTCTTAATCTGGGTTGTGCTCACTACTTTTGTAGCAGGTGCCAGCTAAAATCCTGCAGATTGCTCATTGCATGGTTGGATGACATTTACAAGAACAGTACTTTAGAAAACAGAACAAAAACAAAGTGCACAGAAGAGATTTCCAGGATATTTATGGGTTTCTAATTCCTTTTCCAAAAAGAAAAAGTTATGTCCAATTTAGCAAAGAGAAAGATGCACATACATGAACATGTAATTAGTTTTATCCTATCCTTTCAGTTCATATTTCTAGGCTTGATTTTGACATCACATAGATTACCCTAAATAAGAATCAATTCCATTAAATCAACAAAGTAAGATTCACATTAAAGACCACAATGAGAGTCTGCGTGTTATATATTATATGGTTAGATTGTATTGCATACTCAATCATTGTGTAAGAGTTCTTGACTGGGGAAGATGAATACTTTTATATAAGATTTCAATCAACTTCAGACTCCCAAATTTACGTCTAACCTATGAAGGTTCTCTGAGGTTCAAAACTTTCTTTTACTTTTGTCTTCCTGATTCAATAGTTCCTGCCTCTGATGAAGCCAGAGATAGAAGTGCCAAAATACTATAAGAAAAACTGTACTTACAAGCTCCGTATCTTAATATTCATTTACTTTGTTTTAGCTTCCAAACTCTAAAGAATGCGTTTCTTCAGTTGAACTTTTGAGACTGATTCTCCTCTCACTAACACTGGTTTTATAGTGGGATAAGTAATTCTCTCTCTTGATTTGCAGCTATTATTAGTGAGGGGACAAAAATCAGGCTCTTTGGGTTCAGCCTATCACTGTTCATTACTTATGCATACTAGCTGATGATCTTGCTATTGTCTCTGGAAACTTGAATTTCACCTTAAATGCATCCAAAAGCTGGTCACAAATCATGATCCACCTCATGATCACAAATCACGATCCACCTCTATTCTGTTTGTCTGTAGTAATATCAGTCTCACTCAATAACAGCCAGTTATCCCCAGAACTTGCACTTGACGTTCCCAGACTGTACCAACCAATCTTGTTAGGAACAGGCAGAATAGAAATCACAGCTGTAAAGAAGTTCAAGAAACTGCAGTCAATGTTGTAATTTTTAGAAACACTAGATGGCACTCTGGCATACAACTCTCACAACCCCGGTCATGGAGAATGTGGGTTTCTTCAGTCATTTTCTCACTCAGTTTTCAAGTGGGATGGGTACCTGCACTTGCTGGAAATCATGATTTTTTAAAAATTATTATTATTCAATCATTTATTTAAAATAGGTATGAGCTTTTTGTTTAAAAGATGTGTCTTCTAACCATACATTATTTGTTAGTAATTATCATAGAAGATAGTATTTAGATTCACTATTGCATAAACCAAATTGTAGAAGTGACCCTTTCAGGTGACCTTTACCACCCTAGGTGGATGCTTTGAAAGCAGTTACTAGATCCAAACTTTATACAGACACTTTCATCCACCTCTTTTCTCAAAATGTGATGTGCAGAAATTAAAAGTTACATTTCTTTTGAAAATCTACTATAGTCTATTATATGGATTTTTCTAAACGAGTTACAATCTTACTTAAGCTCATGAAAACACCCTAAATACTATATTCCTAGACTTAGTCAAGCTAAAATAACAAGGAGGTGCATTGCTATCACAGGTGTTACCATAGGCACACCCTATGTTCCTCAATGCTGCTAAGAGGAAGGGTAGTATTACTATCCCTAATTCACAGATGGTAAAACTGAGGTATTGAGCAACTAAGCAAGTCATCTAAGTCCTCGCTGGAAAGAGAGCCAGGAAAAACCCCAAACATTTTGCAGCCTATCTTAATGCCTTTACCACAAACCATTCCTCTCTCCATCACTCCCAACCACAATGCATCTTAAGACTCAGCTACAGGTATGTGACTATTCTTCTGCAATGTGAAAGAATGGACCATCTCGTAGCTTCCTACCTGGATGAAAGTCCCTGGAAAACCAGAAGCTTTGACAACAATAATATAAAGGTGACAACTTTGCACTGATTTTTAGAGGTTTACCAGATTATTGAGAGAGAGAAAGAAAGAAAGAAACTAAAACTATGGCAGCATGTACAGGAAGAAGCCATGGCAAATGGCTATAAAACATCACTAAAAATGGAGGACATAACCAATAGATAAATATGGTGAACAAGCAATGAGAACTGAGGAAAGAAAAATGAAACCTTCACACAAAGTTTAGATTAGTCTCTGTGGTCCTAAACTTTGACCTCAATCAAGAGTAATTCTGTGGAGTTAGACCAGGGCTGATGAGGTCATCATGAGGCCCAAAACAATCAGTCATTCCTAAAATTCACGAGTAAGCAGGCAGTCGAGACAAAATGGAGAACAGGCTCAGATGTTCAATGAGCTCAAAACACTAATCTTGCACAGGTCTGGATTCAAAACTTGCTTTAAGAACACAAACTAAATTTAGTTTGCTGGTTTTATTCTAGTCCTCATTTCTGCACATCACAAAAGCACCATAAAAATGCCACGATTGGCAGTCTCCCTTCAAGACAAACCCAGTTCTAGAATATCAGGAAATGTTGTAAGTTAGGATTGAGTCACATTGGCACAGCTGTGTATGGAATTTTACAATCTCTGCCCACACTGTGCCTGGCCAAAGCCAAATGTTATTTCTTGCTCATTTTTGCAAGTACCATATTCACATTAAAAGAAAGTAAGAAGAGAAGGAATCACAAAGTAGCTAGACCTAATACTGTTGTGATTCACACACTATGCAATCCCGGTGAAGTCAGTAGATGCAAGTCTGCACACACTTTATTTATGCCTCCCATTAGATGATATACAACATACACCCCTTTTCCTTCCCTCCCATCATTATGACTCAGTGACCTCTCCTGAATTTGCACCCAATCTAGGTGCCAGAGAGCCTAAACCAACTCCCAAATCAGCTGAGCAGGATGGGACTTGGGTGATAGAGTCTGAAAATGTGCTTAAATTTGTTATTCTTATGCCAAAATTATTGTGTACCTGTGACAGTTCATTGGACAAACTCCAGCCACATGAAACGGAGATAGTCAACCATGTGTCAGTGAAGGAAAGCACATCCAAGTGAAGAGTGCTACAATCCATTGTGCATTAATACAGGTTGTCACATTCAATAGAGACAATAGGATCTAAAATAGCTATCCCCTGAACTAAACACCCAATGATCTTAAACCTGGGTGTGTGGGGCAGCATGGTTGAGAGTAAGGCTCCCATGTATATCGTGACAACATGGGCTTCAATGGGCAGCATGGGCTTCAGGGGCAAACAGGATGTTGCAAAAATTGGCAACGTTGTGACATCTTAGAGATGGAAGCAAAGGGACATTAGGAGATCAAATAAAAAGGAAGAAAAATAGGCTGTCAGCTAACTGGGGGAGCTTACTGAATTGTTCTATTTGACAAATTACAGCCATAAATAACATGGCTTCACAATCGCAGAGAATTGAACAAGACTAGCTGACTGGAATTAAGAAAAGCAGGACTAAATTTTTTGCCAGGAACAACACAAAAGCCAGATAATGGTGGCAGCAGTAGTTATTTTTAATCCCAGGAAACACTTATTCTTTCTTCAGCAAAGCAGCCACTCACCCTGAAAGCAGTTCTCATTTCCCAGCAACTGCGATGCTCCAATAGAGCGGGCAGCAACCTGGTTCCCCGGCCAGTTACCAGCTTCTTCCCTAACCTTTCCACAGGATTCAAAAGACTGTGATAGAATACATTTTAGTCCAAAGAGGAACCTTAGATCTTTATTGTTATAGGGCTTGAGTGCAGAGCTCCTGTGATATAAATACTCAAGATACAGGATTTGAGAGGTCCAAAAATGTCACCAAGTAAGGAAGCTCATTCTCTACAAGAAAGGCAATGAACTAATCAGCATTCAGTAAAACAGACAGCTCACAGCTTTCTACTGAAAACAGGTGTCATAGGCCCTATAACTGTACTTGTAGCTACAACAAATTTCATGTGAATTGATAGCTATGCAATTTGGTCCCCATACTGTGTTCTTCTTTGGGTTACAATTCTAGGAAGAATTGAAATAAACATTCATTTCCCCAATGTTTAGACTAGAACAGACATTGCAGTGGGTTTGCCACATAAGTGCATCAAAGAGGTCAACTAAGGACTCTGGGCAGTTTTTCATCAAGTTGAGCCTCAGAATCATGTTTCCAATACAAGAGAGAGTATGCCAGAGTGTGAACTGCAAATTGAGGTGGGGGGAAGATGGTGCAGAGCTATGTGAAACTTGGAACATAATCCCAAAGCACACTCAATAAATAAGGAATACCTTTATTGTTTTTATCTGCAAATCGGGTTAAACTCAATAGATTTATACAATTTCCAACCTAAAATATACAAAAAACAATTATTTCAGATGAGTTTCATTAAAGAGCTAAGATGATTTGGAGACTGAAAACCTCAAAATATGGTTTTTGTCAAAAGAAGGCAGGGTAGATTTGCACCTTATAGACTAACCAACCAAAGTAGGTAGATCCATCAATTGATCAATTGCCTTATCTATGATCAATCGTCCATGAGCTTTTGTGGGCTGAAGTTCATTTTATCAGATGCTATGAAAGGATGTGCACAAAGTAGTGTAAAAGCAGGAGATAGAAATTTAAAAACAATAGGGAGAAGGGAGAGGGAGAGAGAAGCAGCGTTGGTGTGCTGGGAATAGCAAATAAGCAAGCAGTAAACCCATATAAAAAAAAGGAGTATCAGTTCCTGTTTAAACCATGCTTAACACAAT
>NW_017729029.1:44745951-44750987 GCF_001723915.1 Gavialis gangeticus
GATAGAAATTTAAATACAATAGGGAGAAGGGAGAGGGAGAGAGAAGCAGCGTTGGTGTGCTGGGAATAGCAAATAAGCAAGCAGTAAACCCATATAAAAAAAAGGAGTATCAGTTCCTGTTTAAACCATGCTTAACACAATCCAGTCTATGTATGACTTCTCATTCTACAACTTCCTGTTCAAATTGTTTTTTTTTAAAGATTTGCTGCCTAAGAACAGCCACCCTCAGGTCATCAATGAAGTGCCCAGTGGGGCTGTGCGAAATGGCACTATTCCGTTTCGACGTGAGTTTCAAGGTTTCCACGGAAAATTTCATTTAGATTTGAAACAGCTGTTCCATTTTGCCTCATCGAAACTGTGAGGCTGTTTCTACGTTTCACCCATTAGCTATAATGGGGGAAGCTCGAAACAGCCTCTCTCATCTGCCTGCCAGATGAAGGAGGGAAGCTGGTGCTGCCACCTGGGACTGGGGAAGAGAACTGAGCCCGTTTGCTCAGTTCCCCTCCCCATCGTTAGATTGGTCTGGGGCTGGGAAGTCAGCCCAGCTGGGCTGAGATAGTTTCCCCAGCCCCGATCATCAGGTTGAGTTTGTTTACCCAGCGTGATGGTCAGTCTGGGGTTGGGAAGTCAGCCCAGCTGGGCTGACTTCCCATCCCCAGCTTGGTCATAGGGCTGGGGAGGGGAACAGAGCAATTGGACTCAATTCCTTTCCCCAGCCCCACTTCAGTGCTTAGGAAGGGAACTGAGCACAGGCTCAGTTCCCTTCCCCTGTGCTGTGATCATCTTCCTGAAGCCCAGGGGCAGGAGATGGGGAGAACCAGGACTGCACTCCCAGCTGGTGCTGGGAGCGCAGCCCTGGTTCTTCCCTGTCTCTCACCACCTCGCTGTTGGCTTCAAAACTTCAGACATTTCAAAACATTTCGACTAGCCTCATTTTGTTTTAAGGCTGTTTCGAAGCCCTTCATTTCAATTCAACTTCACTGTTTCGAGCTTGAAATGAGTCGAAGCAGTGTGGAATTGAAACAGCCCGCGAAATTTCACACAGCCCTAATGCCCAGTGTTCTGCCATAGGCCAGCATGTCTTTCTGCAACTGATGTCAGATTGGGGTTCATTCATTCTTCATATAGGGATCTCCCTACCTGTGCAATGTAGACAGCAGAGGGGCACTGTGTTCTTGTTAAGATTCAAGGCGCTGATGCAGATCACAATGTCTCCATGACAAAACAGAAAAGAAGATAGTCCATACAATTCCCCCAAGAACTGAAAGGGAGAGGTCCTGCTAGGATCTGAACTTGACAATGTTTCAAAAGCCCTGTATGACTCACTCTGTCAGAAAGCCACTGTTATGCCAGGCTGTGGCAAGAAAGAACAATCAGAAATCCAGATTTTCATAATATTTTGAAGTTAAGTGGCAAGGAAACCCTTCCCAGGAGCAGTAGCAGCTCCCTCCTCAATCACTTCCACCCAGACCCATTTAAATTGAGATCTGTAGCTTTTGGCTAATTTGCACCATTCTACCTCTAGTGCTTACACAGGTGTGGGACGTTGGAGAGGCCTGCAAAAAGAGCCAGGTTCAACAGCTGTGGGAGAAAAATGTGACATACTCAACTGTAGAGCAAAAGCAAACTAGGGAAGAAAGGAAAAAAATAAATTGACTTCTGCTACCAAGTAAAAACTTTACAGCTGTTTTAAAAAGGTAGTGAGCTACCAGTTTGCTTTTTCTATCACTCCAGTTATTAGACACACTCCTGGCTTTAATAACAGTTGACTGCTCCAACCATTTGTGTAACACAGAAAGGAATATGGCATAAGTGAAAACTTGCTTGCTTACAAATGCTGTTCATCAGGCATTCAGAGGAGGTAAGAGAAATGCATGCTTCACCACAATGACACTTCACCGAATGAAAATATAGGATTCAGAACTTGTTTTCCCAATTTGAAAGAGTTACATTATGCATGTCTAACTGCAGCTGACTTGCACAATAAAGCACCTTGCATAAAATAAGAGATTAATAAATATTAACAAGTCATTCACAGAATGGCAATAAAAATGTGAATTGCACATTTCAAAAGCATTATAATAAAACTTGACATGTTAGCAAATTGGGGTCTTGATCCAAAGCAAAAATGTATTTTTATTTCCTCTCTTTCCTTTTCAATCTTTTCATGTAAAAGAATCTCTAAAAATAAAAAGTCAATGAAGTCTCCCTACAATCGTTTAAGTCATTCTCTCTCTCTCAAAGATTTGCTGCTATATCTTTCTATTACACTAGTTCTTTCCAGTAGATTTTAAATCATGCAGTGTAGCAAAGCAATGCCTTTTGGGAATACCTCAGCCAGTGACATATTTGTGATTTCTACAACTGCAATGACAGATACTTTTTTATGACGAAGATTGAATAACCCTGCCTACAAAAATGACATCAAAAGAAATTCCATAAATATTCAAATAAAATCAATCACTTTTTTCATCCTTCTCCTCTCCTATGAAACAATCCCACAATGACCAGTTCTATCATAGATATAACTGAACACAGAACCTACAGAGCAAGGCACCGAACCACAGCCTTATAAAACTGAATTGGGTCAAAATACCTCATTTTAATTTAGACCATTAGCCAAACTTTAGGTTGTTGATGGTTTGCTTGGGTTTTTTTCCTTTTCATTAAACAGAAAAATTGTGAGAAACTGATGAACTTCTGCAGATTTCAACCACTCCCTCTTTCATTTTCCTTTGCTGGAAAGCTACCACTCAATGTGAGCGCCATTGCATCGTTCTGCCTCTGGAAGGCAAGAGAACTTGCTCACTGCAGACACAGTTTGCGTGATAGCCTCTGACAAAGTAGGCTCTGAATCAGTCTCCAAAGGTGCCACCCTACCCTACTTCTCCCCATCGCAATCTACAAACCATCTACTGTACCTGAGCCACATCTTCCAACTGAACTTCCACAGACTGAATTTATAAGATGCTGCATGTGCCGTTTATTGCCATTATTCCTTTAATGCAAGCCAAGGTGATTATTTGTTTGTCTTCTATCTCAGATGTCTTGCTTTAATTCCAAAGTGCCAGTTTTCAAACATGTTTCTCCCATTTTCCAAATAGGGGCATTTTCTCCATTATTGTCTCCATTTGAAGTTAATTAGTGGGTCCAATTTTGGTTTTTAGTTAACCTGGACTAATAACCGAAGTTCAAATCATTGTTGTCTGACTCCATGTGGCCATTCCTGACAGGATGTATTGCAGCTGAATCTTCAGGTGTAGTTGCTACTCCAAAAATTTCATCTCCACGTGCAAGTTTTCTCTTATCCCTTTCTGAAAAACTTTTAGACGTTTCTGTGATGCCTTTTGGGTGCCGACAGACATGCAGGCCCCATATTCATGGTGCTTTACAGGGGTGGTGCCAGCCTCTTCCCAGTGATGGGGGGAGGGGCTGAGGTGGACTAGATAGAAAACAGGGGCCTGCACTATACATCTTCTGGCCAAACATACTTACTGGATTTTTAACTATACACACTTAAGGTGCTGCACCGCTGCAGGAGGGAGTGGGGCAGGCTCAGCCATGTGGAGTGGGGAGACAGGGGGATTAGACAGGACGGTGCTGGGAGGGGTGGCTACAAGGGGACTAAGGCAAATTTGGGGGTGGATATAGCTCTCCCAAGCCCCCCCCCAGTCCCGCCCCTGGTGCTTTACATAAACTTCTCAAATTGACCTTCTGGCCATGCACAACCCAGCATGGCAGATGCCAAAGATGCTTGATTTTATTTACAAAGTCTTTTACCCTTTAATATAGCAGGAATGAAAAACTGCAACAGACAATTTCTTTGCTCCAAGCCATAGCCCTGTTTGCAGCCCAAAAGTCCTTTGTCCCTCTACTTTTTCTCTAGGCCACTCTACTAGTGCTTCTCTGACTATGTCTGGGCTGTCACACTGCCTTTTCTCTCAGCTTCTCACAGACATACAAGCTTTTACCAAACAGTACCCAATGAAATCCCACTGTTCATTCAAATAGAAATGCTAGTTAAATGTGGTGACACATGGCTTTGTTTGGGATGTAGACCAGTAGTTTTCAACTTGTAGTCTGCAGACCCCTGCGGGTCTACAGGCTATATCTAAGGGATCCACAAAAAAAAAAAAAATCAATCAAACATATGCGAATACCCGCACATACAATTCAAAGAGGTCCACACCTCCATTCAAAATTTTTTAGGGGTCCACAAGTGAAAAAAAAAAAAAGGTTGAAAACCACTTGCCTACACTGTTTCCACTTGAGTTTGGTTCAGTTATTATTGAACCAAATAACTGAACTCCTACATGAAAGACACCAACTGCACCTGCTCATTTCAAAAGATGATTTTCCTAGTCCATGAAGAGATATGTGAAATGTTGATTCTCTAAAAGCAGCCACCTTTTCCTTCTAAAGTATCTGAATTGCAGCTTTTGACCAACCATTATGTTTCTACATTCTGAGAGGGACTGCTGTCGGGATTTCCAATGCCATTATATTTTCCTGAAAAATGTGAATACTAGGGCCATTATACTGCAGAAAGATGCATACAAACAACTGCAGTTCAAAGAAAGAAGTTATTCTCCAGAACGACTCTGGGAAACTCTGAGAAAAGAAGTTAGGCCATAATAACTAACAAATGCAATCCCAAACAAAAAATAAATTACTGGTAAATAACTGGGTTAAAAATCTGAGAAGACTGCCCAACTCAAGGAACTGGTAGGATAAGGGTCTAGATAAGACATGGCCAATCTGTGGGGCACATGCCACAAATGGCATGGGCAGCCTCCGTGTGGCACATGGAAGATCACGGAGGGAAATAAGCAGGGAGCAGAAAGCAGAGCAGCACATCAGGCAGGGGAAGCAGATTGGAGTGGCATTCAGAGAAAGTATAGGGCTTACCTTATGGCACACCTGCCTAAAAGGTTAGCCCCCGTTGCTCTAGATATTCAGATAATGTTTGACTGATGTATTCAGTACTACAGGTAAAAAAAAAAAAAAAGTCTGTGAGAAGCCAATATAAATAAACT
>NW_017729029.1:44751033-44758380 GCF_001723915.1 Gavialis gangeticus
AAAAAAAAAAAAAAGTCTGTGAGAAGCCAATATAAATAAACTAAGATGGGGAGCTTAGGACTGCATTTCTGCTGGTGCAGGACCATCTCAAAAACATCCTCACTTAGTAAACTCTTTATAAAACCACATAATGGCTAAAGCAAAGCATCAGGTCAACAAGTGGAAGGCTGCTGCCCCTAGGTTGTCTGGGCTGAACATCCCATTCCTGCATCTGGCCTGTAAAGTTGGATGCATTGTCAACAAATGGGAATATTAATAATAAGAGAATAAAACTATATAAAAATACTACTTTTCAACTTCAGCGTCTCTTTAGCTTTCGGGTCACTTGTCCCTGCTTTGGGGGATTTGTCAGCTTTTCCCTACGATGGCTTTCCTGAGCCCACCCATGAACAAATTAATGGAGTGAAAAAAAAGCAGTTTTTCCAGACAAGTTACAGTAGTTTCAATGTAGGAAAAGACGGATTCCAGCATAACAACTGCAAAATGACAATGTGTTTACTATGGTATTCTACAGGTCATTTAGTCCTTATTAACGGCTTCAAAGTGAAACCTATCCAGTTTTACTTCTGGCATTTAATCCAGGAACATTAGTGTGAAAATCTAGACTGCATCACAGTGTATGAAACCATTATGATAAATAATGCTCCATTTCAGCTAATTCACAGGATTTATTAGATCTGAATGCTGGTTACTGTCTACTGGCAAATGAGTAAATAGCAAATCCAACTTCAGACAGTTGAAAATCAAAGCAAATCAAACTTATACAAAAATCTGTTTCCTTCAGAAGTGGGGTAACACATGAAGCACTCATAGATATTATAACATCCTGAAGTTGCTCCCTAGAGAAAGTTTGGGATAAAACAGCTCAGATATTTTGAGTGAAAAATGTTTATAAGATCACATCACTGACCCTTTTTAGCCCCGGCAATTAAGCCTACTTTTTTACCTTATGGATTGTTTCCATTAGGAAGAAAAAGCAATGACTGGTCAGGTATGTTTTTGGTGTAATCCTATTTATTTTATTTACAGAGAAAATAACAACACCTTCCCCTCTGTGCATACACAACACCAGCAAGCAGTTTTGTTTCTTAGAAATCCAATGTTGCTATTTCAATGAGTCCTGGGCCCCAAGGCACTCTGTCTCTGTCTATCTATTGGGTTTCAGCTCTGCACACCAAACTACAATTAATCAGTCCGCAGGAACCCCCCCACTGCAAGTGGCAGAAATTCTGCTCAGGCCTTGTCATGTAGCTCATTGCCCTGGGTAGGGGCTTCTTGTTTCAGTTGCAAAGGGGCATTTACTCACCCCTTTCTTTTGGCTGAATGAAGGGTGCTTACTAGACATGTCAGTTTTAACCAGGTCTTCCTTTGATAGAAGCTCTTAGCAACCAACCCCTCAAATAACCATGCTATTTTCTTTTCTGACTACCAGTTTTTCACATGCAGATAACAAAACAGTTGAACTTTAAAGTTTTAATTTTACACGGGAAAAAAGTAATAGTGAGAAGCGGCATTCTGGGCGCTAAGCAAAGAAAACTTAATTTCAGAGAGCATCTACTATGATTTATAGCAGAGCCGAACAAAATTCTGCATCACAGAGAGAGTGGAAGAATTTCACTCTGCCCAATTATTTCTGCTCTGCTTGACAAGCAGCAGCTGCTACTGGGATAATTTGCATGAAGCAGAATGTATTTCAATAAGGCATCTAAACAGTAAAATCCTCCAACTTAGCATAATGTCACACATGCACACACATACAATACCCTAAACATGAGAAAGAACCATATGCAACCGTCAGAGACTTCTCTACAGTGTCTCGTGGCAGTTTAATTTTGGCCATTCAAGTTCTAAACTATAATAATTTTAAAATATGTTTTCAAATATACAGACACCATAGTGTGAGCTGATGCCCTAATGCTCTTCTACCATAGATATAAAATAGCTAAAAAAATTATTATGAAATAGAGGCTTACTGCTCCAAAATTAATGCTTCTTAATGAAGCTCAACTTCACAGCTGGACTGGAGTCATTTAAATGCTAACATGATTAAGAGACGTACTCAAAACATTTTGGTTAAAAACACTAACCTTTAAGAGGTCCATCTTGGGAAAAATTGTTGACATTGAAATAGTTAACACCACACCTCATTCCCTGAGAACCATTTTTTTTTTTTTTAAACTAAGAGCTTGGTTCTCAGTATATGCTAGATTTCAACAGGAGGCTAGGAAGGGAGATGGGGCAGGGAGGAATAAAACCATGAAAAATTTTCCAAACATAAAATGGAAAGTGGGTCTGTGCTTTTTTGTTCCCTCTTTGCAACGTATACCAATTTAATAAAATCAACGAGAACCCATATAATACAATACTTCAAATGCTATTGAATTAGATATATACTACCAGGGTTGGCATCAAACAGCTCCTAAACCAGAAATACCCTGCTGTGTACCATAAAATATACTTGGGTGTAGTGGCAGCATCACAAAATTACACACGGGTCAATTTACCCTCCTTTTGGGTAGGGTACAGACATGCCCTAAGAGTAAATTATCTGAACAGCCTTCCATTCAGAGGTAAGCTCTTAGAATAATGGCCTGACTGCTGCTGAAGGGAAATCAGCTCCTGCAGACAAAACTGGGTAAAAAAAAAGGCCATTAGAAAGAGGAAAGATGTAAAGCAGAAAAATAGAGCCAAAAAACAGTTGTTTTTTTGTTTTTTTTTCCAAAGACAGATTGTGAGTTTCAGAGAACAGGAAAGGATACATGCTCTCTGAACTGAGGATAGGTTGTTCAGGTCTAGTGACCAAAAGTAAGTACAGACAGTCAAGAAGTCTGAGGCTGAATCGATTTAATCTTCTCAGGTTAGTCTAAGCTGCATAGACTGAACTGATAAGCAAGTGAACAGACATTCATTTTGATTCCAGAAATGCAAACACATGCTTGCAGTGGCCCAGGCCAGAAGCTGGGGGGTGCTAGAGCTGGAGCAGACAGTTTGGGCCAAGGCTAGCCCACCCACTCTGCAAGGAGGGGGATTGCAGGGAACCGCAAAGCATCCTGGGATGCTGGGGGTCTGTGAGTTTACTTGAATCTGGAGGGGATCTGGGACAGCAGTTCAATAAACTGATTTAACCTAACTTAGTTAAGTCTGATACTGCATCCATCCACGTTTATCTTAAACCAGTTCCAGGCATTTTGAAAGTGATTTGTATGTACTGAATTTCTTTTGTGTTATGGATCTGAACCAGTTTCTGATCGCTTATACCAGTTGATGTGTAACTTCTGTCCCTAGGTCCCAAGGGAAGTGTATTGCAGAAGTTGGAGAACACTATCAGCCAGAAACAGACTGAGCAAAGGAAAATGAGGTAGAGGAGAAAGAACCAGGAATCTCTAAAACAAATGCCCCAAATAGAAAATCTACCTAAGAATGGTGAGGACAGTGAAGGGGAGAGGCATGCACAGGTTTTTCTTTTATTCATAGACAGAGCACAGGAGATAAAAGCAAGCCTGATTTTGTAAAACAAACTATGGAAAAAGTTAACATTGCATGTACATCATTGTTGCATTTCCTGTACAAATGTGAGACTACACTGTTCATGTTTGAGACACATACAATATAATTAAGGCTCTACCACTGCTCAGGTGACTGCATGGTCAAGGTCCTTAGACACAAATGTTTTTATCACACACAAAAAGCTAAAAGTTAACATTCTTTACATTGAAAAACTCAAGCACTATGAAGTTAGGAAATCACAGAGTTAAACTTGTTTGTGAAACATTAAATTTCATCCCTTTGGGAATATGGATTATGCTCCAGTCTTTAATTATATGATTGCATTTATTGTACAGGATGCCTGCTTCATTCAGTGCCTAGGATGGAGGATGCTCAATTAATGAAAAACTATCCCCCTTTTTTTTTTTTTAATCTTTATTCAACATGTATCTCTAGACCTTCCTTATTCTGCACTATTCAAACCCTGCTTGGAGCACTGAAATATGAATTTCTTGTAGGCTTTTCTACATTTTTCATCACTATAACTTCACGTACATTTAATTCACCTTCACAACTTCCTTTTTAAGATGAGGAGTGATATTATCCTTATTTTTAAGGAGGCATAGCAAAAAAAGTAGAATCAGAAGTGTTCAGTAATTTTTGAATACCCAATTTGAGATGCCTAGAACCTGATTTTTCAGAGTGCTTCATATAATACCTGTTCACAACCCAGCTCCCACCGGCTTTGATTGGAGCAATTAGTGCTCACAGATTCTGTGGGTTAGACTCTGAAGTCTGACATCCAGGTAGATTGGCTCTTGTGATCCCTGATCACCTAGAATCACAAGTGAACTCTATAGAATCCAGGGATGATCCTCTCACTTTATGCCAATTCCTGCTCATTTATAATATATCTCCAGATCCTGTGAGAAAGAAGCAGGGGTCCTACAGAAATCAGACCCCTTCACTATACGCTCTGGTTAATAATTCAGAGCAGATTCATCCTGTGTACTGAATCAAGCTGGGGTCTTGTAGGGTGAAAAAAGTTTATGATTGTGTAATGGAAGACTGCCTCATAACCCACATGTAGCAGGGGGGCTGAATTAAAGCAATAGGCAGCCTGTGTTTTGGCATTTCTTCACTTGAAAGCACTCAGTTTTGCAATGTTGATAAATCTGAAGTAGCTTTTTATGCGACAAAAAATAGAAATTCAAATTATGCAGCATCATGTTGTCATCCATGTGATTCACCAGACTATTAGATCTACTGCACAAACCTCTGCCGTTTGGGCTAACACAGTAACTGATAGCCGTAGTAGGTAGTCATCGCCTATGTGGGCCCATCAGAGGGTGATGAGACATGCACAGGGCCAGCAGTTTTCAAAAACTCACTGACAGCAGAGGAAGGGTGAGACTCAGGGAACTTGGGTCCTGTTCCAGACTCTGGAGGGAAATGTGCACTGTAGTTATTAAAGGCCTTTTGCCTATTCCCTCCCTGGCTTTGATCCCTTCTGTCTTGTTCCCACTGAGACTCAATTCTCTTTCTTACCCCCGGCTCCTCGACCAAGCTGCAATCCCCTTTCCCAGTCTCCACTCAGTCTCTATCCCCATTCCCTGTCCAGTCCCAGATCCTTGTTCAAATCCATTGTTTTCCCTCTCTCCAGGTCCAGCTGCTTCTGTATTGTCCCATTCTGTATTCACGCAGCCCTTCCTCCACACTGCCAGGGCACCAACAGAGAAATAAATGACAAGACAGAAGAGGCAAACTCCCTGTTCTGACTTCAGCATCTAGCCCCACCCTGTCCCAGAGCAGCTGAGAACTGCATATACAGGAAAAAAATCTGGGTTTGCTCATCTGGCCCTGAGGAGGACCGTGCTCAGCTTCTCTGTAGGGAATGGGCCATGCACATTCTGGACCAGAGGCATAATTTGGAATTTTCACACCCTAGAGTGGTGAATAGTGTGCGTGCAGGCAAGCACGTGTGCGCGTGTGCATGCGCAGGGGAGAGGAGGGGGCAGAGTTGCTGAACACTGGAGAGTCTTCCCCTCTGCCACAACATAGACTCTTCAAGGACAACCATTGTGGTGCCCCTTCTAAATCCATGCTCGCCCATCCCTAGTTATGCCAATGTTACTGCACCCCAGAGAAAGCTGGAGCTGGGGAGAAGGAAAGCAATGCATTTGGAAAAGGATCTGGGACTGCAGGGGAATGGGAAGACTGGGATAAGGGAATTGTGAGGTAATGGAGCATGCTCAAAAGTTGGAGTCAATTATTTGAGCGGCTATACTCTACGGCTGCCTATACCTGTGTTCTCGGTGGGGGGAAGCACATTTTAACCAGAGTGGTTTCTGGTCAGCCGCTCACGTGTATTACTCCCCGCAGTGTTCCAACACGGCCATGGGACACTTCATCTGAAGCTCATTCAATGAGGTTTAAATAAAGCACCCCCCTAGCTAGTTTGAAACATGTGGGGGCTTAATACACATGACAGTGAGACAACACTGGAGAGTTGCAATTAGAACACAGAGCAGACTTGATTCATCGAGTCTGCTCCAACACCTCCTAATTAGCACGTGAATCTATAGGCAGCTGAAGAAACCTCTTTTGAGATTGTGAAAACTAAGAATCGTCTCCAAAAGTTTGGCCAAATTTGGGCAAATTTTCATCAAAACACCCAAAGTTATATCCCTAACCCAAACTGCACCCACCGGCAAAATTTCCAGTCCATTTGTCAAATAGTAATGATGCCAAAACTTCTCTTAAAAAATATGACCAGAATTGTAATTTAACATTGTAAATCAATGCCTTTATTTCTAGTCTTATTCCCAGAAACAGGTAGACTGCTTTAGGTGAAAAGTTGGGGTGAGGGGTAGAAATCTGAAGGAAACAACTGATATGGAAAATTTCAGCCCAACGGTTAAAATTTGGCAAAGTTATGAACAACTGAAAATGGTATGTGTTAGACCCATGATAAATTATATCTGCCAGTAATAAAGTAGCTATTCTTCTACGGAGTCACAGCCAACAAGACAATTTACCTCTTCATAAAAATCTTCCAAACAATTGCTCTCAGTCCCAGGATAGATTTATTCCTAAAATACAAAGTACAGAGCTGTTGTCTTAGAATAACATCAACTAAGCTTAGAGTGAACAAATAGGTGTCGTGAAATCTTCTCTCTGTAAGCAAAATTTGGTAAATTCTTACTATTTTTCTTTCTAAATACTTTACAGCAAACAGTTTTTTTCTGGATGGATTAAAACATCCCTTTACAGTATTGTACATTCCAAAAAAATAACCTTGTGCTAGTACATAAGTGGAAATAAAAGTGACCCGATAGATGGAACAATATAGTGTTTTAAAAGGGTGTGGGCCTTACTGCTTAGGGGCACACGCCAGCTGAAGTGATGCAGCAGCTTCGTCTGTCTGGTCCTGTACTGATAATACTGGATTATTACGACTCTAAACTTGAAAGAAATAGATTTACAATTTTACTGGTTTAGCTTCACGTCTACCAGACTAGGAGCAGTCAGATGAAAGAGTTGCCTCAGTTCAGCAAGACAATTTAAATTGATATAATTTAAAAAACTGGCATAAAACTGGCTAGTCTGTCCTAGGGGAGAGAATGAGCCTCACTTATAAAGCGCCTGAAATGCTCAGAAGGGAAGAATAAGTTAAATATTATTAGAAACCAAAATGTAATTCCATAGGCTACTGTAATATCATGCTCACTTTGAGCACGAGAAGTAAAAAAAGAAATGTAACTATAACGTTAGATCATTTTTAGATTTCAAAATCATAAGGCCTGTTTGTGCCACCTTTACACTTGATGGAGTAAGGTTCTGAACTGGAAGCGACTCATT
>NW_017729029.1:44763380-44772456 GCF_001723915.1 Gavialis gangeticus
GCTCACCTTGAGCACGAGAAGTAAAAAAAGAAATGTAACTATAACGTTAGATCATTTTTAGATTTCAAAATCATAAGGCCTGTTTGTGCCACCTTTACACTTGATGGAGTAAGGTTCTGAACTGGAAGCGACTCATTATACATGTATGGTATAAAACAAATAAGGGCATTAGTAAAATACAGGTAACTCATTTTGATAATGTATTATTTTTATTTCCAGAAAGAGAGTTTGGAATCCAAAACGAAAAGGTAGGGAATTGAAATAGTTTCTACTTTAACAGAAATTTGAGTCTAAGCCTGGAGTGTCATATTTATAGCCAAAGTCAATTTTGTTTAGAGATTCTGGCAAAAAAATTTACTCCAATTACACCAGAATAAATCCAAGGTAATGCCAATAAAGTCAACAAAATTACTCTAGCAAAACAGGAAACAAAATCTGGCTCTTCTGTATCTTTTATTATTTATTGGAGCCTTTCAATTTTTTTTTAAATAGCAATACTATAAGACTAGGCTCAGTGGCCCTGGGAAATGGGGTAGAGCAGCTGGTAGCAAAATGGTACTAATTCAGAAAGTAATAAATTCCCCTTTCAAATACACTAATGAGTTTACAGTTTCTTAACTGAACAATCCTTCAGCTTTACAAAGCTGATCCAATTCAGGCTCCCTCTCGGATAATTTCAACAGAATCTAATCCTTTGTATTTAATACTTCACATATTATAAAGCACATTGCAGTTTACTGAAGTTTAGAGTAGATTTAATGTATTTCAGATCTGAGACAGAGCTTTAAGAGCCAAAAAGCTAGCATGTAAATTGTTACTACTGTATTAATCTATTGAGTAAGTATTAGCAAGAATCTGGGAAAAAAACAGCAAGAAATTGTCACCTCACAAGCTATTGGCAACCTGCAAAGAAACACTAACTCAAAGAAAAGCAATGCCCCTTATAAAGCTGTATTTTGTATTTTTATTTGCCCAAATCTGGCACACAACGCAATACTCATTACTGGTAACTTATTACTAGTAAAGAAGGGCCCTAATGATAGATACTACTCAAATGATTCCACTACCCAAAATAACATGTAAATAAGTATTACATAAGAAAACTATATTATGTAAGAAAAGGTATTTGGGTCCCAGGTTTAAAAATGTGCATACTTTATTACCACCAAATGAGGTGTAAAAATGCACAGATCTTGGTTGGCTAAAGTTGAGAGCAATATTAAGTGCCCATAGACCCTGCCTGCCTTGAGAAATCAGTTCCCACTGGAAAATAACAGACTTTAACACATTCTGCAGGATGACATCACCTGAAGTGGCCTGCCAAAAACGTTACTTTTACATTTTTACAACAACAGAAGATTTCCTTTCACCACTTTTTTTTTTTTTAAAAAAAGCAGCAAGCCAGTCAATCACTCAGAATATACAAAGGTCTTTTAAGTACTTCCAGTCTTATAGATTAGTAATTCTTAATACAAGTAACCAACCACATCTCTAAAAAAAATGTTTGTATGTGCATGCACACACATGAACATAAATCTCCTTAAAAGAGCCAGAAAAAAGAGGTACATGACCATGCTGAATTAAAACAATATAAATTTATGAAATTATCACAATGAAGTGGATTTTTCCTCAGTTTGATTCATCACAGCTGAATGTTCTGTATTAGTTGCACGCTAAAAGTATGCCTACCAGTTTAGGAAGCTGTTTCTCCCAAAATTCACTTACTACATAAGAGTGTAAGTACATTTCTCTGTCGGTGCAGTCTAGGGATTACTGCACCATCAAGAAAGCAGTATTGCATATTCGTTAGGCTTTCAATAAGTTAAGAACATTGTGCTTGACCTCAAGGAATTTCATTTGAATTAAAAACTGTACAATATAAGTAACAGGCAGGTCCTCTACTTACACTCTTCATCTGAGAGGTCCTATTGCCAGCTTCAGCCGTCTCATACAGAGATTCAGTTTCTGCAGAGAAAGTCGTTCGTCTCCCAGGAGAAACTACAAATGACCAGAGGTTCAGGCTTTTCCTCCGAGAGTAAAAATGGCTGCTTCAGAAGAAAAAAAACCTGGGAATAACCAGGGTTAAATTACTTCCAAGAGAGTTTCTCCTGGGAGACAAAAGTCTTTACATGCTGTGGCTTCTCTCAGAAGACAGCATAGTCCCCCAGCATCCCCTCCCCAGCAAGGAAGACTGTGTCACTCGCTGGACTCTGCTACACTAGTAGGGAACAGAATATGCCCCCTTCACAATTCTTATACTGTGTGGCAAGGAAACAGACTGATCTTGGGCAGCCTGGTCAGCCAATCAGACCACTGATGCACTGCTGCCACCTGTTGCCAGGCAGACTAAGGGATATAGCAGAGCTCCTGTGTTCAGAGCCCCCTCCTTGACTGCAGTGTCAGCACTGCAAACTCTTAAGAACCTCAACATTCATATGTCTGTATACTTGACTGGATAAATTTCTCTACCAGAAGAGCAAACCTGGGAGAATTCTCCCAGATTATTAGAATATGTGTATGCAGCCCTTGATAACTTATGCAAACAATACTCAGCTCTATGTAGAGTAGAAATAGAGTCTACCTTACTAGGTCAGCCTTTTAACAAAAATGCTGTAGTAATGCATGTTTCAAAAACAGAAGTCTTTCAGCAAAATAGTCAGGCTCTTTTAGGTTGTTCCGGTTAGGAGAAGAAACTGATGATGGAGTCGGGTGTCTTTAGTGCAATTCTGCTTATATGTAAAGTTGTACAAGCTTTCTTGAAAGCAGGAAGGCTCCAGCAAGACATGTTTTCCCTACCCTCCCCCACAAACTAAACAGCCCTCTGCCCCTTTCCCTACACTACTAGGACTGCTCAGATTGTCAGGCTTTCTTCCTAGATAGTGTTTGATTTAAATCTCCTCTCCTTTTTCAACCTGATAACTTCCCCTTCCATATATACACGTCTACTCTCAAAATACCCAGACAAAGCCCAAATGTCCAAACCATGTCAATATTTGAGTGTTCAAATATCCCTTTGTTTTGTATGTGGATGTATATTTGTTCAAACATTTTTACCTGCTTCCATACAGGGATTAAAAACTTCTCAAATCCACACAAGTGGAGAGTAGGAAACTGTATCATAAAAAGGAAGGAATTTCTGTGATATGACATTTCAATTATGGAGAATATTATGTGCAGTGGGATAACTTCAGTTTTAGTTGCTTGCGGAAACCAAGCTGTTTTCTGGTCCTCTCTGGCTTCTGCCCACCTTTCCTTCAGGAAACATATTAGGTATGACTAGGGACCTACTTAATTCACCATGAGACAGACATTTTTCCGGTTCTGTCCCCGCATGAAGAGCCCATTATGTGGGCATTTCACAGTGGCCCTGCTTCTCAGCACTGATTGGTGGAGATGCCCATGTGGCAAAAGGAGGGAGGAGGGTCTGCTGCCATCTTGTCTGTGATGTCCAGCCACCATCATTTGTGAGACCCACCCAGGAGGGAAAGACTTAATAAAACTTATTTTTATTATTTTTTTCCCCCCACAGACTTTGCAGGCAATATGGGATTTTGTGGTTTCTGCAAAACCACAATTCAGGTAGGTCCCTGTATGATGACTCCAGGCAGAGTCGAGGCAGGGGAAGCCAAACATGCAACTCATGATTAATTGATTATTAAACACAAAATCAAAGCTATCATTACAGGCATAGTAAGCCTGAGTGCATAGTGCTACATATACTTCTTTCTTTGTTAACTCTCCCACCATTATAGTGTTTATACTGTTATACAGTAGCTTGTACGAAAGCATTAAATCATACATCTCAGTGGCTGTCATAAACAAAGTGTACATTGAGGGTGCGAGTGCTTGGCCCCATGGTATTTGAGGCATCATAGGAGAGAACCAATTCTGCTGATAGCCAGCATCTGCATCTTTGTTTGGTATCCTGTTGATGTTCACCCAAATTTTTCCCTACTCCTAAGCTGACGAGGCTGGAATTTTTTTTTCATAAAACAAACTCAATATATTCTGTGAAATTTCTGGGCTGGGTAAAATTTTCAGTGGTCACTGCTATAATTTAGAATCCCTCTCTACTCTTTGATATGCTGCTCCGTAAGTAAGTGACAAAAAGTCCTCCTTTGACACAGAAAGTTAGAATTTTACTATGCACCTAGAAAAGTTGCTCCCTCTTCTAATCTGGGAATTTTGACAGTCTGCCCCAGCCTGAAATAACATCAATAACAAGCCATAGTCTTTCAGCCCCATCATCCTCCTACCTAACCAAAAGTCATTTTTTACAATTAAATCCGAAATCCTTCTTGGTTGTTCATGGTCCAGTGAACCTGGAGAGCAGTGGATTTTCCCCCGACCATTGTACTGAGATGAAATATAAGCATACTAAAGGGATAAAAATACCACAAAAATATCCTTATATTATTAATTTCTTTAATTAAAAAAACCCAAAACCTCAGCAAGGCCTGAGTTTTGGCTAATTGTATAGACCAAATGGTAAGCATATTTATCTTTTTTATAGGGCCGTTATGTTTCGCTTAGTCATCTGATCTCTGTTATAATTAAACCATAACTGTTTCCTTTCTTTCATTATAAACCATTAACTCACCAGGCAGTCACCACTCTGAATACTGTAGCCTTCTGAATTGTTTATTTTGCCAAAAATATCAGTTATTGGGTCTGTTAGAATTTCAAGAAACCTTGATTGGTTGGTGAGAAAGTCCTTTTTCTTAAGAAAGATTCCTTTGAAGCAGAAATGTACCATTACATGCCCAACATTATTTTTATATGTGTATATATGAGAGAGAGAATATATTTCTGAGAACTTTGTTAATTATATAGCATTGCCTCCTAGTGAAAAAGGATGAGAACCAGTTTCTTCCCCACCGTACATTTTCCCATCTATTAAATGTTTTCCAAGTCTGGTTCATTCTGTCACACAAATAAGGCTTCTTTAACTTCCCTAGAGAAAGCATTACTTAGTGTAACAGATCTGATAGCCTAAAAGTTTCTCTTCTAGTTAGGTTGCCTTTTATTTAGCTGCATCCCCTTTCTTAGGCCTGACCATATTTTTCTGAGAAGTCTTGATTAATAACAATCAGTGGGGAACTTGATCCATTTGAGCAGAGAATTTTTCTCTTTTAGCAGTAGTGCTTTGTTTTTGTTGGATATGTTTTTAGCAGCATACATTTTAATATAAAAAAAAATAGCTTTACCCTTTTGTACCACTCTAAATTTTCATTCCTGTTAGGCAGGAATTAAAGGTTGTAATTGCAGGATTCATAGCGAAGTGTAGCTCATGTAAGTCCACTGAAGGCACTGCAGTTTGAGGTACTCCTTAGATTTTGTACAAAATCACTTACCTGAAGGTAGAAGCAGACATCATTTTGGTTGCCATAAACATTTTTAAGGTGGCTCAGAGAGATAGCAAATAAACATCTATACCTTTTCAGACACCACAGTGTGGCCACAACAAAAGGTAGTAATAAACTGTAGGGCTGTGCAAAATTTCACTGGCCATTTCGTTTCAACACTCTTCTGACCAATTTCAAGGTCAAAACAGCAAAATTGGAATGAAACAAAGGCTGTCGAAATAGGCTCGAAACAAAAAGAAGCTAGTTGAAACAATTTTGACCATAGGCTGGGGATGGGAAGTCAGTCCAGCTGGGCTGACTTCCCATCCCTGGCGCTAGATCACTCCGGGAGAGGGAGGCAGTCCAGCTGGGCTACTTCCCCATCCCTGGCACTAGATCTCACAGGGGGCGGGAGGCAGCCCAGCTACCTCCCACAAAATGAAATTCGAAACAGAACGCTGTTCTATTGAACTGTCGGAACTGAAGGCGAAATGGAACGGTGCCGTTTTGCACAGCTCTAATAAACTGTGCCACTTCAGTATGGTGGACATCTCTTTGCTTTATGCAGGGATAGTGCAGGCAGCCAGGAGCTGCCTGGACTCTCCCACAACCGTGCGTAGGCACTCCCTGGGTTTAAGGAGCTCAGTCCTTCACGTTGTGAGAATTCCTGCACAGGGTCTTTCAAGCCCATTTTGTCCCACTGCCCTGATGATCCCAGGATCACACCAGAATGTTGAATTTGTTTTGGTACTGTTCCAGGGCTGATACTACCAATCCCAGCCCTGGGACCACATACTAGACCAGAGCATCCAGGCTTTCCCTGCTTTCCTTAGGTGTGCTGGGACTGTAGGGTGCATCACAGGAAGTGGAAGAAATCATAGCGCCACACTTGCAGGACATGGCCCCAGCAATCTCTGGGAAACCTAGATATATTCCAGCACAAATGATTCACTTAATTTAGCAACATCTATTTCTAAGCTGAAATACTCTAGAGAAAGACTAAAGGCTGTTCACCCATTTTATGCTAATATAATTCTGCCGACTTTTGGGCTAGGGACAGACATTCAAAAAGCCTGAGCCTGAACTTATTCAGTCTTTGCAAGTTAGTCTAAGCTGGCTAGGCTAAATCACTTTGTAACTGCAGAGACATCCCCTCTGGACTGAAAAAATTCAGGCACATGCCTGCAGTGGCTCAGACTAGAAGCTGGGGGGTGCTAGAGCAGCCCTCCCTTCCCTTCCACAGGGCTGAGCTGAGGGGGGCATGGCTAGGCCCTGGCAGGATTTTCTGATTATCCCCACCCTCCCTTGAGCTGCCCAGCAGGCAATTTTTATCACCCCTAACTCAGTGTTCATCAACCCATTAAGAAAACAAAGCCTCTCTCCATTAACTAATGGAGCGCTTCTTAAACACCTCTTCCAAGGAAGGACATTAAGCTACCTGCTGATTAGCTCAAAAACGCCTGTCTGCCTCTGTTGTCTCCCACAGCACGGACTGTAGCCAGCATGTGGTCTGCTTGCTAATAATGAAGAGTCTGCATAAGGTAGAGGTCCAGGAGGAATAATTCCTGCTTGGCAGAGAGAAGCCAGGCAGACACTCTGTGCCTGCAAGTCTCTGCTGAGCATCAGCCAGGAAGCAGAGGGGAGGGGCCAGCTCTGCTGTGGAGCAGAGAGCTCTGCCCACTCCAAAAAGTATGCCTGGATGCTGGGGGAGTCTGTTTTATCTTAAACTATCAAGGGATCAGGGACAGACATTGCATAAACTGGTTTGACCCAAATGAATAAAGCCTGATACTATATTCAACCAGGTATATCTCAAACTGGTTTCAGCTGTTTTCAAACTGGTTTATGTACACTGAATATCTGTTCTGTTACAGGTTTAAAAGAGTTTCTGATCACTTAAACTGGTTTATATGTAATGTCTGTCCCTAGCCTTGGAGATTTAGTCCATAGGTTCACCATGTGCTGAGAATCAAACCCATAGCATATGAGATAACAAATAAAGCAATTCCACTTCCTTCAAAACAAGGTAAAAAAATCTCCCAATAAGATAAAGATAATAAACTAGAGATGACAGACAAAAGAATTAAAGGCATGTTCATTTTTCTTGAAGGAAATGAGACTGTTCTGATAGAGGCTATAAAGAGTGCCGATTTGAAGGGTGGAGGTAAAAGGAGGTGGAACACCTACCCCCCCCCCAGATTTTGACATTAAACCTGAACACAATGGCAATGCACCTGTTGGAGGACTGAAAGCTTTTTGAGAGGTTTTGGCACTAATTGTTCCTTCACAGATGGGGGATTATGTGTAATCTGAGCATTTAGCACTGAAGTTCTTATAGTAGCCTTGACAAGCATTAAAAAAACCCTTTTCAACAATTAACACCACAAAATGGTATTTTATGAGGTTTGTCTTTCATCTCACTCTGCTGCAGTGTCCTTTCAAGGAACATGAGTACAACAGAAAAGAAAAAAGTTACTGCAAATGTAAGGATGTTGGTTTCACTTAGAAGGTTTCTACAATTTTACTGAATACTGCACAAAGATGTAGGGGGGCACTCAAAATGTGCCCCTCTCTCTGCAGTGAACCTGACCTTTGTTTTTCATTCTTACAAGTTCTAGTGCTGTTCTAATATATTTATCACAGTTTGATCCTTTATCACCAAAAATAGCCCCTTGTGAATATTTCAAATAGAGATTGCTTTGCTCACATGGAACCCCATTCAATTTAATGAAACTTTGCCTAGGCTAGCCATCTTTCCTCATGCTATCAGGCACAGGATCTGCGCCTTAGTGAATGGTATATACAATTTGTTTTCTTGACAACAAAATAGACAAAACACCAATTTCAGAGAGAAAAGCAAGGGGTTTTACAGTATATCTTTTGTTGGAACAATTGAATAGTCAGCAGAGACTTTAGGTGTCAGGCACAAAGTGCCTATCGTCTGGTCTGGGAAGGACACTTTATGCCTGGGAGCTGTGTCTAATCTCTCTCCCAACTATACAGTTAGTTCAATAAAAGATATCACCAGAAATCCAGGTTTCTCTTATATTTTCTTGACCATCACAGCTCTAGCACTCTAAGCCTACTAATTTCAAAGAGGGAACCCTAAGAGAAGACTAGCATAAACCCCAGTTCTACTTTCATTGACTCCAGTCTAACTCAGAAATAACTTCTGAAGTTACCTGGAATTTACTCAAGTTACTGAAGATTTTATGCCATTATAAAATTAGTGACAGTGGCAAAAGACTCAGGATATTCATTGTTTGATCAGGTATTTTCTAAACAGAATAAAACCATATGGCAGAGCTCTGTATCCCAGCACTGAGAGATAAGGCAGTTGACTTGAAATACTAAAAAAAAAATCCTTGTTCTGCATTTTTAATAAAAATAAATTTTAGGCACAAATACTATTTTTATAATATTTATACATATCCCAAAAAATGTTGGTGAAGTTAAAGAAAATTGTATTAAACATTAGGAAGGCCTGCTTGGCCATAGTATGCATCCCTTTTGGAACATAGGGTGGTTCTGTATCTTCTGCTTTCATAATATATATAAAATGCTTAAAATGTTGTGCATCACTCGTACAAATTAGATTTGGATGTATTATTGTTCATTTGCTTATGAGCAAAAAATATGGAAAAAAATAAGTTGTTCTGGGGCAATATATCCTTACTAGCAAATTGCCTGTCATGAATGACTGGGGGGGGGGGGGGGGGGGGGGGGGGGGG
>NW_017729029.1:44772467-44773143 GCF_001723915.1 Gavialis gangeticus
CACCCCCCATACCCGACATCTGGCCCCATGTACTCCCCCACCCCCTGCCTCCAGCCCTGTGCATCTCCCCACCCCATATCTGGCCCCATAGGACCTCTGTACACCCCACATCTGGCCCCATGAGCCCCCAACTCCTGCCACTCCACCCCACACCACCTCTGGCTTCCAGGAACAAAGTGGGGAGGGGAGCTTGCATGCGGTGGTGGCCAGTGACACCTGACAGCATGCCACATGTCCTCCCTTCCCCTCTCTGCCAGCTTGTGTCAGGGCTGGGTGATGGCGGCAGCAGAGTGGGGGGCATGGCAGCAGCAGGGGGGCCACTGCTACCAGAAACCCCCACTTCCCATTCCCACTCCCCTTCCTCCATCCTTCCCTTCTTCCCTGCTACCTCCCCCTCCCTGCTGGCTGTTGGGGGGGGGGGGGCACCATGTGCCAGGTCCCTCGCCCCCTCTGTTCATAATGCTCCGGGCCCTCGCAGTCAATTGGCGCATGCCCTCCTGGCGGTGCATGAGCAGTTGGCCTGGAGCATTACAGACAGACAGACAAAGGCTTTTATTACAATAGAATTCTTATGACTCCAGCAACTATAATAATCCTATAATCATTAAAGAAATCATAAACTAGTTTCCAAGTAAAAAAAAAAAAAAAAAAAGGTTTTTCCAAACCAACAAAAAAT
>NW_017729029.1:44773242-44775001 GCF_001723915.1 Gavialis gangeticus
AAAAAAAAAAAAAAAAATGGTTTTCCAGACCAGCAAGCAGATTTTGTAACTTTTTCACATTCCTAAATCAGAATGAAAAATCAAAATCTCAAAGCCTAAACTAGAAATACAAAAAGAGAGGCTTGGGAAAACATTGGGATTTCAATAATTTGGAAACATTTTGTTTTTACCCTTTTAACTTATGTACTTTAAACTTAATTTAAAATGAAAATTTAAAATTAAACTTAACTTAAAAATAAAGACATTCATTGTCAAAACTGAACATCTTGCCATTTTCAAAATTTCAAAATATTAAAATTTTTGAAAACTTACCCTGTCCTGCAAAAGGTTTTGGTTTCCATAAATCTGGGTTTTTTGAACTGAACTTTCATTTTTGTCCAAAATTGCTGATCAGAAGGACTCACTGGGGAATTTTAGACTATTTCAAGATGAACTATAAATATTTCTTACCCATATGCTTGCTATCAAGTCAGCTAATTTGAGGGATAACAAATTCACGGCATTGGGACATTGTGGGCAAAATGCTGAATACAGCAAAGAGCATATGCCATATGCTCTAGGTGATGCCCTGAATTATCATCATTTTACTATTATTCATCATTTGTACAACCTAGATAATTCATAGGGTCAGGAGGGGGGTTTCTAAACAAATTCAGGGTACACACAGCTGCAGTGGACAGCTTTATGGGACCACTGTGGCGCTCCAGTTGATTGCTAAACTTTTACCTCAAAAGCAATGCCTCTCAATCAGCTGTGTGGGACAGTTGATAAGCTCCAGCTGAATGCAGAAGCAATGCCCTTTGAAGTAAAAGCTGCAGGAAACGGTGTAGCTTGTCCTTCACTCAGCAACTGGAAAAATCAGAAGTCACTTGGTACTGACTTTTAGTCTTAGTCTACCTATGCATGGGAGGCACCATGAGAAGGCAGTCCCTATTATCCCCAATAGCATTCAGAATTTAGAAATTCATGTACAAATATGTAGAAAGTAACAGACTTGCAAAAATCTGGAGAAAAGTCCATTTCATTGCTATCCTGAAACCTAATAAACTACCAGAGGAACAAAAGAGCTACAGACCCATCTCAGTAATCTATGTTACCTACAGACTCATGGAGCCCTTAATTCTGAACAGAATAGAGAACATTATTAATCCCTAGCTCCCAAAAAAACAAGCTAGCTTTTGGAAAAAGTGATGTATTATTGATCAAGTTACATTGCTTACATCTGACATAGAAAATGGATTTGCAACGAGGCAAAAAAGACAGTCTTTATCAACCTTACAGTTACCTATGATACTGTACAGCATCAAGGCCTCAAATATACACTGAAGTCCATGATACCTGGTACTTTCATCATGAACATGATCTTGAGCAGATCACTCAAACTCACTACTAGCCAAGGAGAAAAAAGCAGAGTATGAACTGTGAAGAATGGAGTCCCCCAAGGGTCAGTGCTAACACCAATAGTTTTCAACACTCATACCTCAGACTTCCCTGTGCACAACCTCTAAGTGATATATCAGGGGTGGGCAAAATGCAGCCCGTGGGCCAGATGTGGCCTGCCAGGCCATTCTATCCGGCCTTCAGGGCTCCTAAATATTAAATTTTCTAAATTTTTTATCTGCCCCTGGCTGCCTGTCATGCAGCCTTCAATAGCTTGCCAAAACTCAGTAAGTGGCCATCTGCCCGAAATAATTGCCCACCCCTGTGATACCTGTATGCTGATGTAATGATGTCACCATAATAGACCAAGGAACTGACA
>NW_017729029.1:44780001-44780933 GCF_001723915.1 Gavialis gangeticus
GGCCTTCAGGGCTCCTAAATATTAAATTTTCTAAATTTTTTATCTGCCCCTGGCTGCCTGTCATGCAGCCTTCAATAGCTTGCCAAAACTCAGTAAGTGGCCATCTGCCCGAAATAATTGCCCACCCCTGTGATACCTGTATGCTGATGTAATGATGTCACCATAATAGACCAAGGAACTGACATAACAGAACTGGCAGATACTGTGTACTGACATGGATCTCATCACTAACTATCATCACAAGGGTGCTTCAGCTGAGCATCAAAAAATCACTATCATCAGTCTTCTACCTGAATAATTGTTCAGCGAGGAGCATGCTGAAAATAAGTAGGCAACCACCTCCTTCCTCATGAGCATACCCCAACCTACCTAGGAGTCATATTAGACTGTTCACTCACATATAAACATCAAATTCAAATGGTCAGCAGTAAAGGAAGGGTAGCTGCCTTAAGATGTTTAGCCAGCATAACATGGGGTACCAACTTCAAAGTGCTCAGAAGTACCACACTTGCAATAGTATATGCCCCAGCAGAATACTGTGCTCCTGTATGGTCCAGAAGTTGTCATGCTAAAAAGCTGGACATTGTACTTAACAGTGTGCTGTAACTTATAACAGGCTGTGCAACTTACACACATACTGATGTACTTTCTGTACTTTTGGGCATTAAACCAAATGACACAAGAAGATGGATCCCAACATCATTACTGGCAATAGAGGAAAGACATAACAAAAAAATCACCGGCTCCATCAACTATTAACTGAAGACCTGAATAGAGGTAGGCTTAGGAAGATTAAAAATTGTAAAACCATTTATACGTGACCCCCAGAGGCTCCTCAAAGAGATAGGGGATGCTGAATCAAACCTATGGGCAGCAACGAAGTGGGCCAACCACTGGGAAAGGTCAGACCTATTCCTACAGCATTTTATACC
>NW_017729029.1:44781004-44781876 GCF_001723915.1 Gavialis gangeticus
CTTCTCAGGTCCCTTCCGACCCTAGAAACTATGAAACTTCAAAACAACACTTCACAAGATGAGCATCTTGGGCAGCCCCCTGTGTGCATGTGGTGTCCAACAAACAGCACAGTATTTAATAAAAAGTCTTTACAAAGGCCTAGGCAGGGCACGTGGAATCCGCAAATTGAGTGATAATACCAGAGAGTAGCTCATAGATTTGGAAATGTATATATGACACCATACAAAAGAAGATCCACAGCAAGTGTTGGTTTAACTTGCTCCTAGAAATTTCCAAAGACTGATGTCTGTTCCCTAAGTAGTCTTTTCCAATGCTTAACCACCCCCCAACCAGAATGTCCCTTGTTGGAATTTAAGGTTGACTATACACATGATGGTCCATGTTCTAATTAGAATGTGTCAGAGCAGCGTCAATTAATCAAGTCTTCTCCATGTTCCAATTAGAATGCTCCTGCGTGGCCTCCCCTTTGTGTGTATAAGCCACCATGCATTTGAAAATGGCCATTGAGGTGCTTTATCTAAACCTCATTTGATGGCCTCATTTCATGAGGTTTAGATAAAGCATCCTGCAGCCATTTTAAAACCTACAGGAGCTTAATACATATGACAGCAAGGCATTTTAATTAGAGTGGCTTTCCAGGAACCACTCTAATTAAAACAACCCCTCCATCCCCCGAGCACGTGTATAGGCAGCCTAAGACTCTGGGGGTAGGGACAGAAATTACACAAACTGGTATAACTGATTGGAAACTAGTGCAAATCTATAACAAGAGAAGTTTGGTACATAGAAACCATTTTCAAAATGGCCTAAACCAATTTCAGTTAAACCTGGGTGGATGTAGTATCAGACCTGATTTAAGTTAAACCAACTT
>NW_017729029.1:44786876-44790931 GCF_001723915.1 Gavialis gangeticus
TGGTACATAGAAACCATTTTCAAAATGGCCTAAACCAATTTCAGTTAAACCTGGGTGGATGTAGTATCAGACCTGATTTAAGTTAAACCAACTTATTGAACTTCTGTCCCAGATCCCCTCCAGATTCAAGTCAGCTCACAGACCCCCAACATCCCAGGATGCTTTGCACCTCCCCCACGAACCCCCCCTTACAGGCTTCAGCCACAAAGGGACGGAAACTCTAGCAGTTCCTGGCTTCTAGCCTGGGCCACTGCAGGAATGTGGCTGCATTTTCTGAATCAAAATGAATGCCTGTTTGCTTTCTTATTGGTTCAATCTACACAGTTTAAATTAACCTATGAAGATTGAATGGATTCAGCCCTAGGCTTTTTAAGTGTCTGTACTTAGCCTGGCTCTTCGTCCTGTCCCCTTTGGCTGCAGATAATAGTCTATCACCATTCTCTCTCTAACCACTTTTCAGATACTTGGACTATTTCCAAATCCCTCCTCAGTCCTCTGTTCTCCAGACTAGATAATTCCAGTTAAAAACTAAAGTCAGTTCATTGTACGCTGGAATAGCGTAGATTCTTCTAACCAACGAGAACAGAAACCAAAACACCATGGTTTGAAAACAGTGTTAATGCAAAACTGTTCATGACCACAGTGTTCAAAACACAGCCAGGAGGTCTTACATAGCCCAGGATTCAGTACAGCCTGGCCAGCACAGTATCTGCTGCAGGCAGAATGCTCGAATTCAAAAGTTCGTTCACCTTAATGAAAACACCAAGTTGCAGGGTTCTTCGTTAAACAAAAGAATCTGCATTCTTGTAACCTCCGTACAGATTAGCACAGAGCTGAATAATCCTGCAGTCACTAGGCACGTATTTTGACTTAGTTCCACCCCAGGTTCCATAGTTTGAACCCCTTAGTGTTAAAGAGCCCCAGGTTCATTTTTTGGTTGCTGTACTGCCCCTAACAGTACTTCCTGTGCTGTCTGCCAAAGGCACACACCTGTACCTCTCTAGATCCCCAAGAGATCATTTAATAAGGTTGTGTCTGCTCTAACATGTCTTGCCCACTAGGATTTTCCTTCCAATTTACTGCTATTTCCTTCCCTCTAGTTGTTCTCTTCTTGTCCAAATGCACATTGTAGTGGCCTCCTAGGAAGGGCTCAGCCCTTACAGCAAGAATAGACACCCTGTAGACTAGCTATCCCTAATTAACCCTAATCCAAAAAAAACTTCCCCTCTTTTCTAGCACTGCACCCACCAGCTTTTTTGTTAAAGTGTTAAATGCTCACTGTCCCTGGCTTTAAATGCTCTTACTTGGGTATAAAGGGCTGGTGCTTCTGTCACTAATAGCAGTAAAACTCCAACACTAGTTGAGTTTCTCCTTTTAATCTGTCTGAGGCTTTTGCTTCCTGGCTATTCCTCTTGATTTTACTTTGGTGTAGCTGTCTGTTCTTTTATAGGATTCAGCAGGGGGCAAAATCCACACCTCTCCCCAAAACCCAATCAGACTTTCACACCAATTAAGCTTATTGACACCAGATTTGATACATTCCTTAACAATGATGCAAACGCTTTCTTAAAGCAAACAAACCCTTTAAAATAGGAGTTCAGAAAAAAGAATTCACAGGAAAGGTTTTAAAATGAAAAAACCCTGCAAACGAGACTGAGATGATTTCAGAGGCAGGCACTGCAGAGAGATCAAATCCCTTTTAACCCTTAATCCCCTTTAAACTGGAGAAAAGAAACTGTTGCAACAATTTTAAGAGATGTTTTGTAATAGAACATAACTTTAATGACTTGCAGCCTATTTTTTGTCAGAGGATCCAAAAACACCAGGGAAGAGAGCGAGAGGGAGCCAGAGGCCGCTGGGGGCTGTGGGAACTAGGGTGACTGGGAGGCAGTCAAAAGAGGAGTGAATCTGGGGTTTTTTAAGGCAAGAAATAGCTGAAGAACACAAAGCAGCCTGTGGGAGGATATGGGAGATCAGGGATAGCCTCCCCTAGTCTGTCCCTGCTTTCAATTACTTTTCCTCCTCCCCACCCTATAATTCTCCCTTTATCCTGCATATTCACCTCCTCACTCCCTTCTGTTCCCATCAAGATGTTTCCCCACTTCTCTAACATATAACCTGGTCAACAACAGGGGGATCAGTTCTGTTGGCTAAAGCCATAGCAGCTGTCCCTAGCAAAAAAGGAACAATTGCAATAAAATTCCCATTTAACTGATTCCCAAGCCCTGCAGTATGTGTGAGGTAGCAGTGGGACCACAAGACTGTACGAGAAGGGAAGGATTCTCAGTCTCTGTTCAAAGAGACAACATGATCTGAACATTTTCTTTTTCAATGAAATACTAAAATCCATAATGCTCACGTTTCTCCCCCCATGCATCTGTATTGCCTGCCTCAATACATGACTCAAAGCAGGAGCTGGGCACTTTTGCATTTTTCACCTATGAGATGCATGCATAAGCATTGGATTACCTTCAAAAGTCTTGTCCTAGGGGTCTAATAACTTTGGAAAATGTGATTTAAACTAAAACGTTTAGGTGCTTTAAAAATTCTATGTACTATTTATTTCTTAGATTATTACACTTGTATAATCATAGTCAGTCTGTGCTACTAATCAGTTGAGAGACAGTATAGTTTACTGGGCTAAATATGGGGCTCAAAGCAGGACTCTGAGCCTCCATTTCCCAGTTTTACAAATAAGGCTGATAGGAAATAGTAGCTAATTAGTTCTTCTAAGTGTTAAAAAGTCATTCCTATTTCTGAGAATGTTTCTTGTCACCCTTTAGTACGAACCCAAGTGTTTCCCGGAGCACACAGGTATAGATGTCAGACAATGACATCTATTCCACTATAAACTGAGGCGTCTGACTTTCAGAAACGCTAAGTATACACAAATCTCATTGGCGTTAATTGGGAAGACAGCATATCCTCAGGACTCCTGAAAAAAATCAGGCTACCTAACTGTAGTTAAAAAAGAAAAAGGAGAGGGGTGGGGGACGGGGACTTAGACCCACATATGAATCGATAAATTATCCCTACTTTCAAAGGACAAAGTATTTGCTCTTGGTTACAGATAGAGCTTGCATCTGAAATGCATCTTGAGAACATATCACATGTTTCCTCCCTTCTCCACATGGAGGAAATTTATCTGGCTGAGAGCATCGGAAATGGTCTTTGTTCAAAATGTCAAACAAGCTTCCAATATTGCTTCATTTAAACATAAATTTCAATCTTGTTTGTTCAGAAATGACTACTGCCTGATCATGCCAAGAAAACCCAACTCTGTCCGACAGTCAAACTCCAGTTATTTATTAGGATATTTTTTTGGCCTCATTTAAACATTTGTTTTCATTTACCAGGCTGAACACTGGTTGGCTGGATAGTGAACCAGACTATGACCCCCAATTCATTCTTCCACCAAATCTCTCCACATCACTTAATTGTCTGGATATAACCAGTCCTTCATGGCAATTAACACTGGTGTGAGTTTGTAAATTGCTAACTCCCAAATGACTAGATTTTGAGGTAGAATGAATTAATATCTATAAAGCTTATGAGATACTGTGGACTAAATACAGAACTGCTGATTTCAAATCCTGGCTCTAAGTAAATACTCTCTGCCTGTACTTTCCTATGTATGAAATGGGTTCACTATCCTTTCTTGTCTACTCCGCAGATTGAGGGGAACTGATTTAAAATGAAATTTAAGAGCTCATGAGTAAAGAGATTTTGGTGAGTTGTAGAATTATCAGAAAAGGCATCCCCCATTTGCTATTTTCTTAATACTTAAAAGTAAATTTAATTAAGAATCAAAATATCAAACTTTAAAACAGTATGACAATAGACTTTTTTTAAGCAGAGGAAGCTGGAGAATAAATAGTTTTGAGGTTATCCACTGCACAAACGCACAGGATGGCATGTTTATAATTCCAGAATGAAAATGGCAAACAAGCATTAGATTATTTTTACCAGTCTTATATTGTTTCTCTATTTACTAGAGAAAAACAGAACTATTTAATCAGTATGGGGAATAAACAGGAGGAACTCGCCCTCAGAAT
>NW_017729029.1:44790942-44792184 GCF_001723915.1 Gavialis gangeticus
CAAGGTCCCTTCCAACCCTACTTCTATGATTCTATGAGTTCCCAATGAATGGAGGAATGACTTCTGAGTAGCAATTATCAACAAGTCTGCAATAATATCTGGAATCACAGTGTGGGAAATTGGCATCATGTCCAAGGTTTGGTGGTAGAGAGAGTAACTACTTGCCACACATTTTTTCAATCCCAGAGGATGTAATTTAATTCCTTGAGCACAGCTACAATGCTTTGTGATTAAATGAAAATCCTCCTGGTGATAAAGGTACAAAATGGACTGCATATCTACCTAACTTCAGGCTTTGGGAGGACTTCAACAACCCAGCTAGCAAGATTGGCCAAGAAGGCTCATTGGCTCCATCTGATGGTTAGGTCAAGGTTCTAATCCAAACTCATTTGTGTTCAACGGTATCAAAAGCATGAGAGCAGCTCTTACAAAATTTGGGGCTAAAAATGACAAAGAGGCTTATACAACTTTGACAGGCACATATCTAATAATTACACCACAAAATTGGAACTTATGCAAAAGAAAGACCTCACTTTTCTCATTTCCTGATAATGCCACGTGAACACGTTTCCCACCTTAGCTATAGGTAAAGAACAAACAGAAGAGTACAGACTTGGAGCTTCCGTCCAGAGTGAAGTGTGTCACATTCCTATAAGAAAATAAGAGAACATATTGCATTCCACTGCCTGGGCTGCTTAGAAAGGCCCAGGGTGGGCTAGGGCCTGACAGGCCCACGGGGGGAGGACTTTAGTCTCTTATGGGCGGGGCTCAGCCCCCTCCCCACCCCCAAACTCCCCCATAATTCAAACCCTGATTACAAAGATATACTACCAGGCTGAAATCCTGGTACTAGTGAAGTCCACAAAGATATTTTTAACTGGACTTCAGCAGGGCCAGAGTTTATCCCCAAGTTTCACTTTTATAACACCAGGGGCAGGGAGTTGGACCCAGTGATCCATTGTGGTCCCTTCTGACTCTATAATCTATGACTAACAGCATAATTACACTGGGACCTTCTATTGAAAGGAAAATAAATACAGGTATACAAGTGGGTTGTTTATTTTATTTAAAATTTTGTCATTAGGATCACTTTAAAAATAATATAAAGTATATTGTAGGTAGCTACATATATTTTGGAAAGATCATAAAATTATGAGTAACAGTTAGCCAAAGGGGAAAGTCAACATTCAGTTCTTAACTTGCTACTATGAAAAATTAAAAAGCTCTTTACTTAAACTAAAT
>NW_017729029.1:44797184-44804747 GCF_001723915.1 Gavialis gangeticus
ATATTTTGGAAAGATCATAAAATTATGAGTAACAGTTAGCCAAAGGGGAAAGTCAACATTCAGTTCTTAACTTGCTACTATGAAAAATTAAAAAGCTCTTTACTTAAACTAAATGATAGTGACCAAGGGCCACGATAAAAAAAAAAAAAAAAAAATGAGAGTGTTCTTGTTTTACATCCCTTTGCTTCCAGTAGATTACATTTGTAGATATTGCAAAAGTCTACATCTTTTTCAAAACCTAACAAGGACAGAGTTGGCTCCCACCAGTCGTTTTCCAAGAGACTAGATCCCTAAATCCCAATATCATATCTTGCAGGGGTTACAGATATCACATAAAACCAAATTTTTCCAAGCATAAAGACATCAACACCAAAACATCAACTTTCTTAGCACAGGAGCGTTAAATGATGCATGAGCACAGTTTTATACTCAGACAGATACATGGAATAAAATGTTTTAGGGTCATCCTGGGAAAATGATAGCAAACACGAGTGGAAAATACAACCCACTATAAGATATGATGATTTGGTTTTTATTTTCTTCATAGACCTAAAGCAGAAAGAGCTGAACACCAATTTAAGCTAGATAATTTGTTATTATAAAGAGGCTAGGTTACTGTTTTATAATGTTCCTCAGCAGTCAGAAATTAATTTTTAAGACTAGCAATATGGAAAATGATCTATGATCATGCTTATAATTACTTAAAGGCTATGGATATCATCTAGAATACTTTAGTTGAGTATCAACACATAACTAAAATAAAACCCTAGTAAATTAGTCAATGAAATGTCACTTTTGGTTTTGGCAAGTTAGATGGTCACATAAAGTACCGTATTTACTCAATTCTAAGACAAGACCCGACCATTTAACATGGCGGGAAGTCTCTCATCTTAGAATTGCATGTGTGTGCGCGGGGGTGGGGTGGGGGGGCAGGTGGCTGCTGTGACTCAGGGTCCAGCCCTTACCTGGAATCGGGGCCATAGCTGCTGCCTGCATTGCCCCCTCCCCCTGCTGCCTCTGCATCCTGTTATCTCCCCTCTGCTCACTCACCTACCCCTCTCCCTTCTCCCCTATCTTCACTCCATGCCAGTAGGATCCGTGCACACTTCAGCCTCAAGCACTGAGTACAGCCCCAGCCTGGCCCTCCAGCAGCAGCGCATAGCCTGCACAGCTGCTGCACTAGCTGGGCTGGGGCTATGCTCCATGCTCAGCATCTCAGGCTAGAATGGGAATGGAGCCTGCCAGTGTGAAGCAGAGGTTGGGGAGCACAGGGAGGAGCAGAGGTGGTAGGGGGGCAGGCACAAGCAGGGGGCAAGGTGCTTGACCTTCCCACACCACTTGCCTCTCACTGCCTGCCCCCTGCAGTGACGGGAGGGATGAACTGAAGATGACCCTCCAATAATTAGATTCTATACGTAGAAAATTGACAAATCTATAATTTTTATACACATAGAATCTAACATTAGGGGGTCATCTGAAATTCAGAATCATCTTAGATTTGAGTAAATATGGTAATTTATGCATGTTATCAATTTATTTAACACGTATCAGATGACAATAGATTCAGCAAGTGTCTCGTGTTGCAATTTTAAGCAAGACATTTCACATTTCTAAGGGTCAGTTTCCTGCCACCCTGACTACCCATCTAAAATGGAACCTCCTATACACATTTCACTGTGTTGTTTGTTCTATTGTTCGTAATGCATTTTGAGATGAATGAGAAAAGTTAAATCATGACAAAGTATTAGGGAACAGGATGAAAACCCTTGTTGAAAAGGAAACCAACATTTCCATTTTTTATCATGGCAAATAATGAGCATTTGGAACTCATTGCCACAGGAGGTTGTATAATCCAGAAGTATAACCTTATTAAAAAAGGAACTACACAAATATTTCCGGGGTAAATTCTTCAGGGGCTATTAAACAGAACAGTTACAGATGTTACCTATTGTGGATGACTGGGAGGGTATGACAGGGTATGACCCTTTATGCTATTTCTTACAGGATACTGACCTTCTATCTTCTTTTAAAAAGGGAGCAGCTGCTGCTTCTGGAGCCTGCACCAGCTGTAACACTACCTGTTGCATCTTTTAATAATGATGGTTATTTACATTGTTCCATCTTTGAACAAAACGGGGTTAAATTTGCAAGGATTTTACTACACCTGTATCACTAAAGAATCACTCAAACATAACAGCAACATCCTAACAATTTATATCAAGATCATCTGATATGGATAGTCTTCTGTCTACGCCTACTCTTACTCTAAAGCAGTAGTGCCCAACTCATGCAGCCCTGTGGGCTGGATTCTGTACATGCAAGGCTGATCTGTAGGCTAGATCCAGCATGAGGTAGACTCCTCACGGATCCAGAAAATTTGGCAGGGGGGCAAGTGCAGGCAGCAATTAACACTACCACTGCTCCCCCATCACCAAATGTCCAGACCTGTGGAAGCCCCACGGGCTAGATGACAGTTCCATGGATGGGACTGAGCCTGCAGGACATATCTTGGTCACCCCTTTTCTAAAGCATTCTCTATTTGCTAGTGTCTGACAGTGTACAGATGAACCTTTCCTCTGACACAATACGGCAGCTCTTATGTTAAGCAACATCTCCCCCCACCAAAGAAATAAATAAAATAAAGCCTTTTTATTTAGAAGCCTGAGCCATTCAACATAATCATTTGACAGTCATGAAAAGATCTGGCTCTGAAAAAATCATAAACCAAGGGTCCCTAAACTGAGCTCTTCCCTGAAAATCCTGTATGAAGAAATGTCTGAAATCTATGTCAACAAGGATATACTTAGCCTACAGGAACTTTTTTTTTTTTTTTTACTGGTGATACTTGAGAAAGAAAAACCCAGCTTGGCTGTCCAATCCTCAAAAGAACTGGCAGCTAGGAAAATATTCCTTAACTCTTTAGATCTGATCTGGGGCCACTGATCCACAAGAAACACAGTGCTGGCATTTTTATCCTGTTTTTCAGCTATTTCTTGAAATTCTAAACTCAGTCTTTATGATTTTAAAACATTGGGATCCATTATCTATCCCATTCCCTTATCCTTTTCTCAAGATCATTTGCATTCCTGCTTCTGGTAGGCATTAGGGTCAGACAAACCAAAATGCCATTGTACACATTAAGATCTGAAACATCTGGATAGGCTCTGAACTGTTGGTGGCATATCCAAGCCACATCCAAAAATCTAACTTTTTTAAATTGGTCTCATCTACCCAGAAGACAGAAAGTGAGAATATCCAGAGCAAGTGAGGACAGATAGCACTGAAGGTAAAATAAAAAAACAACCCCTTTTCCCTTCTTCCCCCAAAATAACTTGACTACATTTTGCTTTTACATAGTGTGAACGAGTACCCTCGTCCCTCTGTTTTGTCCAGTTGGAGGAGTCTCCCGGCGAGACCAAGCGCTCACTTCATGGGCTACACACACCGAACTCTCCTGCCACGTCTTTGATGATTCTCCGGTTCAGCTGGACCATCTGGCGCATGCACGTCCAAAAGTGGCACCTTGTGTCTGCTAGACTTGGAGTTGCTGAGGGCTCCTCCACCCCTACACCCTCGCCCGTGCCTCCGTGTTCAGGGCCATAACTTGCCACCAACTCGCCCCATAGTCCAATTCTCCAGCGTGGGTTCAAATCTCAACAAAATTAGTGAAAGAATACGCCGACACAGCTCCTGTCTGGAGTGGCCACTTCTGGTCCCTTCCACCCTTGGCTGGAGAGGAGTTCCACCCCTCCCTCTGGGGAATTCCTTACCCTAGTAGGGCTTCTTCAGCTCTCCCTCCAGGATGCCCGATCCCTCGCCACCACAGCAGCGCTGCCCGCAGTCCATCCACCCCTTATCCTGAGGGCTTCCTCGGCCTGGGTCCGCCAGAGCCAGACGCTCCTGGCTGGCCTGCGCTGTCCCTCCGTGCTCGGGGTCACCACCCCTAAGTTCCATTCCCTGCTGGGGTCTTACCTGTGCCCCAGAACGTGCGGGTGCGGCGTTGAGCGGCACGCATCCGCCTCTCTGCACTCTCGCTGGTGTCCGCCTTTTGGACCGCCACTTCCAGTTCCGCCGGGCCGTTTCCGTGTGCCGCCGACACTTTTAAACTGGCCCCTCTCCTCACACACCTGAAACAGGTAAGTGATTGCCCCGTCTTCAGGGGCAGGGGCGGGTCCGTTCCTGCGGGCAGCCTGATGCGACGATCCCCGGAGCCTCCGGGTTCCTTCGCGCCCACACACATAGCCATGTTGATAATCAAGATGTCCTGGAAGACCTTGAATGCATTCACATAGTGAAAGGATTTTTCAAAATCATCAACAAACACTAGAGGATGGGACTGTTGGAAAAACTGGCTATTTGAGTAAGGGAGTATATGCTTCATATGGATCATTAATCTCACAATTGCCATCTGCGCATGCATAAGTGAAGGCTGTTCTTTGGTTTAGTAACATTTGCACAAAATAAAGTGTTTCCTGACCATCAGGTGAAATTTGCCATGAAAGAGTCACACTGAATAACAATTAGTGTATTATTATTTTTGCTACCACCATACAGTATTACGCAAAGGCCATGCTCAATATCAGGGCCCCACTACACAAGAATTATTTTAATTTCTCATCAAAATGCCCAATATTTGGATTCAAACTTATTAATACATTCAGAATAGGGTTATGTAATTAATTCATAAAAACTAATGAGGATACATGATATTTATCATTGTCATGGCACAAGCTCAACATTTTTGCATTTGTAATTTCCTAACTTTCTCCCCATTTATTTCCTTCAACTACAGTATTAAAGTCTAAATCCTAAAAAAAGAAAATTGATAAATAAAATCAGTATCAAATGAGAGAGAGTATGTGTACACATTATATACAATATATACTACATACATACACACGTCCCATCTGTACTAGATGCATACACATACATATAATCATACCATTTCACTAATTTAAAAAAAAAAAAATGCTTTGATGCTTGCTCAGTTCTGCTGCCTACTACCTGGATGATATATACACTGGACAAATGCTATCTTTGTTGTATTTCTCCATTAATAATATTAAAAACATACAATTCACTGTTTAAGAAAAATGAAACACACACTTCCAGAATGTGATGATTGGTATTTTTAACTATTTAAACCCTTGCTATTCTGTACTCAAAACCAGAAACGACAAGTTAATTTAGCCTAATATCAACCAGTTACATACTACACAATAGTTTGTAGTCAAATTGGTTATATTCTTTAAGTTTTCCTACTTCTGATTTCAGATTTTCTTAAAGGCTTCCAACTTGTTTACATTTATCCCATCCTAGTTCTCCATGCAAGGAGCGATTCTGCTGTGTCTGTCTTTTAACTGGAACACCAGTTGCCCAGTTCAGAATCAGACATACTCAAGCAAAGACACAATCGTTTTGCACATGGAATACTAAAGTGGTGATTAATCTTCTCCCTGTGCATTCTTGTCAAACGCTTACTTCACCTCTCACTTTATTCAGTTCTCAAAAACATCTGGCCTATAGCTCTTTTCTTTTTCCCCTATATGTTGCCTATTTTGTTAGTTATGAAAAAAAAAAAAAAAAGCTAAAACCAATGATGATGTGACTGCACCAGGTGCCTGATATTACCTCACACTAGACATTATCTTACAAAACAGTCAACCACTTATTTTGGCTGAGGTATATTTTCCAAAGCAGTAAAACTGAGTTTTCTTCCGCTTCCCTCACCCATCTTATTTTTATTTCACTTCTTAAGGGGCAGAAATCAAATAATAATGTCCTTTAAATAGCAATTTAAATCCCCAGAAATAGTCTTTCTTCTGTTAACATTATATCCCCAAATGGTAGGAGGAACTGCTGTTATACAGTCAACTAACTCTCTCCCAGCAACAGCATCCTTAATCATGGTGGGTTCTCTCCTAAACTGGAAGAAGTCTAGCCACATTCAAGTAGTGCTTGAGGCATGTTAGGCTACATACAGATATTCATTTTCTCCTGGGATAGTTGCTGCTCTCCCAGGAGAAACTATGAGGGTACTGATATTTCTCCCCGAGTAAAAATGGCTGCTTTGGGGGGGAAAAATAACCTAGGGACAACCAGAGTTAAATCACTCCAGGAGAGTTTTCCTGACAGAAGGATAAGTTGTACAGACACTTGTTCTGAGAACAGCCACAGCATAATCCTCCAGCATCTCAGAGTGCTTTGTTCCTGCCCCCTCCCATGCCTGGGACACAGCATGTTGCTTGGGCTGTGCTCAACTTCTCCAGCCAAGCTGGGAGCAGAGCACACACCCTTTACAATCCCACATCGTGCTGAAGGGAGAGAGGCAAACTCTGAGCAGTCTGGGTCAGTCAATCAGGGCTGCCCTGTGTACTGACACTATTCTGTCTTTAGGCAGATTGAGGGAGCCTATGGAGCATACCAAGACGTGTGCATAGGGGTGTCAGCACTGGAAGTGCTCAGATCTTCAAGGGCTTAGCATGCAAATATCTGTTCAGGTATCCTTAGATGTTTTTCATCAGGAGAACAAACCCAGGAGAATTCTCCCAGGCCATTTGTATATGTGTACATATCCATAATTACCACAACTGAGTGACAGTGCCAAATAGCCTATTCCAGAGCTAATTAGCCCACCTGTACAGACATGGCTCCACTACTACCATTTTAGGAATCAGCTGGCTCAGAGCATCAGAGTATGCTTGAGGGTACTGCTGGGGACAGTAGCTCTTTCTTATAGAGACATCCAATATTAATAATCTACGTAGATAATATGTACGCATGCATGCATTGCTTTTACACTGAAGTCTCAGAATGCTGTATTCCATGCTTACAAGGCACAATCATTTCTTATATTCTCCCTGAACCATTTTTCTCCTAAACCATCACTCAAACTCCTAGCATTACTAAACATCTTCAATAAAAGACATTTTGAAAGGGCTATACAGCAACTGTATAATGTTTCAGTGTGAAATCTGGAACTCTAGGGCCATGACATCTGAAATTTGGACCATGAGACCTAATCCAGATCTACTTAAAATAAATCCTTTTTCCATTTTTTTCCTCTCTGTTTTTCCTTTTGTAGCTTGAGTTTTAACCAGATTCAAAGTCTGTTGGCTTCTTCCACATATTTAATTTGTAGTATGCAAGCCGTGTAGGAAAGTTCATATTGGTTTAATGGTTTTCCAAACATCTTTAAAGAGAAGGAAAAATGTCCTAAATCTTTAAAAGTGGTTCTTTAAAAAAATGTTTTGTTTTGTTTTGTTTTTTTTGAAAAGCCTACCAAAATTAGAGTACCACAGACTCATAGGTACATTTGGGTATCCAAGGTTTCTAACCTTCTAGTACATGAGAATCTCTGCTCAGTTGCTGAAGATTACAACTATCCTATTGCTCTGAAATACCACTTAGGTCAAAGAGGTAGCATAACAAATCAATTAATGTCTAACTGCCTCCCTTACTAATTAGAGACTCCCTCTCTCTTTTGCCTCTTGATATTTGAAACCTCCCCAGAAAGTGGAGATGAAAGTACAGGAATTAAAGTTTTCCTTTTTTTTTTTTTTT
>NW_017729029.1:44804954-44813154 GCF_001723915.1 Gavialis gangeticus
CTTTTTTTTTTTTTTTTTTTTGTGGGGGGGGGGGGGGTGCTAATTGTTAACAAGTACAGATTGTGTTGAGGTGAAAGTGCATTAAAGGATTTCCTGTCCCTGATGCTTTTTTCCCCTTTTTATTCACTACTGTTAGCACAATAAGTATTAGCACAAAGAGAAATTCTTCATCTAGTCTTCCCAAATCCCATGCTCAAGAATTCAGGTCCAGAATACTGGGCTGAGACATTCCTACATGTTTTTCTTGCTTCAAGAAGTCCATCTGCACCACATACACTGTGAACCCTCTGCCACCACTCAGCTAATTTATCTTCTTACTCATGTAGCAAATGTAACCCAGAATGGCCATTATGACTTTATATTAACAAATTTACTCCATCAATGCACCTGAATTCACATCTATTCGTTTAGTTCTCCTTTCTCTTCTGCAGAAGTGTGGACTTGATACTCTTTGCTACATTTATGATGCCACATGTATTTGGCTTCCACTTTTTTCCCTTCCCATCTTCAAATCACACCTCAAAAGCTATGCTTTGACTTTTTAGCTTTAGACCAACACTAAACCAAATCTGATCTCTCTACTTTCCCCAAACTATTTAAAGGGACCCAAACAAAATGCTGAATACAAACTTCCCTGGAATTTAGGAAAGCTCAGAGATTGATTTGGATAAGAAATGTCACATCTGGCTCCTAAACTGACCCCCAAATGTAAAATTTTTCAAGTTAGGTCCTTCTTTTTTTTTTCAAAACACTTGTAGTTATTACAATACATTTATGTTTTACCTCTCACTACAAATCTCTTTGAGGTACAGATACTATATAAAAGCAGTCAAATAGTGAATTGAAGATACAGTACTGAACAGAAGATGCAATGTGAAAACCAAGTGAAAGTGCTGTCAGTAGGGCGGCCATTGTAGAGGACATTCCGGTTTTCTGCTACTTTGTCCTCCGTCTTCTATTGATACATGACCCTACGGCCTTTATGGAATAAAGGTGTCCGGTTTCATATCAATAGAGGAGAGAGGACAACTGGACCGTCCTTTGTGACGGCCAGCCTAGCAGTTAGTCAATGCCAGAGCTGGAAAAAAAAAAATAAAAAAAAATCTCAGTTTATTTCAGAAATCAGCTGGTACAACTGTCAGATTTAAGCCTAGTCTGGTTCCAAGTGGAGCCAATAGTAGCTCTGTCACTGACGTGAATGTGTATGCAAAGGGATAGTACAAGCCTAATAAAAAAAAGAAAGCACATAACTGTTGTAGGAAGAGAAGCAAAAGTGAGGATTTTAAGCTCTGTCATAGTGAGGTGGTATGGTGGGCTCTAGTTATTGGGTATTATAGCAATCACAATCATCTCATTATTTGCATATGCTCCCTTGTATGTTAACTTTATCCACCTGTCATCTCTTATCGCATACTTAGAATGTAAACTCCTTGCAACAGAGACTGCCTTGCTGTTTGCACAGGGCTTAGCACAGTAAAGCCCTGATTCCTTTATGGGAGCCTCTAGGCATTATTACAGTACAAATACAATTATTTTCTTATAATAATTTTTCCCAGAACAGCCGGAGCTGGAAACCCAAACACTGCAGCTCTGGGCTAACGGATGAGAACCAGAAAATGAAACTGATCTTACAGAGGGCAACAAAGTTTAAATGATTTTTCCTGGCCCCATGGTCCATTTATTTTGGCTGTGCATTCTTTCCCAGGATTCATCCTTGAGCGTATACAGTAGACTTCATAAGAGGCCGCTGCACTGACGTGTTTTAGTTCTTGGCTTATGGGCTTCTTTGGAGGATCTGAATATCTGCAGAGGATTTGGGACTTTTGGCTCAAAAAATATTTTTAGAAGTGTAATGATTTGTAGTAGAATAATTAGTATATATTGGGCAAATAACACACTTTTCTTAAACTAGCACATCTTTTTTAAAATCAGTATTTTGTTTGCTTGTTGAACAAATTATTATTATAACAACATGCATGCAGCATATTGCCAAAACACTGTAGCTATTTAGCTGGAAAAATAATAGAGTGAATTTACCTATCCGTGCTTAATTAACTAAAGTTAACGACACTACAAAAAATTCATCCATTTTGTTATGAGTGAGTGAGTGAGTGAGTATTTCTCTCTACAGGTGAGAGCTCAACATGGCTCAGTGGGTATCTGGCTCATTCATTCATTACACAAGAGATGGTAAAAAAAAAAAAAAAAAAAAAGACAGAAAGAAAAAGGAGGCGGGCGTTATATAATGTTGTGTAAGTTTTCATCAAGCCAGCAACAACAATGGGGCACTTACCATTTAACTTTACCCAGTTCTTCTGTATAGGGCCCATAACCCACACACCTCTCCAACATACATCTTCCAATTGAATATAGGCAGGGATATTCCCTTTCTTCCATATCGCTAATTTGTTTCTCTTCTGGATCTTTTCTTTTGGGTCAGTAAACCAATCCCTGGGCCAAAAACTCATTGTTGTTCTGTCTCTGCAGCTAGCAGTTATGCCAATGAATGGCAGGTGTTTAGGAGCCCTCCAGTTTTGGTCCATAATTCCCCCTTTACTCTGTAAACCTAGCAGGGCATTAATGCCCTGAAGCTGACAACAACATATGCAAACTTCATATTTAAACATTTTCCCTTCTCTGTTTTCAAAAAGTTATGACACTTAAAAAACCCTCCAAACCTCTCCTAGCACTACATACTACAATTACTTTAAAAGCTTGTTCATTCCAGTCCTTAATTAATTTAGAGCTCAAGTGTTGGCAGGCTTGCAAACAGAGGGAAAGTTTCTAAACACTGCATTTTAGTACAGTCAAAACTACATCAGCCTGCAGCATGAAACTGAAGTTTCAAAAAAAAATACTGCACCAGTGTCCTCTTTCCTCTCTCCCAATTTGCTTCAGATCTGGTCCCATACAACCAAATCTTTCACGTACGTGGAAAATACCTGAACCACCAAATTCTCCTCTGACTTTTACTACTCAGGTAATGCTTAGTGAGGAAGACTGACAGCAAACACTGGATGTCAGACCTGGACATAATTTATTAAGAGTTTTAAGATAACCATTTTGACGGTACACCAGCAAAATTCCCCCCCCCCACACCTTTATGAAGGTATGTCACCTTTATCTTTATGCTTCCAGGCTTTTAGTGGCTTGTGCCGTACAGTTATTGCACTTTGTGTGTTGTGTGGTAGGAACTGCTGTTTCCCACCCCCCCAAGGTAACTAATAAATCGATCTAAGCTCTGAAGAGGGCAGAAGTTCAGACCTGACCTTGTGTTTAGCTTTTCCTATTGGCTAGGTCTAGGTGGCTCTCCCTGCAGCCTCCAGCCTCTTTTGATCCCCCTTCAGAGGCATGTTACAGTGTCATGTTACACCTTACGCTTAGGATGTATTAACTTGCACTTGTAACGTGAGCCTCTGTGCTCTCAAGCAGTAAAACATATGCTAAGTGTGATCATATCATAGCAAAGTTACAACTTTTTGTTGGAGGAGTTTCTCCAGGTTGTATTAGGTAGCATGCATTCATCTATCATTGGATTGCTCATCTCAGCACGTCTGGGATGGATTTGGCTGGACTGGCCAGGCCATTGCTGGGCACACTGTGGGGAAGACACAGGCTCCAGGTGTAGGGGGGGGGTGTTCATCCTCACAGGTGGACATGCAAGCTGCAGCACCCAGTGCTAGGGTCAGTGGCTGGGCAGAGGTGGGGGCATTGGTGGGGCAGGGCTCAGTGGTCCCAGCTGCCCTGGATGCATGGGCTGGGGAGATCCTGCTGCACTGGTGCCTCCTTGTATGCACAGCCAGGCCAAAGCCTTCCTGTGGGCAGGCTTGGTGCCCACCTGCCCTGCTGTGCCTCGTTTCACTTGGTCACTGCTCTGGGCGCACCCAGCTGGCAAGTCTGCCCAGGTATTGCAGGCAATTCTTCTGACTCCAAGAGGGGGACCCAGTCCTTTTAGGGTGGCTTCTATCATGCAGTTCAGTGTAGCACCGTCTCCAGGCTGCCACTCTGATGGGGGAGCTTTTCTCCTTCCTGCTGCACGTTCCTCACTTCTAATACTTGCTTTTAATACGTCCGGGATGCCGTGGAGGGGGCAGAGCCACCTTGAGCCTGTGCAGAGAGGGCTGAGATCATAATAAGCATTACTGGTGTCACTGCTCAGAACACGTGCTAATATCTAATTTGGCATGGTAATGCTTCCTACCATCACAGATAAAATAGGTGCTAAACAGCCCATGCAACGAGGTCTAAACTCTTCCTTTAGACAATGCAGAGAACCAAGGCAACTAACCCACATGCCTTTGAATCTCTCTCCATATGCCTATTTCTGAGGCATGCCACAGCTTAAATTGGAGGTACCCAACTGGATTCTGCCCAGGCATAAAAATAAAAGCAAGCGCAGACTCACACACCCAGGCATGGAACAAAAGTAAGGGTTGCCTATGCATTAAAATTATTCTGGAAGAAGTTAGGGTTTGAATTTAAACAGAGCAGCTATTCCTAAATAAATCCATGTGTAGACCTAGGAGAGATACTAGGAAACATTAAGTGTAAATGTCCTAGCTTCTGAAGGGTTAAACTGAGCATGCTTTACCACTCTTTTAATATAGAGTTTGAGCCATATCCCAAGTGAAGCTAAGCAGCCTCAACTCCAACTGCAGCAAATGGATGCTGAGGGTAATTGGTCCCTGTAAGGTCAAGACATGCCAACAATAGATCTCTCTGTACAAAGACATTGTTTATATGCAGAGTTCTCATAATTCACAAAATCCCTGGCATCACACCATAGGATTTTCCTTAAGATGCAGTCGCTTCTCCTCCAGATCCAGTTTTTCACGTCTTGGTAGCAGCTGACCCTACAACCATTTTCAGACATAAAAGTCAGTGTTTTCTTAACCTGAGAGTGCCCTACTGTAAGCACGCTCATCAGGCAGCTGCACTCTTAGTCCAAACCTCTTGGGAAGGAGCAGAGGTTACTAACAAGTTTCACTAGTGGAACTTTACCAATGTTAGGACAGTGCACCCTGGTGGATTGATGAGAAAAATCCCACTTAACTCATGCCATCTTCATTGCCCTTGATAGAGAAGGTGATGGGATAAGACTCCTGCAATCATGATCCATCTGATAGCCTGATGAATGAGAATAGAACTTAGTCTTCACACTTAACTGGTTCGGCCATGCTTATAGTCATAACACATGGTCTTTATTATGCAAAGTAGATACATGTGAGAATACAGAGAAGGAGCAAACAAGGGTAATACCAAAGTACCATTTTTGCCAAGTCTCTTTCAGATGAGCTACTTCCTTGTTTTTCCTTAGACAAGATGATTTTTTTTTGCTAAATTGTTATTCATTCCTTCCTTATTTCAAAAGATCTTAATAGTTAAATATAGGGAGGTGGGATGGAGTCAGTTTCCCTGACAGCTAAGTGTTAATTGATATGGAATTTAATTTCAGCCAGACCTTGGCAGCCACTCAGACAATAGTGTCTTTTGTCACATGCATCTCAGAGATGTCAACTCCTGGTTGGAAAACTGGTTTTGAGAAGCTCAGTAATAGAGACCATCCCATAGACCAAATTTACAGAACAGTGAGCAGTAGTTTCTGCAAATGAATGTTTACAGCTGGCTGGTTTATATTAGTTTATTATGTAAGTTAATGGCAACCAGGTTTCTAGTAAGAAATCCTAATATAATTCTCCAAAAATCAACATTTCTTCTTAATACTATTATTCTTCAAGTAATAAATTTTTAACAGACATAATTGTAACTGTATTTTTCAGCCAGCACCTTTGCACAACGTCCTTACTAAATCTCACAGAATTAGATAATACAAAATGAGTTGACCTGTGAAACCTGATTGTACGATCATAAATGTACAGTGTTCCAAACACAGAGGGAACGAACAAGCCCTGAACTGAACTATTATAAGAAAAAGATCTTCAGGAGAGCATGCAAGGATTTTATATTTATGGAGATAGAAAGCACCATCATGAAACAAAGCCATGGTATTTCAGTATCCTGTCTATCAACAGTCAGTTTAGAACAGGGATTGACAACCCCTGGCACACATGCCAGAGTATGGCACATGAGGCCATTTTCCTTGGCAAGCCACAGCCAACCTGGACTCTGGGCAGCTCCTGCCAGCAGCTACCTAGAGCCTGGGCTGGCTGCAGCTGGCAGGCTGCGAACAGCTGCATGGGACCCTGCAGCCCCAGCATCAGTTGAGGGGTTGCAGCAGCTGTGCACACACCTGTGGGCACATGGCTGGGAAGGCCTGGAGCAGCACAACCCTGGCTCCTCCCCCACCATCTGCCCAGAGGCACGTGCGCAGCTGCTACTGCCATGGAGCTGGTGCCAGGGCTGCAGAGCCTGGCACAGCTGCTTGCAGCCTTCCAGCTGCCTGCTACAGCTGCCCAAAGCCTGGGCTGGCTGTGGAAAGCAGCCGGGAGGCTGCAAACAGCTGTGCTGGGCTCTGAAGCACTGGCACCAGCTCCATGCCAGTGGTGGGTGTACATGCAGCTCACAGCACATGGCAGGGAAGCTGCCCTGTCAGCACAACCCTGACTCCTCCCCCGCCATCCACCCCAAGGCATGCGTGCAGCTGCCACCAGCAATGAGGATCGGGCCCTATGTGGTTCCCCCATCTCTGGCATGCCAAAGCAAGGTATGGGTGCGGGTTGGGGTGATTTTGGCACTGCGACCAAAAATGTTGCTGACCCCTGATTTAGAAGCTTCATTGAAAGACCAAAAAACCCCCAAACAAACCTGGTCGCTTATAAATCATGGAAAATACTATTTTTTAACAGCCCAATTAGTGATACGCTTGTATCTGAAGCATGGGAACCTATCATGTTGCCTTAGCTAAATTAAATTTCAGATGCTATTTTCTATATTCTTGGTTTTAAAAGAGGGCTTTAGGATGGTGTGGGCATCAAGGTACATGGTTGACAGCCCAAAGTTTGCAAGTTCAAGACCATAGCAGAAGTGCTCAATGGCAAAGCCCTGCCATATTCCAACAAATCTGCATGTTCTGCTAAATATCTTGTTACACAGGCACAAAAAAGGGAAGGTATTAAAAGAAACTAGCTTGAATAAAAAATAGTCTGACAGAATCAGCCAAAACTGAGAGACACACAAAGGAGGAGAGAAGTAGATGGTTGAATATTGTATCTACCCTTCTTTGATTTCAGCTTTCCATTTTGCTATACAGACTGCAGCACTGAATTATAGTAGCTCAAAAAAATCAGGAACCTTCTTGCTATTCTTTGGCTTGAGAAAATTCATTACATATTTGTGGTGGTGCTGAGGAAGGGAAAAAGAAAATTCTCTAGTATAGATGTCTCAATATCACACTCACAAATCCACCCCCTCTCCCACCACATGCAACTAATGTACAGGATTAGATCATTAGAACACACCACCACACAAAATCTATGACTACATTAAAAAAAGATGGAGGAATTAAAAAAAAAAAAAAAAGATACAGAAGCCAGGAAACCTATGACCTTGGGCCACCAAAGCACTCGGCCTTGTTGCATCAGTGGCTACAGGACATAAAGCCCACAATTATAGTCTCCCACAACATACTGGAATAGGATGATCTTACACCCACCCAAATAATACTTTAAAATTAGATCATATCACTACCTTATTAGTGGCATACAAAATTAGTTGCAGCTACCTACATCCAGTAGCCCATTTTCAGGAAATAAATATTTTCTTAGCAATATGGATCATCCTTTCCTTGTTACAGATCCAACCAGACAGACCACCCACAGCTTCGTGCCTACATATGGTGAGATTGTATCCATCTTTTAGTTTCAAACCCTACCTTATTTAACTGACGTTGTCACCTTTTTATTTTTTTTTGAGAAGTGTGAAAATATAACCTTTGGGAAAACAAATGAGCTACTAATATAAGGTCTGATTCAGCATCTGTCAAAGGGCGTCCAGGACTGCCTGCTTGCCAAAAAGGCGGCGTACGCCCGGTGAAAGGGGGGTGAAATCTCCAAAGAGGAGTATACCTCCTCTGCTCCGGCCTGTAGGCGAGCTGTTAGGAAGGCCAAGGCGGACATAGAGCTCGGATTAGCGTCCAAGATTAAGGATAACAAAAAGTCCTTTTTCAAATATATTGGGAGGATGAAGAAGGCGCCGGGTAATGTGGGACCCCTGCAGGATATGCTGGGCAATCTGGTGGTTG
>NW_017729029.1:44813860-44815382 GCF_001723915.1 Gavialis gangeticus
GGGGTCGGGCTAGAAGATCTACTAGGTCCCTTCCGACCCTTAATCTATGAATCTATGAAAAGCTACCTGAAAAGCTCCCATTGACTTCAACAGTTCAGGAACAGATCCTTAATACCATGCATTCCTCCTGGATATAGCTCTGTTAGCCAACCTCAGTCTAACTTGCAGCACAAAGATCTGTACTAACGTTTCTCTCAGATCCTCCCTTGGTAAGGTACAAGTAATATTGTATACTCCTGAGCCCTCAGAACCATCTATAGATGTTTTTCAATCCTGGCCTTTAAAACCCTCCTTCTATTCAAATCCTGAACCCCTATTCATTTCTGCCAACACATTACAGTCTTAATTTAGAGATGGACTTTTCCTCCATGACTTTGTCCAATTTCCTTTTGAACTGGGTTAAACTGTCAGCCTCTATCTAAAGCATTCGAACAAAAACAGGTGGCCAGGCACCGATTAAATAGACAAATAAATAAATAAATAAATGGTTAACAAGCTAGATCTCAGAGGTTAAATTCTAGCGTAAATCTCACTGGACCTTCCCTCCCCGCCCCAGCCCCAACTTCCACTGCATTTCGTTTTTTATAGAAAAACTGGCATTTATATAATTTGCCCTAAATTTAAAGTTGTGGCTATTCCAATGGAGTTAATTTAATAAGTACACTATGAGACCATTAAAAACCACATACAAAGTGCACTGTCCCCCAAATTATCAATAAATCTTAAGCACTAACATCAGCAAGAGGGGATGCATAGGCATTTTCATCTCTATTCCTACAGGTGCTGTATGCTTCCCTAAGGACTGAGCAGTTTCAGCTATTCAGGCTATCTTGCCTCTGTTTGAGGATAGACTATACAGGTTTCCCCTGATGACAGTTCCCATTAGCACATGCTCATTTAATGATTTTTCTTGCATTTCTGAAATTCTTTCCTTCTAGTGAACAGGTAAGGTTACTCCTGTCATAACCCTTTACATCATAAGGAGCTAAGTCGCATTCAGGTACGATATCCCTCATCACACCCACTAGATCAAAGAGGCTCCAAAACAAAGACTTTTTTGGAAACTAGGAGGAGTTATTGATCTTCCTTCTTCTGGTTAGTATTCATCCCATGTGATACATGCCACGATGGATGAGAAGAGCATCCTGCAATTATCCTGCAGTTAGCTCGAATGTGAAAGTTCATAAATTATTTCATGAAATAATATGAAACTCATGTAATATTACCACAGGGCCATAGCTCTACAATATATTTTCTATATAAAGAGAAAAACTCATCCAGCTGAAGATAGTAACCTCTGGGAGGTCTATTCCAATATACAGCAATATAATGACACCTCCTGCAAGGGCTCTGTCTAGATAGCTCTATAAGAAACAGGATGACATTTCAAGGTTGTGGTCTTTGACCTTGTAGGTTTGAAATTATGTCAGGATCCAAAGGAAACATTTAATGTTGGGAATTCGTTAAAGCTTCCTTTTCTTAGACATACTAAAGAACACTATATTACAGAAACTTAACCTTT
>NW_017729029.1:44820382-44848554 GCF_001723915.1 Gavialis gangeticus
TGAGAAGAGCATCCTGCAATTATCCTGCAGTTAGCTCGAATGTGAAAGTTCATAAATTATTTCATGAAATAATATGAAACTCATGTAATATTACCACAGGGCCATAGCTCTACAATATATTTTCTATATAAAGAGAAAAACTCATCCAGCTGAAGATAGTAACCTCTGGGAGGTCTATTCCAATATACAGCAATATAATGACACCTCCTGCAAGGGCTCTGTCTAGATAGCTCTATAAGAAACAGGATGACATTTCAAGGTTGTGGTCTTTGACCTTGTAGGTTTGAAATTATGTCAGGATCCAAAGGAAACATTTAATGTTGGGAATTCGTTAAAGCTTCCTTTTCTTAGACATACTAAAGAACACTATATTACAGAAACTTAACCTTTTTGCTTTTTCACCCTCAATAAAACCATCAAGGCTATGTTTCACTGATTTAACATGGTAGTTAGAACTATGGGCTTTGCATCAGCCAGTAGAGCAATTTCTACTTACTGACTTATTTCTACTTTTGACTCCTTTTGACATTCATGCCATTAATTATCTCTTCATACAAGTGTGACACACTTACCCCATTGAGCTCCAGCACATCCAGGGGTTTGAGAATCCTCAGTTCCAATTGGTGGAGCAAATTGGTAGAGCTGGCTTGAGCCTGTAAACCCAGCAAGCGGCTGGGTGGGCAGTGCGTGGATCAGCTCTCACAGAGCCGGCCTAGGAGCAGCTCGAGGCTGCTTGGGCCCCACACGGTGCACAGGTCGGCACACAGAGAGCTGACGGAGAGCAGCTTGAAGCTGTTTAAGATAGCCCCAGCTCTAGGCAGAATAACCAGACCCCGCAGTGTCTCCACATTAAAAACTCAAAGAGCCCCAGGGCCCAGGAAAGGGAAAGACCCCTAAACAGGGAGGGGCTTCAGGGAACACCCCATATTTTGTGATTGATGTTGCTTCATAGCTATGGGTACACCTTAAGGGAGTTTATATGGGTTTAATCGGTCTTTAACACATTAGCTATATGCGTTTACTGCCTATTATTGGAACTTACCTGTATTGTTGCCTGTCTATGTCTATTGCGTTGTTACCTCAACTTACCTGGGTTTATCTAAGTTGATGCTTATATGTGTTTATTGTGTTGATGCCTTGATTTACCTGTTCCAGTGTATTAATGTTCATCTGTGCAAGTGGTTAATTATTGCCCATGCTGTGAATCACCTGTCCTATGTTTTGCAGTCCCTCAAAGTGGTGCAATGTGTTGGTTGTAGGTTATTGTGTAAGGTGTCACATACTAATTCTACAGTAAATATTTAAATGTCTAGTTTTTATATTTATTTTGTATAGCAATAAATTTGTATATAAGTAAGTGCTTTGTCCTGGCCTGACTCTATAGAGAAAAGAGGGAACTACTCCTCAGTGGCAGGCCCCTCTCACAGCACTCTTGCCTGACCACTCCATCCCTTCCACTTGCAGACAAGGTGCACCCCTGGGTGTGCCCAGGCTACACGCATACTAATTTTAAACCTGCCTGGCTGTGGATGGAAGCCAGGGTTGCTGGACATAGAAATGGTACAAAACTGTTCTCAAAATGTTAGTAAAATATCCATTGGCCTCATTTAAAGGTGCCCAGAGATTGGAAACTAGGTAATGTAGTCCCCATTTATAAGAAAGGGAGAAAGGAAAACCCAGGAAACTATAGGCCCATAAGCCTCACATCGGTTTCAGGGAAAATCCTTGAAAAAAATTATCAAGGATCACATCTGTGAGGGGCCAGCAAGGGAAATCATACCCCAGGGAAATCAACATGGGTTCAAAGGCAGGTCCTGTCAGACAAACCTGATGGCCTTTTATGACCAAGTAACTAAATCCCTGGATGGCGGTGTCACCATGGACATAGTTGTTCTAGACTTTAAGAAGGTCTTTGACACAGTCTCTCACCCCATTCTCATTAATAAATTGAGTGACTGTGGCATTGATGCATACACAGTTGGATGGGTCAAAAATTGGCTGATGGGACCCACCCAGAGAGTAGCAGTGGACGGGTTTACTTGACCTGGCGGGATGCGAGCAGTGGGCTCCCCCAGGGCTTGGTCCTGGGGCCTACACTGTTCAACATCTTCATCAGCGACTTGGACAAGGGGGTGGAAAACATGTTGTCCAAGTTTGCCGGTGACACCAAGATGCGGGGAGAGGTAGGCACGCTTGAAGGGAGAGAGAGGCTACAATTAGATTTAGACAGACTACAGAAGTGGGTGGATGGTAATAGGATGGGGTTAGATGTAGATAAATGCAGGGTGCTGCACCTGGGGAGAAGGAATCCATAGCATACATACAAGCTGGGGAGCTCCCCCCTTGCAAGCACAGAGGCAGAAAGGGATCTTGGAGTCATTATTGACTCCAAGATGAACATGAGCCACCAATGCCAAACTGCAGCCAGCAAAGCCAACTGCACCTTGTCATGCATCCAAAGATGCCGGTCCAGAGAGGTGATACTCCCCCTTTACATGACATTGTTCCGGCCTCAGTTGGAGTACTGTGTCTTGTTCTGGGCACCGCACTTCAGGAAGGATATGGTCTGCCTTGAGAGGGTCCAGAGGAGGGCCACCCGCTTGATTGGAGGGCAGCAGGACAGGCCCTACGAGGAGAGGCTGAGGGACCTGAACCTGTTCAGCCTCAGCAAGTGGAGGCTGAGGGGGGATTTGGTGGCTGCCTACAAACTCATTAGGGGAGATCAACAGCAAATAGGAAGGGCCCTATTCCCCCCAGCAGCACCTGGGGTGACGAGGAACAATGGCCAGATGCTGCTGGAGAAGAGATTCAGGTTAGAGATTAGGAGGCGCTACTTCACTGTTAGGGTGGCTAGGATCTGGAACCAACTTCCCAGGGAAGTGGTCCTCGCTCCTACCTTGGGTAAATTCAAGAAGAGGTTAGATGAACACCTGTCTGGGGTCGTGTGATCCCAGCGTGTGCTCCAGCCTGTGGTGGGTGGGTTAGACTAGATGATCTGTTCAAGTCCCTTCTGACCCCTAACTACTATGAAACTATGAAATCAAAGCTATTGATCATCTGGCACCAGAGTGCAACTCCAGATAGGGTTGAAAAAAAATGTGTGGATAACTCAGAGCAACAGAAGGCATCTGGTACCATATTCCTCTCTGTAGTATGGCAAGAGTTGGAATTATGAGTCAAATTTCATGACAGTTCCAAATACCATAGAAAATGTTATGGAAAGCTGAGGTTATCTGGAAACTGAGCCTGAAAACACAAATGCCACCATAGGTTATGGCTGGACACCAGACTGAAAATGTACTGAAAAGAATAGCATTTGAAATCAAGTTTGGATCCTTCTCAGAAAACCTCTGCAGGAGGAAGATCCAGTTCAGCCTGCCAGCCACTGTAGACACCAAAAGTTAAAATAAAACTGAGGACACTTCAGTGGGAGCAGAGTTCCCCACTCCTAGGGAATGAGAGGTCTAGCTTTTTCCTCAAGCTGAAAGCAGACTCCAGTACCAAGAAGAAGCACCTCAGGATGTGGCCCACAGGGAAATAAAAGAGATTATCAGATCCCAAATTAAGCCAGTTGGAGCTGGGAGAGCTAGAATGTCTCATTTGGAAACTTTTACTTGATTCTTGGGTGTTTTCCTCTTTTGGCTGCCCAACCCTCCCCCTGCCCCCAAAAAAATCAATATCAAGAGAATGAAAGTAAAACAGTCCCCCAGCCCAAATATAGACTGAAGGAAAACCAAATTCCAGATTATAGTCCTTAATCTCTCTTCCATTTAGGCGTAACTGTGTCATCAATTCTTCTTCAGAGACTGGAAGAATGGACAGGACATACTTCCAGGTATATCTTATTCCATATTTCTGGGAATAACAGGGCAAACATGTTTGACCACTAATTTAAAGACGCAGGGAGGAACCATTGAGAAGCATCCTGAGGACTAGCCCAGTATAATATTCTTTGACTCAGATGGTTTTGTGCAGCTACTCTTGCAGTTCGTCAGTCTGGAAAATGTTCCATGTTTAAAGGGAGACATTACTGAGGAATTTTTAATCATAATGAAATTACTTTTTCCTCACTCTTTATATTCAAACTATATATTACAATTATATGGCACTTTTTGTCCTGTAAAAAAAGATTAAGCTCTTTACCAATTTTCTGACTATTGCATCCTGAAACACAAAGCTTCTAGAATCGGGTTTGCAAGCACTTTCACCAAAGGCACAGTGGGCAAAAATACAATCTGGCTCTTTACTGCTACACCACACTAAGGACAGGAAATGCTTCTGTGTCAGACAAGATACAAAGGCACACAAGAAAACCCATTGACCAAGTACAAATTCCCCCTTTTTTTTTTTTTTCTCCTTTTTTTAACCATAGATGCACTTTAGGAATGAACACCAAACTCAAAATGGAGTTTTGCTCGAGTTAAAAACTGCAGGATTAGCCTGTTTCTTAGTTTCCTTTTCCTATGAAGAATTATAGTAACAAGGAGCAAGGGCGTGTACATCTGAAACTGTATAGGGAAAACAAGCAAATAAAAGTTGGCAAAGAGCTAGTTTATTGCAGGGAATAAGAGTCATACTGTGTTTGATTCTGAAGGCCTCCATCCCCCACATTACTAAGCCATACTGGGATACTAGAGGGACCTGTGCGCTAGGTAGCAGTATTTACAATGCCTCCAGGAGCAAAAGAAACACTCACCATAACAACATGTGTTATACCATTTCTATTGCAAAGCACCACCCAGAAAAGGGGGAGTGCTCAGATCCCCTTAGAAATTCCTTCTCAGATAACAGCCTTACGCCCAAATAGACATAGGTATAGTCATGATGATTAGCATATTGCTATTATAAAATATCTAACCGTTACCAGGCATCTCAACTAGATGCTCCCAATACCCAATTCATACATCCAGCTTCCCTCTTTGCCTCTTCCCAGTTGGGACTGAACTTGAAATTCAGCTGCAAATATTTCAACATTGATGATTCACCATTTAAAGGACGTCCAGGGAGGTTCTACAGTACCTCCAGACCAAGTTCTTTCCTCTGTATTTCCTTGGCTTGCTCGCAGGCTTATTACCCTCCAGAGAGAGCTGAGTTAGAGCACGTCCAGATACCATTGAGTTACAGGCCTATGGCTGTACTGATGAAGCCTGGTGTTCCTAATGATTATTACATACTGGAATCAGCTGAATGAGATGCTAAATTGCAATCTCATTCCCACACTGAGCCTCTCCACAGACACAGCTGATGTTGATCCTCAAGTAGAAGAATGGGAGGAGGAAGGAAGATCCAGCTGTTGCTCATTTGACTCAGAGAAACCACTTACTCTCTGATCTGAAAAATAACCTGAATAAAATAGTGTGTGCTAAATAATGTCCCCCACCCTTTCATTTAAAAGTGGTCACTGTCCATGAATCCAAAAATGTAACTAAAAAAATAATGGTGTATCCTGTTGCAAAATAGCCCCTTAAATAAATCTTCTTTTCCTCAATTATTGCAGATTTTTAAACCTTATTCTTCCTAGAAAGATTGGCAAAAATCTTCTTTAATATTGAGCTCTCTTAGGAGTAATATGGCTGATGCAGCATTACACATTTAGGCTCCAGATTCAAATAAAAAAAAAATGTTACCATGGCAAAGAGTCTTGCTGCAGGGACAACATAAACAATGCAAGGTTAAAGAAAAAAACATAAAGGTTCCCCAAAATATTTCAGAAGTCCTGCTATAGTGTAGGATTTTTCTTTTATTACATAATGGTGAGTTTGTTGCTGCTTTGGTAGAGTGATTGTGATGACACAGCCTAGACACTTATGAACACGTAGAAAATGTAAAAGCTTAATTGAGAATGCAAATTTCTAAATCAAAATGCCTCTGAGACCATGTTCTCACATATCTATGCCCATTTGTTAATGGAATACTGCTTTTATTACTATTGGTATTACGGTGTGTTGTGAGTCCCACATCGGGGATCAAAGAGAAGTCCACTGTATAAGGTGTTGCACAAATGTTGTTAAAAGGCAGGCTGTGCTCCAAAGTGTTTATAATCTTAGTGATAAGAAACTGGTGGTTCAAGAAAACAAATGAGATAATAGATGGTGTGAAAGGGGAAAGTTTGATAAGGGAACAGTAATATGAGCACAGTTGCTCAGACGATTTAATGTGCAACCTGTCTACCTGTTATCAATGAGTATTATTCTGTAGGCATCAAAGAACAAGTTTTTTTTAGGGAAGATTTGAAAAAAGTATCAAGTATCATTTATAGGCTTGGGGATGGATTGTACCACATATGAGAGAGAGGCATGAGAAAAAAACATGAAGGTGCTTATGAGGGTAGATTAACAGGTAGCAAAGCTAGGTTTGAGGTTAAAAGGTTTTCTCCATTGATGGAAAAACAATACGCAATTGGTAGGGCAGGGCTAAATTGGAAAAGATAAGAACAAGTCAGTAGAAGGGCTCCAGAGGCATGTGTGACATAGTCAAGTTGATAGGCCAGGATGATGATCTAAGCCACAGATTTTGTATGGATATTGGAAGGGTGAGGCCGCAAGAACCCAGGCCAGAGCCAAACAGATTGCTATACTTGAGATGAACTGAGGAAGTCTGGAAAAAGCATTGTATTGGTGTGGAGAAAGGAAAGATCAGATCTTTCCTATGTTATGTAAGAAGAAGCAGCGGGATTTGCATGTGGCCTAGAGGGGGAAGTCTAAAGAGAGGACAGTGTCACAAGGAGGTGGCCCAGATTACAGACTGAGGCAGTTAAGAGCAGTAACAGCATAAAAGGAAACTGCAGAAAAGGTGTACTGGGATTTGAGGGGGGGATAAGGATCCAAGAAGCAAAGTATGCAAAATGGGTGGGAACTTTAGAAGGGAGTGATAATAGGAAATGAGTAGAGTAAGCAAGTCAGTGAAGATGGTGAGAGCAGGAGAAGGAAGTCAGTCCGTGATGGAGCAGTGTGGTCAGAGCCATAAGTGAATGGCAGGAAGACACATAAACCATTAAGCTCTGAAACAGTAAATGAACAATTTCTTAAGCAGGATATTAATGGGAAAAGACTATGAAGCCAGAGAGGACTATTGTGACCACTTAAGCTGCCCTCTGCCCAATACTGGCCATAGCTCTTCGCTGAATTAATTCTTTGAACTTGTGTGTTAATTGGTATAAGGAAATACATTTATTGCATATATATTATCTTCCACAAACATCAATGAATGAGCAGTCTTGCAATCATCCACAGTGCATGCCCAGCACAGCTGGGGCTTTTTAGGCACGTGGCCATCTTGATGTAATTTACACATATCGGTCAGGTATCAGTCATCGCATGGTGCGATGGGCCTACAAAGTTCTGCAGAAATGATAAAGCTGCGTTGTTTCTGGCTTCCTATCAATGTTGAAGGAAACTGCTGTATTCTGCACTGATTTTCCTAGATCTGTGCTAACCACTTGCTTACTGGTGTTCTACCTACTACATCCAATACTTAAAAATGGCCTGAGGCAGCTGTTTTATGTGGATTCAGAGCCACATTAAAGAATTTAGAGGTCCTACACGCACCAAAACCCAGGCCTCTCTGGGACTCTGTATTCATTATAAAATAGTTCTCTATTCTTAACTGACTATAATCACCCTTGCTCCTGGAAGCAGAAGGAGCAGTATATGAACCCTTTGACAGCAGCATCTCTGCCCCAGACTGGCCTCTAGCTCTTTTTTATGTTTTTTGGGTTTTTTTTAAAGCTAAGATTCTCATAGTAAAAACAAGACTGAAGAGGATCTCTGTGGATCACCTAGTATAGTTCCCTAGTAGGATCATTAAAAAACTTCCAGTGACCTAAATATTCCACCACCCCTTTGCCATCCTCCTAGCTTCACCACCCTACTAGCTAGAAATTGCTTCCTAACATCCTTGTAGCAATTTAAGTTCATTCTTCTTGTCCTGTTCCCTGTGGACACGGAGGACAATTGATCACCACCCTCTTTTTGTATCTGAAGACTGTTATTAAGCCCCCCTCAGTCTTCTCTTCTCTAAACTAAACAACCCCAGTTCTCCCAACCTTTCTTCATCTGTCATGTTTTCTGAACCTCTAATAACTTTTGTTGCTCTCCCCTGGACTTTTTCTACTTTGACCATGTTTTTCTGGAAGTATGGTGTCCAAAACTGGACATAGTACTCTAGATGAGGCCTCACCACTCTTAAATAGAGTGGAAGGATCTTTTCCTATACTTTGCATATGGCATGCCTACTAATAAACTCCAGTATGCTGCTAGGTCACTTTGCAATGGTGTTATACTGTTTCTGTAGCTTGTAATCCACTATAACCCCCAGGTCCTTTTCTGCAGTGTTGCAGTCTAGCCAGCCATTCTCCATTTTGTATTTATGCATTTGATTGTTTCGTCTTAAGTGTAGCTTCTGGCCCTTGTCCTTATTGAATTTCATCCTATTTATTTTGGACCATTTTCCCAATGAATCAAGGTCATTTTGGATGCTAATCCTGCCCTATAAAGTGTCTACTACCCCACCCAGCTCAGTGTCTTCCTCAAATTTACTAAGAGTGCACTCAATTCTATCCTCCAAGTCATTAATAAAAATATTTAACAGGCTGACCCTAGGACAGACGTCTGGGGAATCCCATTTAGTACCTCCTCCCAGTTTGACATGGAGCCACTGATGACTACTCTTCGAGCAGAATTATCCAACCAGTTATTCATTTACCTTATAGTACTGCATTTAGATTGTGTGTCCATAACTTACTTATGCAGATGTTGGGAAAGCAGTATCAAAAACCTTACTAAAATAAAGATGGATCACATCTACTGCTCCCCACATCCACAAAGCTCATCACCCTATCACAAAAGGAAACCAACCTGATTTCCTTCTCTGACAAGGGAACGGGTTTTGTGACAAGAAGAATCAGGTGATGTGATGCACCTCAACTTTAGCAATCGCAGGCCTCCCAGAGTCCTGTCCTAGAGCTGATTCCCTTGACATGTGCTTCACAGGCCTATAATAAGGCCTTTGATCTGGTATCCCATGATATCCTCACAGGGAAATTGGAGGATTGCAGCTTAACTGCTCAACAGTTAGGTGGGTAGGAAGCTGGCTGCGGAGTAGGACCCAAGGAGTCCTAATGAATAGATCTGTGTTCTCATGGAGAGAAGTGGTCTGTGCTTGGCCCAGTGCTTTTCAACATCTTTATCAATGATTTGGATGTGGGGGTGAAGAGCTCACTGACCAAGTTCACAGACGAGACCAAGTTAAGGGGGAGCATGGTCATGCTTGAAGATAGGCTGCAGATACAGGGGGACCTAGACAGACTGGGGATGAACAACCCCTAACATACTTACAGGCTTGGTGGTGCCAAATTGACTAGCACCATGAATGAAAGGGACCTAGGGGTAATAATAGACCATAGTATGAACATAAGGTGTCAGTGTGGTGCTGTAGCCAGCAGGACAAACAATACCCTGGCACGCATCAACTGATACATCTAAAGCAAAACCAAGAAAGTGATTCTTCTGCTTTACTCAGCATTGGTGAGACTGCAGCTGGAGTACTGCATCCAGGTCTGGGCACCGCACTTCAACAAGGCCATGGAAAAGCTTGAGAGAGTCCAGAGAAGAGCAACCTGTATGATCACAGACTTGCAAGGGAAGCCATACAAGGAAAGGCTGAGGGACTTGGAGCTCTTCAGCCTAAAAAAGGGAGGGCCGAGAGGGGACTTGGTAGCAGCTTACCGCTACATCAGGGGAATACATCAAGGGCTTGGCAAACAACTGTTCACCAGGGCACCCTTGGGAAAAACCAGGAGTAATGGTCACAAACTCCTGGAAGATCGTTTCAGGCTCAACATTAGGAAAAACTTCTTCACAGTCAGGGGGTCCAGGCTGTGGAATAAGCTCCCTCCAGAGGTGGTGCAATCACCTACCCTGGAAATCTTCAAGAGGAGACTAGACAAGTCATGTTGCTGGGGTCACCTGACCTCAGTTGTCTTTCCTGCCTAGAGTGTGGGGACTGGACCTGATAATCTTGTGAGGTCCCTTCCAGCCCCTTACAATCTATGAATCTATACCTATGCCTTAATCCAGTCCCCTAGGGACTCAACCTCTTGTACAACACTTGCCAAACAAGCATTCAGCAGAACTTTTCAGTGTATCATAGTTGATACCCAAGAGGCATTGCAAAGATCTTATTGGCATTTTGCGCCTCTTTCCACTTATTCCTGCTTCTCATCCTCCGCATGCGTGTCAAGCAGGCTTTTCACACTGCCTAAGTAAAAGCAGGAAGACCATTGAGAGCACCAGAGAAACACTCTTCCTGCCCACAGTTCCTGTGTCCAGAATCACAATGACCATGAGCGACCAGGGAGAAATCCTGCAGCTCATCCCCTGCATTCCCAGGATGGGCCATGCCTGGTCATTCTGGACCAGCTCGACTCTTCTGTTTCCACACAGGAGCTGTGTGGGGACAGACAGGCCCAGGTCAGATAGACTGCAGCTGTCTAGCAAATGTTCCAGGAGCAGGCAAAAATGGATTTTCCAGATTTATTTTTAGGTTTGGCCAAACTTAGGCAACACTTCATGGAGACAGCAAAAGGCACAAGACCCTGATATCAAGACTTGCATTCACCCCTGCAGCATTTCAAGTCTCCATTCCAAAACAGAGGGACACCAGAACTTCTCGACCAAACAGCAAAGAGATTTTTCTTCAAACATAAGAAAAATCTATTTTCTCTCTAAACTTCATTCAGAAAAATACATGAACCTTTCCAAAAAAAATTCTACCTCAGACAGAGACCTGCCAGAAATGCTTCAACTCCAAGAGTTTAAGTTTGGCAAAGTTATGGGCAACTGAAAACAGGGTCTTGCGATAGAATTTTTTAGGCAGCCTTATGTCAGGCATTATTTGTGCTGCCTTTAATACTTTATTTTCTTTAACAGGAACTGTGTTGCAGGACTGCTGTATACCCTGGGGCTTCCTGTCTTTAATTTCCTTCAAATACAGTCTTGGTCTTAAGCCTTCCTTCCTAAATAACCTCTGTCTCTAATTATTTTTTTAACCAAAATTACAACTTAACAAGCACACATTCTCATGGGGCAGAGTCTTTAATTATCATGATGGCAATGCCCATTAAAACCTGAATTTCACAGCATTTCAATGACCAATTCAATAGGTCAGCAAATAATTATACAACCATCATTGCCAAAAATGGTTAAATACAATCTTTTAATAAGTCTTTATGGATACCTTTAAGTTGTGTTATTCTGTTACATCAACTGAACGATTGCTGTGGTGGGGATATTTATAAAGTCAGCAGCAAGAAGCTGCATATGCATAGTATTAAGTGGGTGCATAGCTTACTAAATCATTCAAAAGTCATGTCAAATTATTTTTAGTGGGATAAATTCTGCAGTTGTTTCTCAGTCTTTATTCAGGCAAAATTTTCATCGAAATCAACGGAAGAGCCAGATCTCACTGAAGACAATCCCTGAGCTGGAAAGAGAGAAGACCAGTTCTATGCTTTGCATACAACACCCCTACTAACATACTCCAGTATCCATTAGGTTGTCTTACAGTGGCAGTACACCGTTTCTAAATGTGTCTTTAGATCGTGGTTTAATCTTTTAGGACCACAGGACTGAGTTGGTCTTTCAGTATTTCAGGTAGTGGGAGCAGGCAAGCCCACTAATTATGCCCCTGCAACCTCTGAGGGCCGCTCCAATTCATCTCCCTTCCCAGTCTACCGATCAGCTTTTTGCTCCCTGCCCTGTGCTGTCTGACCAAGCTACTGCTCTGCTTTCTGCTTCTGGCCATGTGCTCCCTGGCTCTGCTGCTCTTCTTTCTGCTCCCTGCCCTCTTTGCTACTGTGCTGCCTGTCCCCTCCCCAATCTGCCACCCAGAGGCTGCCCATGACACCCCACTCCAAAGGATAAAAGCAGAGGTCTTTGCATTTTATTACATGCGAGGTCTGGATCTTCCAGAGAAAATGTAAGACAAGTTTGCTTCCATGTTCTTGGCCAAATTCTCAGCGTACAGGGCTGAGGTAGAGGTGGTGTTTATACTAATATACCATATTTTGAAGCTCTAAACTGGTTGTTTGCCTGACTACTGCTGTGTGCCTACTTTACAGTGGGCACGTCTATGCAAGACGCTACTGCACATTTATTTAATACTTGTATAATCAAGTACTAAATAAATGCACAGTAACCAGAGTTACTGTGCAGTAGCACTGGTGAACACCTGTTCAGTGACTCCAGTGCACAGTAGCCTAATAGTACTGCGCAGTAGCGTATTAGCACTGTCCGTGCTATTATGTATTACCGCACAGTACTATTCAGCTACTGCACAGTTAGTGTCTTGTGTAGATGCGCCCTGTGGTCTGTATTCCCAGGATAGAGTATTATTATAACTCTCATTTTTTTCAAAATGATGCTATAAAATACCCATCCAGTGTAAATCTGTTTAAAAGTGAATTTGGGACTCTCAGTCAGGTGCTACTAGAATACAAAAAATGAACAACAATATAATGATAAAGATACTTGATTGAACCTGACGGTGACATTCGCAGTTCATCCACACAACAGATACAGCCTGGAGAATGACACTGCAGTTTCCTCACTCTACCTGAATAAATGTGTCTGAACTCTGACTTAGAGGCACCATTGTAATAAAGCCAAGTGCTGCAGGCAATTACTGTATACATCATATTCTCATCCCAGGGCAGGATAGGACTAGTCCTCCAGATCCCAAAACAGGTCAGGACTATCTGAATTAAAGGAAAACTTTTAACTATTGCTAGTTTGAGGGTCAGCTATCCACTCTATAGCCTAGTAACAAAATGCTCTCTCTCCTCCTCCACCATCCGCACCCGTGTATGTGCACCAGCACATACAAGTACCCCCCTCACCTACGTGAGGATAGCTCAGTTTAAGCTGATTGTTAGTTTCTTCTCTCTCTCGATTGGGACTGCCAACAAGATTTTCAGTCATTTTGGGATACAGACTCATCTGCTGTGAGTTTTTCTGACAGACCTACTGACTCTTGTGCCTTTGGCCACTGCACAGCCACCAGACAATAATGGCTTTCAGTTGTCATAGATCTTGGATCAATTTGAACAGGGGAAGTAGAACTGGAGACATCCGTGTCCTTTTACCACACTCCCCAAGACACCCAGCCAGTTCCTCTACTATAAATGTTCATATTCTTCATGTGATATTAGGGGCTTCTGTGGGTTAAAAATTAAAAGTAATTTGCCTTTCCAGATAGACTAGTGACTAACAAAGCAACATTTCTCAAAGCCGCAGAGTCATGTCCTGGGAATAGAGAATTACCAGTTGTTTCCTCTCAGGCTCGTACTCAGATGGAGGGAAAACAAGTCAAATGCATAAATCTTTCCTTTAATCATCTGTTACATATACAGTGATGTTTTTAATCTCCAAATTTGAATATGGATGAACATTCCTGAAATACTTCATTACCTTCTTGAAGGTAAAGGCCTGACTCAAGGAAAACTGATCCATCTTAAAAGCAAAATAGAAAATAAAGGCTACACAAGTCTCCATGCATGTTATACTAGTCTAAATAAAATGATGACTAACATCACCTCAGCTTGAACTTTCCACAGCAATTAGCTAATGTATCTCAATTTATCTTTCCCTGACAGTTTATGATTTTAAGGAAATTTGAGATGTTTGTTTTTTAAAAAAGTGGACATTTTAGCACCATCTGCTGGTGTTAAAACTAGCTCTTGAAACTAAACACCAGCTACCTACTTCATTTTTATTCTCTCAAAGCCTACTTCTGGCTCTTATTAGTAAAGGTTAATTGCTTGCCTTTCAACTACAGATCTTGGGATTGGTCTTGTAGCTCATTTGAGTGAGACTTGCATCCTGATAAAATAAACCCTCTAGGGGCCATATGTCAAGAATGACACAACGTAGAAGAAATATCACATCTACAGTTATTTCCAGGAGTGCCTGTTTCTTAAGTTTAAAAAACAAAGAAACCTAATGTTCTGTAGGATAACCAGACTTTTTTTTTTTTTTATAAAAGCAAGGAAACCTAATATCATATGAGGTAATCAATTTGCTTTTTCTGAACTGCTTTGAATTTGATGTTATTTGGCTGCAGTATGATGTTGAGAATTTGAAGTCCAATACTCACAATCCCAAGCACTTTCTAAAATCACCTCCTTTGCCCCACCTGACTTCATCGTTCTGCCCTTTCTTAACCTGTCCACTGCCACATCCATTTCTTTGCCATACCCACGGATGCACTGGAGCAAAGTTTAAAAAGTGCCCCATCACCACCTTTCTGCAACTAATGGTGGGGGAAGTTAGGATCCACTTTGGCTCCTATGGTACATTCGAAAAGCTTCAGGGTTATGCCAGCCTAATGGCATTCAGGGATTCTCCTACATGGCAGGAATCTTGATCCCTTTGGATGTCTCATCATTCCCTCAGCACTGCTCTTCCAGGGAATGAGAGTGTGTTAAGGATCAGGCTTCTTGTTTTCACCTGAAAGGTGGTGATGGGGCACTTTTTAAACTTTGCATAAATCTATTTTGATAATATACCAAACTCTGCTTAGTCTGGATGGCCCTCTCATCTACTATCCCCACAGTCATCTATGTCTTTTCTTCCATGTTGCCTGATAAAGTATACCCTCTCAATCCAGATCTGCAGTCATTACTTTCACTTCATTTAATTTCCTCCTGAATATTCACATCTAGACTCTATCTTCCCTCTGGTGGTAGAAATGATTCTTCCGCTGAGAATGGCCTGTTACCTCCTCCCATAAGTTTATATCTGGGCTTCTTCTGTCTTTACATTGCACCATGTTATACACTAATAGTCTCTTCACTAACCAAGCCAGGGACCACTTGGTGCTCTGAAAATAAGGACCATGCCCTTGAGATAGACTTGGTATTGGATAAGCAGTCAGTGTAGGGTGCAAGTTTAACAGTGTAATACGTGTTGCTATGGTGTGCTTATTAAAGGGCTACGAAAATAATTGGGAACTTCTTGCGCTGCCAAAGGATCACATACATGCTTTTTAATTCAGATATGACTTGGGATGCAAGCTCCAGTATTGGACTATCCTGCTGTGATCAGCTTAAGCAGCTGCTGACCCAAGGAAACTAAATGGCCATGAAAACATTAATTGCCTCTTGCTTTCCCTCCCACCCACACAGATAAGGAAAGCAATGTCCATTCCCAGGCTGCCAATAAATTCTGCGTCCCAAAGAATGGTGACAGAAGGACTTTTCAGATAGATGGCTGGGGGTAAGTTTCAAAGTGGTGCTCAAGAGGGTCAAGTCAAAAATAAATCCGATTATTTGTTAAAAAAGATTTGTGCGTGTGTGCCCCCCACACTCACTGCTTTGAAATGGACCCCTTAATGTCTGGAGGGGACACAAGGCCTAGGGTCTTCTATGGTTTCAGAAGATAGAAAGGCCCTGACCTTTAATAAAGATAATTCTACATCAACAATTCTATTGCTTTTGCATAACCTTTTACATGAGACAGCTGACAAAAGGTGCAGTGCAGTAACCCAAACCGATTCTCTAAGAACTGTGGAGAATCCAAGAGCACCCTGGTTATATGAGCTGATGAACAAACTAACCTTATAGATTAGGGACAGGCACGGATCCAGTCGCTACGCTCACTCTTTACAGAGTACAAAAGAGGCCAGATTAGTAGTGTTAGCCCATCTGTAATTTTGGGCGATGGCTAACATCGGTTCTAAGTTTATCTGAATCACTTCATCCATCTCTAAATTACTCTTATAGATCTGCATATCAATTGCACATACACAGTGGCCATCAATAGCGCTAGAAGTCATTTAAGGGGTTGTCAGACATTGCAAATTTGGAATTTTAAAACTTTTTTTCCCATTGGAAAATGCTGTTTTATCTCATTAGAAACTATGAGAAAGAATTGTTTTTGACATTTCCCCATCCTGAGAAAGGTTGGAACACCTTCTGAATTCTTTTAAATAAAGAATTCAGTTGAACTTAAAATCAAAATTACTTTTTGATTTCTGACATTCAGATTAATTTCTAGTAAAAACACATACAAAATGAAAATGAAATATGTCATAGTAATATAAATGAAACATTTCAACTGACCTGATCCAATTCCTACCCTCAGATTTTCAGTTTACAATTATCTTCAAGACTGGATGGTTTTTAAAAAAAAAAAAAATTGAAAACTTGGACATTCTTGCAATTTTCTCTGCAGAAATGGGTGATGGGTATGGCTGTGTGGGGCTCTGCCAATGATTTGTGAAGATAATGTTTTTATTTGGCCTTGGGGAAACAGGAGGAGTTTTGACATTATGTTTTTAAAAAGTATGTTTTCAAAAAGGCTGTCATGGGCACCTAAAGCATTGAACTGGTGCACTTTCATTCTAGAATAGTGAAACTCCGAGTGAATGAATAGCTAAATGACATTTGGATCTAACTTTTCAATAGTTCAAAGTTCTGGCTTATTCTGATCCAAAAAGTTTGTCCAGACCTGCTTTCAGGTAGTAAGGATGAAATAAGTTTGCAGAATCCAAAAGGAGTATCATGCAGAAAGCAGTCTGCTCTACCAAGTTGGTTTCCCACTCAGTACTTTGTTGCCTATACAACGGTTTGCATGCCTTGAGCTGAGACAGCAGACAGTGGCATCACCATTTCCGGAAAGCCATAATTTTTGTGCATGTTTCATTTATGTACGCTTCAAAAAGCCACATTCTACATCAATCCCTGTTACTGCATCCATTGATGGAGCTGCTGTATCTCCCAGAAAAAGATCATTTCAGGACTTCAAGGTCGGTTATTTTCCAATGTAAATCCCAAGATTGTTAATGGGAAAATGAACACAGAGGAAGAAGCAGACTAACCCTTCAATAAATAAGCAATTTATTGTGTATATTATTGTATTGCTTAATTTATTTAAAATCAAGAATGGACAGTCGGTTCAACACTGTATGGGATAGAAGGAGAGAGCGTCCTAACCCAGAAATTCTCAATTTGAGAGGTTGAGCAAAGTCAACAATTGAAAACAAAATAAACTCAGGCACAAATAGTCCCAGCTAGTGGAAACGTATTGCAGAACAGCGGGAGTTCTGTCTATTAAAGTTCTAATGAGCCGTAGCACTAACCCTTGAAAAGTGTTCATAGACTAGGTGTGTTCTTTGGAGAGAATATAAGAATTGAAGCTTGCTACGTAAGGAAGGCTCTAAATCTAAGAAGCTGCTTAGGAGACACCCAAGTAGTTCATTGGGAAAATGATCAAAGGGAGTAGTCAGGGCTACGATGTTGCTGAAATGAAAATGAGACAGGAAGTGGTAAAATGTAAGGATGCAGTGTTATGGCTGAAGTTTAATGGGAGGGAATTTAACAGGTTACTGAAGATGAAGGGAAATTTCTAGAGGATCGCCAGAGACAGCGAGGTGACTGCGGACAATTTTTTGTGTGGTCGAACTTTGGGTAGTCTACAGGCTGAAAAGAAATAGGGCAGGTGTTGGTATGGTGAAGGGGATTGCTGATTAAGTGATAATCAAAAACTGAACAAGGGTATTAGTACAGGCAGGCACGGTTTTATGGAGTGATAGAGAGTGTGTTCACTGTTTTCATCCCCTCACTCCTGGATGGCTATGATAACTTCTTCTGCCAGATGTAAAGCCTGCTCATTACAGCAGGTTCTAGATTTAGCTGCAAACTGATACCTGTGTAGGTTGTGTGTAGATTCAAGGCAAGAGAGTCACAGCAGGAGGTGGTGGGGGAACACACAAGTTGTGCAACTCCTCCACCCCTAAACCAAAAGAAACAGAGACTTAATGTATCCCAAGGCCGCAGTGACTCTTCTGAGCCGCCCGTGCTGGGGAAAAGTGCAACTGGGCTGAGGCATCCCAGGTCCTAGCCAAAACACTTGAGACAGTCATCTTGCCCATGACCAGTAGTAACCAAGCAAGATGCAACCTCAGGAAAGGACGTGGCTCACAACAATAAAACAAGAGCTTTACCTGAGGGAGATGCCCTCTACTCATGTCAGGGCACACATCCAGTATGTATCTGCATGACACAGTGCAATAGCTTGCAGGGACCCCTCAACCTAGCTGTGAATGCATTAGGTCAGATACTGGAGTCTGAGGCCCTGTGTAGACAAAATGGGGCCCTAAATTGAAGCAGTGGGTTTTAAAAAACACTGTTTCAATTTAGGGCTGATTAAACCTCTGTTTCATGCACACACCCTGCTGACTTACCTGCCTCTCCAGTGGGGAGGGGAGGGGAAGCTGCTGGTGGGCAGAGCGGTCCCTGGGCTGCGGGGGAGATAGTGCTTCTCTCCGCGGCACTGGCGGCCCACCACCTGCCCGCAGGCATCCAGCTTGGGTGGTCCCACAGGGCACTGCAGCCATGGAGGGAAGCACCGGGCCCCCGCGCAGCTCAGGCAGGCGGGCTCTGGGGGGGAAATCAGGCTTGCCACTTTTTGGGGGGCAGAGTCAGGTTACCCGGGCTGCTGCCAGGCTGCCTGCAGGGCTGTGGAGCTGCACAGAGCCCAGTGCTTTGCTTTGCAGCTGTAGGGGCAGCAAACTAAAACTCCTCTTCAGCAAACTAAAACTACTTGGAGGACTTTTAGCTTGTGGTGCCCCAAGTCATTTAAGGCGCCTTACACCGCTGAATTTCCTACAGCAGCTGGAATCAATGCACAATACACCCCCGAGGCATGCAAACACCAACATTGTTAAAGTGGTGCCAAAGCATTTAGCCCACTTTAAAGTGTCGTGAAGACAGTAAGGGACAGAAATTAGTTTGGTCACTTTTGGTTCCAAAGCTAGTGCATGATCAACTGGCTTGGGTAACTGCAGCATTGCTACAAAATCAGCAGTCACAAAATTTATCCAAAACCTAATGCAAAATCTCAACTCTATCATGTATTATTCTGAACATTAGAGACAGCCCATGAAACCAAAGTTTAGATGTGGCTTTCAAAGAAGAGGTTTAGATCTAGGAGTTTGGTTCAAGTGCATTTCCAAAAAAAATTATATTATTTTCTTGTTCTCCCTAAAATATGCTCCTTTCTCCCAGAGTTAATGTTATAGTTTTTAGTTTGAGCTTAGGAAATGAGCAAAACAAATTCATTCAAAGAATGGTGATGACGTGGGAGTGGGAGAGGATATCACCGTTCCTATTTTAGATAGGTTCAAAGCCATCAGTAGGCAACCCCCAGCACAGGTGCCAGAGAGTGGCACATGATGGCATTTTGCTTGGCACACATGCATCAAGACAGACGACGGGGAAGGGGCTGGGGCTGCACTGCCATAACGGGAATCAGGCCCCTTGCAGCTTCCTCACCATCTACCCCGGCACACCAACATCTTACAAGTCAAGGTTGTGAGTGTTTTTGGCACTCTGTTCACAAACATTGCCGACCCCTGTTCTAAGCCCAAAATCTTTGACACTCTTTATGCTTTAAGACTGTTCCTTTAGGAAATAGGCAGCTGGAAGATCTGTATGTAAGATTCCCAGTTATTTACTCAGAAAGTTTTGGTTCTGGGTTCGTATTTTATCCAAAGAAAATGCATGATGTAACTCCAGATACTGTGTGTCAGAAAATTGAGAAAATCTGTTGTTATATTTGTTTCATTGAACCATCTGACCAGTAAATTATAGAGAAAATTTTGCATTTTAGAGGGATTAGCAAAATTAAAAACAGGTGATAGGAACAGACTTTAGACAAATCTGAAAGACCTATCTAAAGTCTGTTTTTTCACCAATTGTGTCACCTTGTAACCAAACATGTGAAATTCAAGAATAAAGCAAATCTTGCCTGGAAACAAGTACCCTCCTATCAAATAAATAAGTGAATAAAAATAAGACTTACAGCTTCTTGCTAGAATTTCCTATTTGCCGTCCCTCTCAGCTTTGGTTTCAAGCCTGGTCATTTTGGGGAAAAGAAATGTTATACCTGTTCATCTGACAAGGGCTCCTGAAGCAGCAGCTTATTTTTTCACATTTTAGAGAAGAAGAAAAGGAAACCTTCTCACATATAAAATATTTTAGCTTAATGGCTAATTCTTGGCTTAGCTGCAATTTTTCTTTCACAAAAAGTGCAACCTCCCAAGGTTTCCATGCTTTTGCAGGCAGCACAGAAAAACGTAAGTGCAGCAAGGATAGCTTTTGAGTTAGACGGGTGCCCTAGAATCCCTTACCTCATCTCCTTCCTCAAAGCCATTGTGCTAGTTTAAGTTCCAGCCTATACCAGCAGACCAGGAGGAAACTTCCCAAGTAACAGTGGGGAACAAGAAAAAAAAAAAATCAGGCACTGGAATACTTAGTTTTTACCATCTTGCTAACTATGATTTTTCACTGATGAATGAACAAAGATTGTAATGGATCAGCAGCCTATAATGCCAGCAGGGAATCAAACTCACCAATCTGTGGTTGTATTCTGGCAACCTGACATAAGGTGCAAATGATTCCTCACCTCCATCACATGAACAGTGTTGTACAACTGGCTAAGGGAATTCTTCCTCTAAGGTATTTTGGTACTATACAAAGCAGTGTAATACCCAATGATCTACTCTGATATACAAGATTCAGCACTAATTCAATATGTCAGTAAGTGGAAGCTCCCCAACCCCAGATAACAAAATTAAGCCATTGACAAAGACTCTGAGAACATAGATATCTCTTGATCTTAAGAGTAACAGTTCACTTGGAGTCACCAGGAACAATGGCCACAAGCTGAGGGAGGATAGGTTTAGGTTAGATATTAGGAAGAACTACTTCATGGTAAGGGTGGCCAGAGCCTGGAATAGGCTTCCCAGAGAGGTGGTGCTCTTACCTTCCCTGGAGATCTTCAAGAGGAGACTGGATGGGCACCTGGCTGGGATCTTATGACCCCTGCCACCCCCAGTGCTCCTTCCTGCCCATGGCAGGGGGTCAGACTCGATGACCTGTCCAGGTCCCTCCTGACTCCTTGATTCTATGACTCTATATGATCAGCAGCGATGGACAGGAGATGTCACATAAGCAGAGCTGGCCTTAGGGAAAATGATGCCCTGGACAAACTTGTATTTTGCCCCCACCCGCAGTCAGCAGTGCTGCTGTAGGAAGGCAGGAGTGTTGGGCACAGTCCAGTGAGGAGGCAGACTGACATAGTGTACCAGGCAGGCAGGTGGCAAGGCACCACTGCTGCTGTTGAAGAGCAAGGTGGGTGAACTGAAGCAGGTGCCACCCCACTCATGTGTGCCTGGCCCAGCTCCTCCTGAGCAGCAACTGGAGGTGGGGAGTGGGCTCAGCTGGGCACCGCTCCTACTACCTGGGGCTGGGATTGGCCAGGGTGGGGTAGGTGCTGCAAGCATGGGCTACTCACACGTGTGCATGTGTGGGAGTGTGTTGGTGTCCCCCTGACCAGGGCACCCTGGGTGGCTGACCATGTTGCCCGACCCTAAGGCCAGTTCTGTACATAAGGGTAAAAGTACCAGAGTTTTGGTTCAGACCACTTCCAAAATTCCCAAAGTTGAAGGAATTTGGAGCCAAGGCTTTGACTCTGGCCCAACTCTGCTTCCCAAAAAACACCATCTGGCTGGGAACGGCAAGCCCAGTTTTAAGTGTCAGGCATACCCAAATTCAGAATAGGAGCTGTGACTATACTGCAATGAAGCCCTACTTAAGGCACCACTGGCAATATCTGATTCTTTTCTAAGGAGGCTTATTAACGCTGCACAATTTGATTGAATAAGCTGGCAAACAAAACCTTAAGGTATTTCTCAGGTGGGAAAAAAAAGAAAACCCTGATCAGAATCCTTTCAAACCACTGTGAAAAAGTCTAAGCACAACCTCAATATAGCGTGATGAAATTTAAAAAGATGTCATGTAGTCCTGTCAGCCACATCTGTGACCCATATGCTGCATGTAACAAGAGCATGTGCCTTTACCTAAAGAGAACATTATATGTTGGATAAGGCAAGGGCAAATGTAAAAATGAAGTAGAACACCTTTCCATTACAAACACAGTTTGTTATTTGTGTCACATCAAAGAAAGAGTCTCTAGGAATTATTGCCCTCTGAAGTCATTTAATTATGATTAAGTGAACTAAGAACTAGTGTAAATGGTATTTTATACCCCAGTGAATTAAAGTATGAGATCTAGTCAAGGTGAATAAAATTTATGGCCAAAACTCATGCAACCTTACAGTAATTTCATGACACTTTTACTACCAGCCTAGCCATTGCAGTTCTTGAAATAATTAAACATACACAGGCAAATTCTATTCTTTGGACACTTACAAGAAACCTTGGGTAGAATAGAGGACAGGTTGCTTGCTTCTTGAGTGATTTATACAGTTCTCTTTCCATTATAGGAGGGACAAAGATAATGCAGGGCAAACATGAGCTCTGAGCTTGTTTAAGGAAAAGAGAAAGAGAGTTAGCATACGTGGATATACACACCTCTCTCTCTCAATTGAACCAAAACTGACCAGAACAAAACCTTCCCGTCACAAGGGGAGAACGTGTAGCCGATTCCAAACTCTTCTCTTCCAAAGAGCATGTTGGCTGTGCTGAGACCCAAACATGAAGCCAGCTGGGAGGTCTGTAGACTCATATATATAAAAGAAAAAAGGAAAAAAAAGGGGAAAAAAGACACACTCTGACCTTTCTGAGCCTTTAGCTCTACAAAGAAACATTTCCAGACATTTGTCTGCAATTCCTTTGAGAAGGTCCAATAAAAGGGAGAAATACAAAATGTGTCAAAAAGTATTACATTTCACAGTTTTTCCACCTGAGAAACACAGCTCCTCTTCCAGTGACATGTTAATCCAATCCTCTGTGACTGCGCAAAAAGACTCCAGGAAAGAGAGCATAATTGTCCGAAGTCCAGCTAAAGTGCAGAAACTTGGCTAGACAGGGAACGAGAAGGTGAAAGTTCCAGGTGGCTGCTGGGGAAGCAAAACAATGAAAAGAAGAATAAGCATGAATTATGAGAGTTGTAGAAATAAGGGTTGAAGCTGAATATTAATAATATAAGTGACCAAATATCTTTAGGATCAAGATTAGATCCCATGGAAACGCCCCGAGTTGTAAACCCATGAAGTCTTGCTTTCAAAGAATCTCTAAAAATGCTCCCGCAGCTAGTACAACCAGAAACCCATCCTAGGGGAAGCAGGATTTGCACACCCATACATTTATGCATATTTTGAATGTGCAAATATGTGAAGGCAAGCAAGTATCAACAAATATTACAAGTGTTTCTTTCAGAGACTGTTTAGGAGCTTAAACCCACATTTAGATGAATCTGTGTGGAATGGTAAAGCTAAAGAAGAAGCAGGTTATCTGTCCTCAGCTACCATAACCAGTTTGGCAACATTTACATATTGTTAAGATAAAGATTATTAAAGCCACCAAAATCTAAATTAGAACAAGTGTGCTGACCCATAAACTTGTGTTCAGTTTATAGTTTTGTTCATCTCAGCCCATCTTCATCCACTGTAGATCAGTGAAACCTTCTTTGTCTAGAACTAATACATGACTTCATTAGTTTGCTTTGTAATAATACTGTCCCAAAAGGATGTTGATGACACTAAATTAAATATTTTGAGCATCCAATATATAGTATGTGATGTTTCCCAACCCATAGCTAGTTCACTCAGGGAGTGTCCACACGTCGCCCTATGGTGACGTAGCAATGCAGTACATTGCCGTACGGCACGCTACAGCAACATAGTGATCACACAGGTCTACATGTGATCTCCAGCAACATCACCATACCAGTGTGCTCCCCAGCTATAGCATGCTGCTACAGCGACATAGCAGCAAAATCTAACCGTGCGCCGGGCCCATACTGCACCATGCTTTAATACGTCCAAAAGGAAGTACTAAAGCATGGCAACATGTAAATATGGCCTGAGAAAACTATCCGGTGACCTCGTATAATACACCAATCCTGCAGAACAGAATCGATTCTCGTGCAATTTTGTTGAGGTGTCTATTCTCAGTTGGACTGTTTTCAAATGGTCAGAATCTCACTTAACGTACTTTATGAGATTGCCAGCACCATTGGCTACATTATGAATTTAATAACAGAAACAGATTTGAGCTTTTTTCCTCTATCCCAAACACAGATACATCAATGCCACTCCAAACAGCCTTTACCACCCATCAGCCGGGAGCAGCTTTCCTGAATCTGCCCACTGTCCCTTGCCTCTAGCTCTTCATTTTCCTCTGTTATATACTGCTTAAGCTCTACAGGTTGATAGTATTATCTCTGAAGTACAATTTATAAAAGATTAAAAGAAGTGTTTAATGCCATGAACGGTTTCTAGTGGTGAGGCAGGGGGCTGGACATAGGCATTTACCATGGTACAAACTGTAACATTAAAGACCAATCGCTATGCCCCTCAGTCAACAGAAGCCTAAATGTTGCACAAAACAAGACTCAAAATGAGAGGACGGTGGAAATAGTAAACTTTTTCTCTCTGTGTAATGCACCTTTAAATGGCTAAAGATTTAATTGTGGCTGCTGAGACCAGAAGTCATTTTGTGTCACAGCAGACCGTCACACGGAAGAGATACACACACACACTGCCTCTCAAGGAGACAGTGTTTTGTTCTTTCTTGCTTGCCAATTTTGCTGAAACAAAATCCTTCATACCACAAGTCTATAGCTGTTCTCTAAAGATAAAAAATAAAATATAAGGTAGAAAGTAATAAGTGTACCTGTCTGGGATAGCGTTATATTCAGGGACTGACATAACTCCTAAGTAGCTTAATATCTTTATTCTGCACTAAGATAAACAGTTTATCCAGTGAGGGTTCACTGGCGTACAGAATGAAACAATAACAGGGAAGTGAATTCACAAGTGTGTATCAGAAAGATGAAAGTGAAGGAAATGTTTGTTCATATCTGTATATGTCCATAGAGCAGATACTGCATCTTGATGTACATGTTGCATTTCTATTGGCATCTCTGGCTATACTGTCTCATGTGACTTTGCAGTGCTTTGCACCAAAGTTATCAGAGAACATTGGTTCTCTCTTGTCAAACTAAGTTGGCTCTAGCTCCAGATGAAAGGGGCACATGTGAATGAATGGGCTCGACTAGCCCATGTACCTTCCATCTGCAGACTTCCCTAGATGTGGGCTCTATGCTGTGTTGCCTTCAAGAGATATTTGCTCATAAGCACAATTTACTCAGAGATGTGCCTGCAAAATCAGCCTGCAATACCGTTACCCCGAGGAAAAACAAAAAGAAGAAACATAAGGTAAGATTGGAAATTAAAAAGCAAAAAAGATAGAAATCATCAAAACCAAAAATATGTTTAAAGCCAAACAATACAGGAAAGTTTAGACTGTCTTAAACAAAAGACATTCCCATGCACCTTTTCCAGCAGCTGCCTACTCCCTCTCCATGACGGTGTTGGAAAGAAAACTCCTACACCCCTCCCTTCCCTCCCTCTGTTATCGTTGTCTTGGCAGATTTCTTCACACCCTTCATTAAGCCTGATTCTCTTGCTCATTAGGTAAAGCCAGCATGATTTCCATTTGATGCTTTGTATCACTGTTCGTCTCAGGGAAAGTACAGTAACGCCTTCCACCAGCGATTCCCAATTTAGCAGGTCTGTGACTGTACAGTATCAGGGAAAGCACAGCTGGAGAAATAAAACCCGTGTAAATAGCTAAAAAGATAGGTAAAAGTCTGGGCACAGATCCAAAAACACTAAACTATAGACTCCCAACATCTGGTTCAGGGTGGACTCCCTAACACTGAGTAAGGAAAGACTGGAAAAAAAAAGAAAGAAAAAATTATTACTGCACATTTTTCATGGTTTTTTTTTCTTTTTTGATTTAACAAAAATGTTTCAAATTGTTACAGCTAGGTTCCCTATTCTTGTTACCTCCTGCTCAGTTTAATTAAAAAGAATTGGTATCTTGAAAAGGCTTCTGACCACCCTAGAGTTTCATACTTGTATATTTTATTGTGATGAAAGCAAATGGTGGGTAAAGAATTCCAATCATGCTGATTATTCAGTGTCTTTTTTTTCTTATCTGGGACTGTGTTTATAATAACATCTGTGTGATAGCTTTTTACTGATCTCTGCTGTCTTCCTATGAATTGCTAAGCACCTTCCAGTCCTGTTTACTTCTAAAGGAGATGATGGTGCTTAATACCAGTGACATTTAGGACTTCAACCTTATCAGACCATTACTTTGAGAAAGCTCAAGAAGGTTTCTGGTTTAACCATTATACTGTCTGAATAGCTGAGCGGTTTTGTTGCTTGATGAAACTAGAGATGGAATGAGGAATTCTTCAAAAGCACATAAGTGGCATAAATTCAATTAACTTTCAGTGGCTTCAATGGGATTTTTGTTCCTATACTGCTATGGCTCTTTTGAAAATCTCACCCCACAACATTTAGTTTAAAAAAAGAAGCAGCTTTCCACAATATACGCACCGGAGATGTTAAGCTGAAATTTACACATTGCCTCCAGTCTCCAATAGTCTCAGAGAGTGCATCCACGGCCGTGTCCAGGGCCACGTGGCTGTGCCTACAACAGGCCATGGCACATCACCACCTGACCCTCATGCAGAACAGGCTCGGTTGGCCTGATGCGACCCAGCCTGGCCTGCCCAGCGAGTACGTACCTTTGGACAGGAGCCGTGTATCCTGGAGCCGTGCTTCCCAGTCTCGTCCAAAGGCATGCTAGCAAGCCATGCTAGGTTGGGTCCAGCCGGGCCTATTCTCCCTGCACAGACTGTGGGTCTGGCAGCTCTCCCGCCAGCATGGCCCAGTTCATGCCACATGTGGGGGGGAGATAGTGGGCATGTGGTGGCCTCCCCACAAACCCCACATCCCCCCCACACCCACCCACACACCCCACATCCCTCCACCCCACTCCTGCAAACCCCACACCACCCCCACACCCACCCACATAACTTCACACTCCCCTCCTGCAAACCTCACCCCCCCCATCACCCAGTGTGTCCAGCTGCCAGGTAGGACAAGACGTGCTATCCCTGCACAAAGCCAGCTGTCCCCATATCCTGGTTAGTGAAGTGGTCAGGTGGAGCTCTAATTTTTCTATGATAAGAAAGCCAAAAGAAAATATCAAAGCATATAGAGATTTAGAATTTATTTTCTTATGATGATACAGACACTGGTAGGCTTCCAAATTGTTTTAAAATTGCAAATATATTGCCCAACTGATCTCTCTCTCTCTCTCTTTCTCTCTCTCTCTCTCTATATATATGTATATCTATATAGCTATATAGTGGTCTTTTGTTTTAATTGTGCAAGAACTTGGATTTTGGAGTATTTTAAAGAGTGAATTTGTGAATTTTTTTACCGGAGAATTTGCAGTTTTTAAATAGGGAACACCAGCATTCCTGCTAGTGGCAGGACCCAGGCAGAGGAGCTTGCTCAGGTATGGCACCTGGGGCCCAGCTGGAGGGTAAATGGGGTTTCATAGTTTCATAGTAGCTAGGGTCAGGAGGGACCTGAACAGATCATCTAGCCTGACCCCTGGTCACAGGCAGGAATGAATGCTGGGTTCACAAGACCCCAGACAGGTGATCATCCAACCTCCTCTTGAATTTAGCCAAGGTAGGGGCGAGGAACACTTCCCTGGGAAGCTGGTTCCAGATTTTGGCCACCCTAACTGTAAAATATTGCCTTCTGATCTCTAACCTATTCTCCATCAGCTTATTACCATTGTTGCTCGTCACCCCAGATGGTGCTGGGGAGAATAGGGCTCTTCCTATTTGCTGATGATCTCCCCTGATGAATTTGTAGGCAGCCACCAGGTCCTCCCTCAGCCTCCTCTTGCACAGGTTCAGGTCCCTCAGTCTCTCCTCGTAGGGCCTGTCCTGCTGCCCTCTTACCAAGTGGGTGGCCCTCCTCTGAACCCTCTCCAGGCTGACCACATCCCGTTTGAAGTGTGGCGCCCAGTACTGGATGCAGTACTCCAACTGCAGCCTGACCAAAGTCACATAGAGTGGGAGTATCACCTCTCTGGACCAGCTTGAGATGCACTCCAAGATCCCTTTCCGCCTCTGTGCTTTCAAGAGGGGAACTCCCCAGCCTGTATGTATGCTGTGGATTCCTTCTCCCAAGGTGCAACACCCTGCATTTGTCTTCATTGAACCCCATCCTATTCTCGTCTGCCCACTTCTGCAGTCTGTCTAAATCTGTTT
>NW_017729029.1:44848598-44862667 GCF_001723915.1 Gavialis gangeticus
AGGGGCAAAGAAACTGTTAAAAATATCAGCTTTCTTGTCTGGCGTAGCCACAAGATTACTGTTTGCATCTTGCAGGGGCCTCACATTGCCTGGTGCCCTCTTCTTGCTCCAAGTGTACTTGAAAAAGGACTTTTTGTCGTCCTTAATCCTGGACGCTAGCTTGAGTTCCACCTTTACCTTGGCCTTCCTAATAGCCCTCCTACAGTCATGGGCCGAGGAGGAGTACTCCTCCTTGGTGATAGCTCCTCCCTTCCACTGGTTGTATGCCCCCCTTTTAGTCCTCAAGCATTGCTGAATGCCCTTGCTGAGCTAAGGGGGTTTCTGAGCACACTTGCACCCGTTGCTTTTCTCAGGGACTCTTATCCTTTGAGCCTGGAGGATCGCCCCCTTAAGGTATGAGCATCCCTCGTGGACTCCCAACTCCTCTACCTTCTGGGCTCTCAGTGCCTCCCCCAGTAGTCTCCTAAGCTCATTGAAGTTGGCCCTTCTGAAGTCAAGGTGGCTGACCTCCTGGCCATTTGGGGCCAGAAGGATGCTTTGACAGTTCAAAGCAGGCCACCAAACTGAGAACATCTTCTGGGCAATAGCTGCCCAGATGGCAGGCCTGGGGCACACATGGCAGCAGTGCTGCACAAAGGCCAACTCTGTAGCCACAGCCCATTGGCAGCTGGCCCAGAGGAGCAGATGCCTCTACTGTGGCCATGCAGTCCCTGTCCAGGTCTGTCAGGCACACAGCCTTGGGGCCATGTGCTGTCGCAGGTAGCAGCAGGTCATATCCAGGCAGCAGCCCCCACTGCCAGACTGCTGCAGTGGGTAGAGGGTGCAGGGAACTATAGATTAGGGCTGCTTCAGCAGTCCAGCTGGCACAAGGGGCTAGTGTCCCCAGATATCAATTGACTGGGCCCCAGAAGTTCCTGTCTATTTGTATCTTTCAATCATCATGGGCCCTAAGGCCCACCCAGCTAACTAATAGCCCCTACTGTGTGGGGCCAACGGATGAAAGATACAACACAATTCTTGGAACAAAGGCAAAAAACAGGACAGGAGTGATGTGAGGGTCACCCCAGAAGATTCTGAGTGCAAGTAGCCTTGAGTTGCTTGCCAGGGCAGCTTTTTATACTGCTGGGACCAGGCTCTAGCTCCCCCTGGCTGCAGATCTGGGAGGAGCTTGGCAGGGTCATTTTGCCCCAAGTGGCACAAATTACCCCACACCAAAGTGCATGTCCAGCCATGTGCACTGAGGCAAAAATCCCCACACAAATTTGTGCCAGTCCTATTGCTGCTGCAAGCACACATGCCTGCATGTGGGGATGCACCCAGAAGGCTTATCAAACCGAATGGTTATTAAGAAACTCCCATTGCACTTGTGAGTTTGAATCTTAACATAAATTAGTGCTTGTATGCTTTTCAACCTATAACATAAATACAAATAGGGGAGACAGACAGACAGATAATAGGTTGGGCTGCATAAAATATGACGTAAAGGCTAATCTTTACATTTAGCCAGGAGTTTCATTCTTCTGCCTTCTCCTAAAGCATGTGTAGAATTGTGTTAATTAGCTCAGAATTTGTTTCTGTAAGGACTTCTTTATTGTGAACAATACTGAGTGTTTTCTTCCAACTTTCAAACAATGTTTAAAAAATGTGGACTAGTGTTAAATGCCATGATACACAGATCGATCTTAGTTATTACGTGTTGCCACTGAGATTGCAAATATGCCATGAATAGCAAAGTATGGTTCCATGATGATCTTTCATAACTGAAAAGTGAATTTTGTTGCATCTTGAGACTCTATGGAGATAAAAAAACCCTCTGAGAAATACCAATAAGCCACTAGGAGAACTGTAGTCCTCAAAGGTACGTGTATGATTTTCTCCTTATGTTTTGAGCTTCAAGAAGCTGTTAACACCATAGGATTATGTGTATTATACAAGACGTTCAAATCATAATTCTAATTCTGAACCTAGTTGATTTAGATAATGTCAATTTACACAATATAGTTTATAACTGCCCACAACTGTCACTCAGCTAGGTAATGGTCAGAAAATACTGGACTGGTGTCCAGCTGCCCGAGACAGGACCATAAGAATAAAGCAGTTCACAAAGCATTGACCATGCACCCAAACTACCGATCGTTAACATCTTTGTGCCACGTGGTTGTTATAGGGCCTTTATCTATTTGCAATAGCAAAATAAAAAAATTCAGTTTGGGTTGTTGGTTTACACAGTTCAGAGGCTGAACTGTGGTCTGTCTTTCCATCAGAAACTCAGGAGGCAGTTCAGCCATTGTGTTACTCCAACAAATCAATTGCCACCCTTGACTTCCACACTAAACTAAAAGAACAGTCGCGGATGAAAAATGGCATTTCGGATAAAACAGAAAACATCCTTCCCTTGCATTCTAACCAAATGTTATAATAAAACAGAACAACTTTAAGGGACAAGGTAGTCTTCAGCATTGACGATGTTTGTTTATTGCATTATGCTCAGCTTGGAAAGCCCGGGTTCATTTTCATTTCTAGTCAGTGTCCCGGTGGGGTTCTTCTGCACTAGCCATTGTTCCAGTGTCTGGGGCAGCAAAACTGGAGGGTAACGTTGAGCCTCCTTAGAGGGGAAAAAAAAATCTCACTAAAAAATTTCATAGATTTCATAGACATTAGGGCTGGAAGGGACCTCAAAAGATCATTGAGTCCAGCCCCCTGCCCCAGGGGCAGGAAGTCAGCTGGGGTCATAGGATCCCAGCAAGATAAACATCCAAATTTCTCGTGAAGGCATTCAAAGTAGGTTAAAAAAAACCCTCTTCAAGTATATTCAGAAAACTGTAGTAAAACATAGAATGTATATTTGCAGCCTACCCAGCAAAAAGATCTCAGCAAAATGCCTCAAAATAATCAAAATGAAGGTATATCCTGCCTTTACCTTTATCCCACCTTATACACAGCTTTATATGCAAATTGACCAACAACTTGTTGAGGCAAATTCATAGCTACAATGCAAATGAAGGCAAATACACTAAGCTGGATAATTTACAAGGAAGTCGTTTTATATTTCTCAGACCTCAGGCTTTTCACCACCTGGACACCAGTTCTAAAGAGATGACCTCATCATTTATCATTTTACCTTTCAGTGCTTTACTTAATACATGACCTGCTCAGTAAAATATTTGCAGACTTGGTACTCTGGTACTCTATCCCATTACAAAGGCACTCATAACATTTCACATGTCTTTCATGCAGGTGGTCCTCTGTTCTAAGGGCCAAACAGAGTATAAAGTTAGGCTAGTTCAGCAGTGTCTGAACTGAAGGTATCTGAACTGAAAAGAGGGTATATGGTAACCACAGATGCCAAGTTTAGCTATACATTTCAAAGATAGTGCTAATTTATTTATTTGGCTTACAGTGACCAAATCCATCTGTCCAGTACAAATTATCAACCACAAGCTGTCTACGAGTCACTAAGAATCAACTTTTTTTATTAAAATTGTTCACATATGTACTGCAAAAAGGTATATTAAAAATTGTCCAACTCTTTCAAGCAGTTCTATTCCATTACATTTTATGAGTAAACATGTCTGAGGAGGAAGAAAAGAGGGGAAAAGAAAAATATCAGATACTTTTATGTTTGCAGTTTATTTTTAGAACATTTAACAGTGTACAGCTCAATACCTTTTCAGTTCATTTCTCCACTTTTCTCTTTATTCCAAGGAAATATTTCCTGTGCTAGATGATCTCTCTCTAAATAGCTTTATATGAGATCTATATGTAAATATCTTTAGACACAGCAAGTTAACATTTATAACCAGCAAAAAGTGTCCATTAGTGCCAGTATCTACATAGAGGAATCTACACAGTTGCACAAGTGGATTTGATCTTTATTTATTTATTTTCTTTGCTATGGTAGTAGATCTGAAACTTGGTACAGAAGACACTCAGTCCCGACAGATACTGGCTGGCTGCATCTACGAGACGCTGACTGCACAGACGTTACTAAACAGTACTGTGCTAAACAAGTATAGTAATGAGTGTTACTGCGCAGTTACGCCAAGGAACAGATTTTTCGTGACACTGACTGCGCAGTAGCTTGTGACTACTGCGCAGTAGCATCACGTCATGCTTCCTGCCATGCAACGCTTCTGCATGGTGGTCATGGGCTACTGTGCAGTAAGTGTCTTGGGTAGACGTGGCCCCTATGGATAAGGCCACAGCTACAGCAGACAGTTATGGGGACACACCACCTGTCATGATTAGCCCCCTCCAAAAGGGGGCTATATAACTAAGTCAAGAAAGGGATATGAATAAGCTTCCTTATACAGTTGTTCAGTATGAGACCTGGCACCCATTCAGTTGCAATACAGGGCCTCTCCTCAAACAGAGGCTGTCAGTGTATCCTAGGTCTAAAGATGCACAGAGCACAGTGTGGCAAAGTGGGGTCCCAGACCAGCCACAGTGCTAGTTTCCCCACCTGCCTTTGGACACACCACCCACCTGTCTCTCCTGCCCCACTTTGTTGTTAATTAATTAAGTTGTCAATTAAGGTGGGAGACTGCCCAGTCTTGCCCCGATGCCAGGGGGCGCTATCTGTGGCTCCGTTCCTCCCCTACACCGCAACTCAAGCCTCGCAGATGGCATCCAGATGACAGTACTCCCGGCTTACAGCCAGACCAAGCTTAGGCCTTTGTTGCAGAGCACCTCGGTGCTCTGCTCCTATAGAGAGGGGAGGTGTGTAGCAGGGCACTGAGATGCCTGCTACTTGTGGAGCAGCAAGTAAGGAGCCCAGCTGCTGGTTGCCAAGGCAGCCACAGTAGTAATAAAGAAGCACAGCTGCGGGTTGCCAGGGAAACCAGTGAGTCAGCTGACCGGAAGGGGCAGGGCCTGGCTCCCATTTAAACCCAGGCTGAGGCCAGGCAGGTGGTTCCCTGCCAGTAGCCATAGGGGTGGGAACTCTGCCGGAGCGAGGAAAAGGAAGAGGCCAGGATGTAAGGGCAGTTGTTATGGGTGAGAGAGGGAGAAACCCTGTGACAGGCTTGAATGTGGTTACAGCCGGATGGCTTAGTTTGTTATAGCCAAGGGGCTTCAGTTTGTGTTGATGGTTTACTGTTTACAACCGGAGGACTGGGTGAGGCTATTAGGGGTTGGAGGAGGCCTCGTAGGGGACCCACAGTAGCGTGGGGACCCCGGTGCCAGAGAAGGCACAGCAGTTGGGGTGCACTGACCCCAGCTCTGAGAAGGGGAGCGGAGAATTGGAGGCCAGGTAAGGCCGAGGCCGCCTGAGCCCTGCAAGGGGGTTCGAGACCCCGAGGAGGAGAGTTGGGGCCAGGCACAGCTAAGGCCACCTGAGCCCCAAGGCTGTGGTAACCCCAAAGCAAGGGGGTCAGTGTGAGGAGGCCCCAGAGCAAAGGGGGCAGCATTTGAAGGGTGCCTGTGGGCCACAGTTATGAGACAAGGCTGCGGAAAGCTGGAGTGCCTGTGGGGCGCAGTTGCGAGATAAGGGCTGCGGAGATCCCGAGCGCCAGAGAGGGCGCAGAGAGCCAGACAGACCGAACAAAGTCTGGGATATCAGCGAGGCTTGGGGTGTGGAAAGGGGTGGTTGGAGCCATGCATAGCCCATAAGGCTGGGGGCGCAGGAACACCCCTTAGTGCAACAGAGCTAATGCACAGGAGTAGAACCATGTCCAAGAAGACGAGAGACAGCCTCCCCTATTTATATATGTATAAGATCAAGATGTGGCGGGCGAGAATGAGGATGCTTTGAGATGAATTTGGCACAGTAGGGGGTGCTAGGGGAGATCACGGCCACCCTAAGACCCCGCTCCATGACAGCCTTATTGCCAGGCCTCAGTCACACACACACACATTCATACCGCCCTCCTCTCACTACTGCCTCACACACTCCACCCCCTCTCACAGGGTCTCTTTCATGCATCGACAACTTATACTGCCTTGCTCCCTCTTGGAGCGGGCCCCTTAGGCCATAGGCTTTAGCTAGATCATACCTTGGGTGGCAGATGTACCATCTCTTGGGCCTCTCCTGTGACCCTCACCAGGGTAGTGGCCAGCCAATTACCCAACCGGGTCTAAGCTTGCCCTGGCTCCTTCTGGGGCAACTCTATACATACAGACATACTGGGCTCCCTGCCCTCTGGTTTTCCCCCTCCCTGGGGCTCCACACCACCCCCTCACTGGAGCTTCCCCCTCACTGGGGCTCCACATCTCACACCGCCCCCTCACTGAGGCCACTCCCCTACTGGGGCTCCACATCTCCACCCCCTCACTGGGGCCATGGGGCTTCCCTCCCTGGTGGGCTCAGGTGGTTGTACCCATGCCTGGCCCCAACTACCTCTCCTCAAGGTCTTGTAACCCCCACAGGGCTCATGTGGCCACAGCCATACTTGGCCCCTGCTCTCACTCCTTGGTCTCCTGTACCCCACTGGGCTCAGGTGGCCGCAGCCGTGCTTGGCCCCAACTACCTCTGATGTTAACTCTCACTCCTCGGGGTCTTGCCCCCCCACAGAGCTCAGGTGGCTACAGCCGTACCTGGCCCTAACTACCTCTGATGATAAACGACCCACCCGAAGGTGAGGGCTGGGGTTAAGGCGCCCCTACCCACCTTTCACCAGGGTGGTAACTGGCCTGGCATTTCCTGGGGGCTCCCGTGCCACTGACAGCCCCACCAGGCCACCCACTCCCGGCAGGGTGCAGTTTTAAGTCATGCCCAGGACCAGGAGCCTCCAAGCCATCCCCTACAGCTCCTACCCTTACCTCCAGGATGTTGCATGCAGCCTTGCAGCCAGGCAATGTCACTGCCTGGCCTGCCAATAGGGAACTGCTTTGTTTATGTAGGTGGCCAGAGATCTAAAATGGCCGCTGCAATCAAGCACCTGCTGGCTGCTCAGCTCAGCTCTTAAAGTGGCAGGCACTGACAGTGCCCTGCCACACATCTCCCCGCCTTAAAGTGGCAGGCACTAACGGTGATCTGCCACACACAGGACTTGGAATTCAACTTGGCAGAGCCAGGCCGGTGTTCAGAATGGAAATGTGAGACCTATCCGTATGGCATAAATTATCAAAAGCAGCTCAATCTCTGAGCTCCAGGTTAAGACACTCTTGTCTTACTAGAAATAACAATAACAATAATCCACTCTTAAAGACATTAAGCAGCCGTAACAGCAACAGATGGAGCTGCAAGTACTAAGTGCCTTCAAAAATGAAGATAAGCCAACATGTCTATAACATGTACCTACAAACAGTTATTCCTGAGAGTGTCCAGTCTCAGCATTCACTAGGCTGTTTTTTTCTAAATCCATAATGTTCATAAGTCTATTTCAAGTGCACCATTTTGAGCAAGGGTGTAGGTTGTAGCCGTGTTGGTCTAAGGACATAGGCAGACAAGGTTCTTTGGGTGAATCTGATATCTTTTATTAGACCAACTACAATAGTTGGAAAACAATTATGAAGCAAGCTTTCAGGTTCAAAAACCCTTCGTCGGGCTAAGGAAGTGTCTGCAGTTGGTGTGTGCTCTTCCTGGATGGAATGAAACAGCCCATGAGCCTTTCCAGAGACGAGCCTATGAACTCCACTTCATCAACCTCCTGGATACTAAAAATCATGAACTAAATATAGACATTGGATTTATGACACATTATAACCTGCCTGACATCTGGCTCCCCAGGTATCTCTCCGCTATTCATCCCCCTTCTCTCTCCCCCACCCCGCCCCCAGCCTGTCTCTCATCCATTGACTCCTCAGTCTACGTTTTCACTGACTACCTATCTTGTATGCATACCAGACCAGCCTCTGGCTTCTTTACTTTTCATTCTATCCAGGAAGAGCACACACCGACTACAGAAACTTCCTTAGCCTGATGAAGGGTTTTTGAACCCAAAAGCTTGCTTAATAATTGTTTTCCACTATTTAAGTTGGTCTAATAAAAGATATCAGATTCACCCAAAGAACCATTTTGAGCAAAATATTCCAACTGTTTTTTTTATGGCACATCTTCCATTTGAAGATCTCAAAAGGCTTCATAATCATTACTATTCTTACTTTCTAGACAGAGAAAAGGGGCACAAAACACTGCAAGGACTTGCTGGAAGTTTCCCAGTAATTCAGTGCCAGACAACTATGCATTTGAGTTCCAGACTCCAACCAGAAGCCTACAATGGCTCCCAGAATATCACAAAGGTTGTTTATTTCAGATCTTACACTGTTTTTAGAAGTGAACTGCATTTTTGCAACCCCAGATCACAGAGGAATGGTCACCACCTGCAGAAGCACACATTTCAGTGCTCTCCTGAACTGTGATCTTCATGCTTAGCTATGATTATACAAGAGCTATGAAGCGAGAAAAAGATACTGCACTTGTGTATAATAAGCCCTGCTAGAGGGGTAGGGATGGCTGTGCAGTTTAAGTGAGGGCAGCCTACAGTTCACCTATCTGGAGAGGAAGGTAGTGAAGGTTATATAAGCAAAGTCACTAGTGGAATGCGAGGAATGTACACAGAGGGTGTGCCCGGAGCAGGGCAAGCATGTGAAGCTGCGGGAGCTCAGGGGCAAGCTCTGGATGCAGGTTGAGCAAGTTGTTTGACAAAAGGAGCTACTTTTTAGAAATGCAATGAGTCTACTATGTCCCAGCTGGTGGTGAAGTCCCTCGATTCACCACTGAGAAGCCATCAGCCACCACCTTGGGCAATGCAGCATGATGCATATTCTAATGCTATAATAATAAACATCTTCATGCATCCTCTACCCACTTCCATAGATGAGAGATTTACACAATTATGTGGCAATTCAATCACTCACGGGACTCAAAGCAGAGGATGAAAAAAAAGACCTGCCCAATATTTTGAGAAGTGTTAGGAGTTGGTAACTTTTTTTCTCATTTTTAAAAATTGTGCTGGGTGAATAACTCAGAACATTTACATGAATATTTCACTTTTGTGTCCTTTCCACAGGCACTTGCAACAAGATCACAGAGAAAATGCAAATAGAAAGTGAATTATACATTTACATGCATGGAGGTTTGCAATAGGATTGCTCATCCAAATCAAGGGGAAAAAAATCCTCACCCAAAGGACAGAAGCAGAAGTTCTAATCCGCAAGTGAACCTGCATGAGTGAGCTCACGTGTACTTACAACATCCAGTAAATTTGGCTGTGTGCAATGGTCCACTCAACACAGATGTGACTGCAGATCTTGGGCTGCAAGAAAAACTTATCACAGAACTAGATATTTGCCATTTTTTGTTTTATTTTTCAGCCCATAAATTTCACTTTACAATAGCTTGTTGGAGCTGCAGCCATTTACACCACAAACAACAAGATTGTTTACAAGTTCCCAATAAAATCCTTTTCACTTAGAAAATGAACCCATTTTGTTTGGAAATTTAACACATACACAAGTGACATTTTCACAGAAATTGTGTCACTCTTGAGCCCATATAAAACTGAAAAAGTAATACAAGCCTTGCATTTGAAGCCATTTTTAATATTGGTACAAATATTTGAACACACTTCTACTTCAGTGGCAGTCCACAGAAGTTAGCCTATAATATGCTGAAAGGCCAGCAAAGAGCCATTTATATCAGCACAGGTAAGAATACATCCCATACAACAAATAATTTAATCAGAAATCTCCTAAAGGAAGATAAAGGACCCAGGGCAGAAATCAACTGCATATAAATCCAGCAGGAATTCTAATTGACACTGAAAGAATAAATCCCTTCTATATGGGCACATCTACACATGTGCTTTCTTGATCATTAGCCTATTTTAATGTGCATTAAAGCATCACTGAAAAAGCCATGATCTTTAGTTAATGTGAATTAAGAGAGGCTAATGCGCATTTTCTAGTACCTCACAATGGAAGGCACTTTTACATGTCCTTTGGGAGTGAACTGGGAGATGGCGCTTTAATTAAGAGTGGCTCTGAGAGCCACTGTAATAAAAGCAGTGCCACATCTTATGCATCAGCCTCCCCACCTTTAAAAATGGGGTACTTAAACTAAAGCTCATTCAGCAAGCTTTATATAAAACACCCCCACCACTGTTTTTAAGCGCAGGGACGCTGATACATGAGACACAGGCGGCTGCTGGAGTGCAGCAATTGCCACGCTCCAGCAGACTTGATTCAAGTCTTCTCCAATGCACTGGCATTCCAGTGCATCAGAGCAGCCTCTGCACTCATTTATAGGTGTCCAGAGGTACTAGATTTAATGCACATTAACTAAAATGTTTAATGCATGTGTAGACACTATGGGCATTTATACACATGCTCCGGGAGTGGGGGAGGAGGGATGGGGTGCTTTAATTAAAGCGGCTCTGAGAGCTACTCTAATTAAAGTGCTGGAGCGTCACATGTATCAGTGTCCCCACACTGAAAAATGGCAGCGGGAGCACTTTAACTAAAGCTCATTGAATGAGCTTCAATTAAAGGGCTCCCACCACCATTTTTCAGTACAAGAGACACTGGAGTGTGCTGGAGCACTATAATTACCATGCTCCAGCAGATTTGATGAACCAAGTGCTGTAATTACAGCGTGTCGGAGCAGACTCGCCACACATGTATAGGTGTCCTATGATTTTATTTAAAGTAATACAGCTCTTGCCTACAATTCTGGGGGTTGCAGGAACTATTCCGACACTCACATCTGCCCCCTTTTCTTCCAGGCTCCATTGATGAAATTCTTTCTTCATAATTAAGACAGAGAGGTTGCACATATTTTTCCCTAAGGGAGAAGAAATTTTGGCCCTTGGTATATAGATAAATAAAATGCGGCCCCAGCTCCTAATCTTTTTTTTTTTCCTGCTGCTGGACACTTTCCTTTTTCCTTCGGCATCTTTCCATAGCTCCATTTAATTTTGTTTCTTTTGCTTCTCAGAACATTTGCCAAATTTCCATTTTTTACACGTCTACTTTGGGAGCTAAATTAATCTTTGTAGTCATCCAAATTGGATTCTTGTCACTTAAGTCTGTGTTCTGACTAAATCAGAACACAGTACAATGACTATTACTACTTAGGGAGCTCCACTGTTTTTTCTGGACCAGAGCTGGGGCATGAGGTGCTACAAATGAAGACTCATTCTTGTCTATCTTCACTGTAGGATCACCATAGTTCAGGATGAAGAAAAGCCGCTAACTCAGGTGTGGCCAACCTGCAGTGCACGTGCCACAAGTGACATGGGCAGCCTCAGTGTGTGGCAAATGGCAGACTGGGAAAAGGACAGGTAGCACTGCAGCAGATTGGGCAGGAAGCATATTGCAGGGTAAATTAGGCTGGGGAAGAGGATAAGAGTGACATTTGGGGAGGGTACAGGGGTAATTTGTGGCATGTGTGTCAAAAAGGTTGGCCCTCACTACAGTAGCTTTTCAATACTAGTGCAATATACCAACCTCCAGAAAAGGAAACATCAGACACCAAACCAGTCCTCAGTCAAACAGTTTAACGAAGGAAGACTGTAGAATATTCACTTTTAGCTTCACAGGAAAAGTATAAGGGTATGGCAGTTTTTTTGCCTTAGGAGTTTCAAAATCATTTTCATTGGGAATCTCCAAGTATCCTTTGCACACTGAGGTGCTGTTCAGCCTGAGGAAGAAGGGGATTGGCAAATGAAAACACAAAGCAGAAATATTTTATACCACATGTACATCCAGATACAGCAAGCACCCCACTGTGATTCCAGCTGCTGCCATAATCTTATCAGAGATAGGGGAGAAAGGTCCCAGGAGAAAGAATGGGGGAGCGAGGGATTACCAGTATTCAAAGCATTTATAAATTTTGTGACATTATAATGTTCTTCCAATCCCTCGTTTAATGTCAAAGTTAGATCCCAGAACCTTTCAGTGGTAACATCCTGAACATCTACTAAAGAAATATTCTAGAAATATTCTGTTACACAGACGGTGAGAGGGTTCTACACTTCTATCTTCATCTCCCCTCTGTACTCGCCTGCCATGACTTAGATGTGAAGAAAAGACAAGGGGATCACTGTTCTTTAGTGTCTGAGAAAGATAAATGCCACCCAGATGTTAAAGTCTCACAGGGTTAATTTCTTTCCAAACTAAATGCGATACAATTGTAGCAGTCTTATCAATTCCTTCATTTGCGAGAACAACCCATAATTGAGAAGGACTCTCCCGGCTGGATACACCTTTGCAACTTTATACCTAAATTATACTGCTATTTGCCTCATTAACGATATGTGCTATCCGTGTTTCTCGCGTTTCTGTTTTTGTTATGGACGGATTGTGCTGAGAGCAGCTCCCTGCTGTTTCTTCATAGCTGGTCTCTCTGCTCTCAGGTATTAATTGTCCTCCCAGGGTAGGAAGCTTGAGAGAAGCTACTCTCAGTCCCCGTCTCTCCCCTGAGGCGTACTAGCTCTCTTTCCCTTTCTGAGCTCCTGTCCACTGCCTCCCACTGCCTCGCCGTGCTCCTGCAGTTGCCCGAGCCACCGGGTCTTCTCTGAGGTGATTCCTTTCTCCCTCTCACCTTAATGCATCTGTGTCCTGGCATCCTGCAATGCTCCTACACTCACTCGTGCAGCGGGGTTTGCAAAGAAGTATTTTCCTTTTTCAGACTGACCTGCCACCTCTCTTGAAGTCCGTCTCTTCCAGTGTTCTCTGAGATTACAGGTATGATCTCTCCTCCACCTTCTGAAGTCCCCGTCATTTTCTTCTTTGTCTTCTGGTGCCCAAAGGCAAAAATCAATGCTCCACCACCATCTTTTATCCCCCGGTTTTCATGGGCTCCATCAAGAAAATGATGATATCTTTGATGTATGCTGTGGCATACCCCTGCTGTGGTGCTAATACCTGTTCCATCAACCTCTGGAAGGACACAGCTGCCCCGTGGAGCCCAAATGGCATTCACTTAAATTGGAACAGGCCCCATGGAGTCCTGAAGGCTTCTTTTCTTTAGCAGCAACTGCCATAGGAATCTGCCAATAACCCTTGGTCAGGTCCAAGGTGGATATATATTGGGCCTAGCCAATTTTCTCCAGCATGTCATCCACTTGTGGCATTGGAAAGGCATCAAATGTAGTGATTTCATTAATCTTGCAGTAGTTGAGACATAAGCATATCAAACCATCTGTTTTTGTTACCACCACCATTGGACTTCTCCACGGACGTCTAGACTCCTCAATGAGTCCCGGTTTCCTCATTTGGTCGATCTCTTGTTTTACTGCTGGCCAGAGGTGATGAGATAGCCTTCTCCAGTGATTATGTATCACCTGTCCCGGCAGTGTTCAGATTTGGTGGTGGATGCCTTTAGCTAAACCTGGTACTTTCCTGAATATGTCACGGAATTGTCATACCAGGGCTTTCATGTCTTCTTGTTGCGGGATGTCTAATCGGTTATCAATTTCTGGTTCTCTGGGAGAGTTTGTCAGACCCTGAGGTACGGTCACCTCCTCTTCATCAAATTCATTCATTTTCTTCATCAAACACCTGTCTCATTGTCACCACCTCTGAAACAGGCTGATGTGGTAAATCTGTTTCCTTCGGGTAGGCGTGGTCCGGAGAACCTCATAGTTGACTGGTCCTGTCCATCTTGTTACCTGAAAGGGTACCTGCCACCGGGATAAGATCTTATGGGAGTTATCAGGAAGTAATACTAACACCCAATCTCCCACTTGTAATTGTCTCTCCATGGACCAGATGTCATAATGTTGCTTTTCTCTCTCCTGGCATTGACTCAGATTCCATCGAGCTATCTCTTGAGCTTTCTCCAGGCATTCCCAGAAGTCAACCGCCACTTGTGGTAAAGTTACCTCACCACCCTCTCTTTCCCATTCTTCACAGATAAGATCAAGAAGTCCCTGTGGACTATGACCATAAACTAATTCAAATGGGGCGTACCCTGTTGAGGCTTGTGGGGCCTCCCTTATGGAGAAGAGTAGTGGAGGTATCATGGCATCCCACTCCTGGGGATCCCCTTGAATGCAAGCCCAAATCATTCCCTTCAAGGTTTCATAGTTTCATAGTTTCTAGGGTCGGAAGGGACCTGAGCAAATCATCTAGTCCGACCCCCTGCCATGGCAGGAAATAGTACTGGGGTCAAATGACCCCAGTAA
>NW_017729029.1:44863276-44868212 GCF_001723915.1 Gavialis gangeticus
GGGACCCCACTTCCCACGTCCTTCCAGGTCGAGAAGGACCCATCCACTACCACCCTCTGGGTGCGACTCTCTAACCAGTTGGCGACCCATTGGACTGTATGGGTGTCTACGCCACAGTCCCCCAGCTTCCTAATGAGCATGGGGTGAGAGACAGGTGCAGTTAAATCATTCTACTAATCCATCTGTCTGAGGGTGATAGATAGAGGTACCTAATTGCTTAATCCCCAAAACTTGGCAGACTCCTTTTAGGATTTTAGACATAAAATTCTTCTCTTGATCAGTAAGGATCTCATGGGGAATACCTACCCATGCAATCCACTTCAGGAGGGCCCCTGCTATTGCTGTAGCTGTTACTGATCTTAGGGGTACTGCTTCAGGGAAGCAGGTAGCATAGTCAATGATCACCAGAATAAATTGATACCCTCTTCTGCTCTGGAGAAACGTCCCTGCCACATCCAAGGCAATCCAGTCGAATGGGCACGGATATCCAGTGGCATGGATATCAGGGGTACCTTCACAGGTTTTATGCCTCCTGTCTTTTGACACTCAGGGCATTCAGCACAAAACTTTTCAAGCATTATGCAAAGGCCGGGTCAGAAGACCCACCATTTCAGATGTGCCTCCATCTTATCTCGTCCCAGATGCCCTCCCATGGGAAGCCTGTGGGCAACCCATCGTAGAGTCTCCCAATGTTTGCGAGGAATAAGGATCTGACTCCTCTCCTCCCCATCTTTGTGGTTTTCCATCCGATAGAGGATGCCCCTTCTTACCTCATATCGTGGACTCTGTCCTGCCTTCTGGCGATCCACTATTTTTTCTTCATCTTTAGCCAGTTGAGACGGCCAAATATTTTGGAATATGGGTTCTTGTCTTTGCTCATCACAAAAATACCCCTCACTTACCAGTTACCCTACATCTAGGTCATCTTGTTCATCCTTCTTTGGATCTCCAAAGCAGGCTGTTCCAGGGCCCCTTTCCCACTCACCCCCTTTCTTGGTGATGACCTGTGCAAGGACTTCCTTTAGATATGGCCAATCTACTTCTAGGAGCATGGGGCAAGGTAGTGTTTTGGCAATTTCTTCTGTGCAACCAAGTACTGTCAGCTGAACCCTCCTGCGTTCATAAGTGTATGAATGAATACAGATCATGCTCACTGGGTTCTCCAGGTTCCCTAGATGAGATGGAAAAAGATTGGCCTGAATCATTGACTGGGAACAACTGGTATCAATCACTGCAGGTACGATAGTGTCTCCTATTCTTACTTCAACCACCAGTTTGTTTTGATGGCTCAGCCCCTTATGTCGGCCGAAACTGCAATCCATTCTTTCATCGTATTATCAACAGCATTTTTGGTCAGGACTTTTCATGGACAGAACCATGAGATGTGCCCTTTTTCCCCAAATCTGTAGCATGTTACTTCTCTCGAATCCCAGGTTCGAAGTTCTTGTCCCAAATTCCAAGTATTCTCTCCCTGCCGTGACTGGTTAGATGTTCCTTGATGGGTCCCAGATGTTGGACCTCCTGAGTGGTATATTGTAGGGGCCTCACCCTCTCCTTCTGCTGCAGCATAATCTTCAGCAAGTCATAGAGCTTCTTCTACAGTCTTAGGTTGATGGCGTCGTACCCATTGCTGGGAACTACTGCTAAGATCAGTAAGGAATTGCTCTAGCACTATAATGTCTATCACAAGACCACTAGCAGACAGAAGACAAAGACACACTTTGCTAGTGTGAATTACATTAAATACATTGTTCTAGGGGAAGCTCATTGATGACACTTACACCTGACAACATTTTTAGTTTCCTTGAAAGAAAATAAGGGCAGCAGATACTACTCTTCATTCATAATAATACTGGGCAATTGAAATCTAACCAAGACAAGCAGCACAGGACTGTAAGGCTAGGGATACAAATTTTAAATATACTGGTATAAGTAATCAGAAACCAGTTCAAATCTGTAACACACGAGAAATTCAGTGCACATAAACTGCTTTCAAAATGGCTGAAACTGGTTTAAGGTAAACCTGGATGGATGTAATATCAGACTTAACTGATTTAGGTTAAATCAGTTTATTGAACTTCCGTCCCAAATCCCCTCCAGATTCAAGTTAACTCACAGTCCTCCAGCATCCTAGAATGCTTTGCACCTCCCCTGAAAACCCCCACTCGCAGTTTGAGCAGGCCACTGCAGGCATCTGGGTGCATTTCCAGAATCAAAAGTGAATGTCTGTTCATTTGTTTATGGGTTCAATCTATGCAGTTTTGACTAACCTGTGAAGATTGAATCAACTCAGCCTCAAACTTTTTGATTGTCTGTACTTATCCTAAGAAAGTCAAAGAGTGTTGATCACTTCAGAAGACCTTATTTCTATATTTTCAAGCAGTTAGGAATGTTTCTTGTTCCATGTGTTTTCATGAATTTCCTGCATTTATGGAATCAAAGCAGAAAAAAGTTACCTGGAGCTGTCTGATAACAAATAAACCAAAATATTTACAACATCTAAGAGATTGTTTTGCTTTACGGAGATATTTAGGACATTTTTACATGTGCTCTGAGGCTGGGGTGGGGGGGTGCTTTAAAAAAAGTGCCTGCAATGTCTCATGTATCAGCATACTCACACACTTTAACTAAAGCTTATCAAATGAGTTTTAGTGTCCCTGCCGTCATTTTGAAGTGCAGGGATGCTAATACACGCAATGTAGAGGCTGCTGGATTGTGTTAATAAGCATGCTCCAGCAGACTCAGTTAATCAAGTCTGCTCTGATGTGCTGCAATTACAGCACATTGGACAGCCTCCATGCACTTGTATTGACTATAACCCACTCCAAGCCCCCTTGAGAGCCCCCTTCTTGACTATAACCCACTCCAAGCCATTTTTTGTAAACAAATGTAAGAAACTGCCAAAATAAGTTATTTTTTGTCATTATTAACCATTTAGGATGAAGCTTAAAAGTGTTTTAAGAGTTTATTTTTTCCCTTGGTGCTGTTTGCTTCCTTGAGCCCTTTAGTCATCTTGGGAAGTGAAATAATAATTGTCAGTTTTATCTGCTATTTCCTTTTCTCACAGAGAAGTACATTGCCCCAGTGTCTGGGTCCTCAACACTGTAGGGCAATGTGTAAAACCAAAGATTCAGCATCTAACAATGCCACTGATCATTTTAATCACACCCATCTCTGTTCCTTTCAGTTTATAAAGTCCAAACCCCAAAGTATTTCCTCCAATATTAGCCCTTATCTACAAGGACAGTGTCCCTTGAATCTCACAAAATACTATAAATCTGTAGGATCAACTAACCTGCTGTGTTAGCAAAGAGATGAAAAAATCTGTTCTGCTCTGTTTCTAAATATTTTATCATGTCCTGAATTAGTCTCTTAGACCATGAGATCAGAGACAAAAGCAAGTGTCATCTTTAGATAGACACTTTCCCCTTAGCAGGACAATTGTCCATGTCATGCCACAATAGAAGGCACTTGCCATGTAGTTTTACCCTAATCAGTACTGTACCCTCACAGCTATTCAGGAGGGACACGTGACTTAATCTTTCTTTACCTGAAACAGTGAAAGCAAGGAGCAGGAAAAAAAGGTGAAAAACGAAGAAATTCTCAGTTCTGTAGCACTGAAACCTTCTGTAAAGTTCCTCTCCATTGAGTGGCACTGGCAGGGTTTGACTCTTGGTATGGGGGAGCTCTGCAAAAAAAATTAACCGGTTCATTGATTAAGAAGTCCACCTAAGTGAAGGAGCAATCTGATTGGAGACCCCCCAGGTTATGATTTTCAAATCTTACAGGTGGGCTTTTGTCTCTTATGGGCGGCTCAGCCCCCCGAGCTCCCGCTTAACTAGCACCCTGGGCACTGGTACAACACTTGAGATCCCTAAATTTACATTTGTATTCATTCCCATTTCTGCAATTTTTAGCATCCCCATGAGATTTTCACCAACAAAACACTCACCATAGCAAAATACTAGAACTGCAAAGAAGGTTGTTTGAACAGGTGAGGATACACCACCAGTAAAATTGCCCATGACCAATCCCCTTCTATTAGTATTTGACGCTAAAGGAGCAAAGCAAATGCAGAATCTAGGAGTTAAGAAGGGGTTTATGAGTGCATATTTTTCAAAGAATCAGAGAGATAAGAGGGGAAAATACCTATTAGGTCACTAAGCGCATCTCCGCTACCTCTGCCAGGCCAGGATTACCACGCAGCTCCCTTTGAAACTGGCATGAGCCCAGCAGACTCCAGTTCCCCTTGCTCAGGTTATGTAATGAAGGCTTCGGAGAGCTTTACATAGCCTGCTGACTCAGAGAACTAAAACTGGCTCCTCACATGGAGGATCCATTTAAGATGCTCTCTTGATTTATCTGACTTTCACACGCTCTTGGCATGCGGCCAGTACCCTTCCAGGAGGTTATCTGGCGCTGCAGCACTTAGACACAATTTTAGGATTTTCATCCTTTCTTAACTCATCCAAATCTTTATTATTGGTTCAGGAAAAGATAATTGTCATTCCAATGTGGCTTTCTTTGAGATTTCTGGCTATGACTGACTAACCCTTTGAGTGCTAAAAGAGTGCAACAGAAAAAAGAACTACATTTGGGGAGAGGGTTACCTTAGAAGATTTCCTAAGAAAGGAGGTCCTGAGTGCAATTCTGGCAGGAGCTACGTATAGGGCCCCTCCAATAATCCTACAATCAGCTTAGTACGGGGTCGTCTTTCCTTGAGGAGAGGGAGGTAGTTAGCCATGTTAAGCAGAAGGCAAGGTGGATGTGCACCTTACAGACTACCTAAATAAGCTATATGTAACCCGGGGACACCCCAGGGTGTGCCCTATTCACAGCTGAATGGGATGGGTAGGCAGGAGGGGGTGCTGTGAGAGGGATGCCAGAATTTCAAGCAGATCCTTCTGTCCTCTATAGAGTTAGCCCAAACCCAAAG
>NW_017729029.1:44873212-44877498 GCF_001723915.1 Gavialis gangeticus
TTAAGTTATAATATACATAAACATAAAACTAAATATCACATACATATATTTACACAGAGAACACTAACCAATAACCAAGGTCAAACCCTAAATAACACTATTTACAACATCACAATACAACATTTCAATTACAAAATATAAGGCTCAAACGTGAACAATCTTAATAACATCTATCCTTTAATATAATCCCTGACCCATGGCAAGAGATAATCCTCCTTCCAATGGTGTCCCTTGGGGGTATCCAGGAAGCACCAGGGGCCCCTCGCATTAGGGCCTTGACTAGGCGGGGAGCTGTTCACCCAGCACCTTCTCTGGGTTACCCCACCCCAAATGTCTTTCCCCTGTGGGACCCAAGGGCTCAATGACTCATGTCCCCTCAGGCGGCGGTGGTCAGGGCCAGCTTGATGGGGTCTCCTCTGCTGGAGCGCCTGTCCAGGCCTCTCCCGCACCACTGGGTTCCTCCCCACCCTGTACCCTGCTCTGGGCACCGAGGGCTCAGCTCCTCTCAGCTGCTGGCTCCTGGGCCTCATGCCGCAGCACTACCATTTCCCCATACCCTGGCTCGGCACTAAGGGCTCTCTTAGCACAGGCTGGGCCCTTCAGGCTCCGGCCAGCCATCCTCATGCTGGGTGGTTAACCCAAGCAGCCTCCACTGCTCCCTGGCTCCCAAGTCTTGGGTCCGTGCACTGCCCTTGGCACTGTGGGACCTGGCCGCTTGCCGGGAGATGGGGCCTGAGCCGCCTCACTGCGGCCCCCAATGCCCTGCTGGGGTTGCAGGCTCAAGCCACCACTTGTGGCTCCCAAAGCCTGAGCTCCATGCACCAAACCATGCACTGTGATGGGCCCCAGCAGTCACACCGCTCCCAGGGCCAGGTCTCTGCGCGCCATGCCTGTGCGCTGTCAACAGCGCAAGTGGTCTCACACCGCTCCCAAGGCTGCTCCTCCAGTGGCAGCTTCAGGAGCCTTGGGCCTATTGCCCACTGGGGGAGAGCTCCCCAGCTTTTCTTGGCTCTGCTCTTCTTGAGTCCCTCACTGCATCTGCCCCTCGTGCTGGGCACGCAGCTCCTTTTATACGCTCCAGGGCTCTGCCCCGAAGTCTTCTGGACCTGACAGTTTACAGTCTTCAATCAGGTCCAGGGGAGCTCTTCTCCCCCCTCCCTTCAGAAAAGGGGCGTGACTTTATTTCTCCTGCTGCCTCCTGATTGGTGGATGGGCTCCACCAATCAAAACAGCAGGATCTCAAGCCCGGGACTCAACCCAAGCTCTGAAAGGTGAGCCTGCTACATATACATGGAGAGAGAACAAGCTTCTGTGAACTCAAATTCACTTCATCAGATGCTGGCTTCCCCAACCTCCAGGAAGTGTCCCTCAAAGCTTCCAAAGGAATCAGGGTGCAGAAACACAAGCCATCTATTTAGGCAGTTCTGGTACTTACCTCCTGCCTTTTCCACGTAATTCATGCTAGCAGCAGACACAAACTTGAAGGAATGAGTGTCTATACAACTGTTGGTTGTGGACCAGAATTCGGTCCCATATGAACAGTGCTTCTGAAGCATTGTTTTCTACCTATTTAAAATGTTTCCACATGTTGGGCCACAATTTGTGTGTGAATTTGTATTTATTAAGCTCATATTAAATTACACATAGGAATTCCCTTGCCCAACACGGAAATGCATCCACTTCTGTGTAGGGAACAAAGCAACTGTTTTATACTGCATAGCAACCCTACAGCTTAGACGAAGAAAAATAATACTGTACCCAGTTGAAAATATATGCAGAGGCCATGCTGTTTTGTACGATGACAGCATCAATTATCATTTTCATCATAAGCCCCCATTGTAGAAGTTTAGAAAGCAGCTGTTTTAATATATATATCTGACATTCTTGCCATGCTAGCAGACAGAATGGAGACATATTTTGCTTTGTCTTTTTCTTTTTAAAGTGTTTAAATCTACTAGATTGTTTTCCATCCTAGAACAGTAAAAATAAATCATTGAATTCTGAAAAAAATAAATATTGGAGACATTTGGTTTTTTCCTCTGGTACTTCCAGCTGTTTCTTCCTACTTATAAATTGGCCTATGAGGCACTTTTCCTGATGGTTTCAAAGAATCAGAAATAGAAGAGGTTTTGCATTTCATTTCCTTATCACCTGACAATGAAGGCTACTTTTAAAACCAAAATCCTACCGGCCTTTGTCTTTTCTAGTTTTGGGAATGATCTGTTGGGTGTTATATTTTTTTCATCAAGCAAAACAACTGAAATGCATGTGAAAGGAAAACAAGATTAAAATCAACAGATGTTTAATCAATAAAAATAAATTGCCACTGTGTGACATTAAGCAAAATTTACAGTCTCTAATCAAAGATAGACAAGAGTCAGGAAGGAAAGATTAACTGACATAACATAGTTAATTAATGAAATTCATACTTTTACAGTGTAGATTCTTATCTGGAAGAAGACTGTACATTTTGTCTGTGGATCACCAGAAGTTCCTAAGTGAGGTTTGTGCTCTCTTTATTAGAATCACATATATAGTAACCCTGCAGGGTCCTAATTTTGTGGAAAAAAACATGGTTTCAATTCAGCCTCCGGTTACACAAAATGTTCTAGCTAGAGTATAAACAAAAGCTGAAGAAATCAAAATAGTTCCATTTAATGTGTCTGAATTTGCTCTGCGTACTCAGATGTCAACTGAAATGCCTCATATACTGACATTGATTGGGTCTACTGAACAACTGCAATGGCCATGCAAGTGCCTATTTGAATCAGAATGGTCAAATGGGCATGTCTTACAGAACTGGAGATGCAAGTCCATTTAAACATCTTGCCCTAGTATAAAGTTGACTGATGCTGCATTGTTCTAAAAGGGCCTCTCACCCCAAAAGGAACCATTACAAAGCCATCGGGCACATATTTCACTTGCATCAAAACACTGTTGACCTCAGTGGTATTGACAGTCACTCATAACCATCTACCAATACCTACTAAACTTTATCCTCCATGGGGTAGACCAAAACAGCAATGTTGGAAATCAAATACAGGTCTCCTAAAGGGTACTTAGAACACAAAGAATGCTCTGAATACACTTAACTCCTATTTTCTTCTACTTTTCACTCTTGTTTCCAATATTCATCACAGTCCCCGCTCCTGGGATTTTAAGGGGGGTGGTTTTTTTGGTTTGTTGTTGCCTTCTCTGATGCTTGACTTCGCAACTTTTGCTGCTCCCTGTACTTGAACAGTCTCCGACTTTCTGTCTGCCAAGTATCCATTCATCCTTTAAACTGCTCCTCAGGACCATTTCTTCAAGGGCTTCTTGCCACAAGTACTCCCTCCACACCCTTTCTCCACTGAATACTTCAACCCATGGATAATCTATTTCAGACTGTAAAGATTTTCACCAGGGATTGTGCCTTGGGACTATATTTGCAAAGCACCCAATTAATATATAAAAGTTATTGATACTATTTTAGAACGTATTTTAGCCTACAGTGCCTGTCTTCCCTGAAGTCAGAGAGATAAGTTACGGATGACCATTTTATGTACAAACCGCAATGGAAAAATTTTAATGGTTTCAGCCAGAAAAACTAGCAATCAAGAACCTTTTGGCAGGTCTGAATTTAACTTAAAGCTGCAAAATACATCATTTGACAATGTTTCAAATCTTGACCAAACCTTTACTGGAAATTACAGTAGCGAAACAAAGCAGATTCTCTTGAGACATCCTCAGTTGTCTACATTGCAGCAAACACTGTTAATCATCTGGAAGCTTATAAGCATTTATTTCAATTAAAAGGGAAAGTTCCAAATGATTGTAGGATTTGATGGAAAAGAACTCGCTGAAGTCAATACTATTTAACATACTGGCTGTACAAGTCATTGTCAAAATTGTTAGGCTTGAAATATGATTTCCCTTAAATTATTGTTTCCTTACGGTAGGGTTCAAGTCCCCTAGGGCTCAAACCTACACTTGTTCTTTGTGTGACCAATTGGCCAGAAGTTTCACAAACAAAACCCAAACAATTCACCATAGGTCCCCCTGGTAAGTAAAGCCAAGTATCAGTACTATTATTATTACAAAAGCTGTAAAGATTTCCTGAAAACTCAGCTCTGAAGTTTCTGGATAAGGTATTCCTAGCTAGACTTTGTAACTAACATACCTCTAGGAACTTTCTAGTTTCCACTGTATTATCTTATTGATTCCTCAGAGCTTATAAGGCTTCAGTTTTCAAACTTACTAAAGTCATGGCACTCTTTCATATCACTTCTTCTGTCACAGAGCTCCTA
>NW_017729029.1:44882498-44884554 GCF_001723915.1 Gavialis gangeticus
TTACAAAAGCTGTAAAGATTTCCTGAAAACTCAGCTCTGAAGTTTCTGGATAAGGTATTCCTAGCTAGACTTTGTAACTAACATACCTCTAGGAACTTTCTAGTTTCCACTGTATTATCTTATTGATTCCTCAGAGCTTATAAGGCTTCAGTTTTCAAACTTACTAAAGTCATGGCACTCTTTCATATCACTTCTTCTGTCACAGAGCTCTACCCCATCCTAAAGACTGATGTAGATACAGATGACCCAGCCCTGCAACAGTGGTGCACTGCCTCCCAGCCCACTCTGCCATTACCCCCAAATCATCCCTGATGACCTATTGTGGAACACCAGGGTGCCATGGAACAAAGTTTGAAGACCACTGAGGAGAGGAAAGAAGAGGAGGGGAGGGGAGGGGAAGGGAGGGAAGGGAAGGGGAAGGGAGTTTGAACAGAACAGCCTCTACCCCTTCAGATAAGGGAGAATCTCCATTAGCTGAACAGAACTACAAGAATGACTCATTCGGATTCATACAGCTGACATTGGCATCCAGGGTAGACAACTGCAGACCCTCTGGGTTAAAAACCATGGGGAACACAGCACAGGGGACACAATGGTGGGAGTCTACTACAGACCTCCTACCCAAGATCACGAGCTTGACCAGGAGTTCACCAGGGAATTGGCTGAGGCCTCATGCTGCCGGTGCATGGCTGTCCTGGGAGACTTCAACTATCTAGACATCTTGTGGGAAGAGCACTCAGCCAAATCCAAGTGGTCACAAAGCTTTCTCTCGTGCATGGATGAGCTCTATCTGATGCAAGAAGTCTACAGGCTGATGAGAGGTAAAGCGCTGCTTGACCTGGTTCTGGCAATGGGGGACAACCTAATCAGTGACCTAATGATTGAAGGGAAGCTGGGTGACAGTGACCATGAGCTGATCACCTTCACCATCCGTCGTAAAGCTGACAAGTCAGTCAGCAATACAGAAGTCCTCGACTTCAGGAAAGCTGACTTTGACAAGCTCAGGAGGCTTGTCAGTGAGGCCCTAAAGGGCCTCAGCCCAAAGGGTAGGGGATTTCAGAATGAGTGGTTGCTCCTCAAAGGAGTGATCCTGGATGTGCAAAGTCTATTCCATCTCGGAGGAAAGGCAGCAAAAGGGCACAGGAGCCCCCTTGACTCTCCAGGGAGCTAGTGGACCTCCTGCATCTAAAAAGACAGACCTGCAAAGGATGGAAGACTGGATCCACCTCCGTGGAGGAATATTCCACACTGGTCCAGACCTCCGGCTCTGTGGGGAGACGGAGGAAAAGCAAAGGCAACGTTGGACCCCTGCTGAACCAGATGGGGCAACTGACAACTGATACCCAAGAAAAAGCCAACTTGCTAAATGCGTACTTTGCGTCGGTCTTTCACCAGTCCCACAGGACTCCCCTGCCCATTATGGGTAGGGGAGGGAGATTCCTTACTGGGTGAGGGAGATTCCTTACCCTCCATCAATGCTGACCTTGTGAACTTTGAGAGGCTGGATACCTTCAAGTCAGTCAGCCCTGACAGTTTACATCCTGGGGTACTCAAGGAGCTGGCTAGCATCATAGCTCAGCCCCTGGCATGGATCTTCAAGAACTTGTGGCACTCTGGTGAAGTGCCCAAAAACTAGAAGAAGGCCAATGTGGTACCTATCTTCAAGAAAGGGAGGAAAGTTGATCCGGCAAACTACAGACCCATTAGCCTGACCTCAATTCCGGGGAAGATCTTAGAAAAGATTATCAAAGAGGCCATTCTTAACAGACTGGATGATGGCAATATCCTGAGGGATAGCCAGCATGGGTTTGTTGTGGATAGATCCTGCTTGACCAATCTTATTTCCTTTTATGACCAGGTGACCTATCACCTGGACAAGGGAAAAGAGATTGATGTCATATATCTTGACTTTAAAGAAGCCTTCGATCTGGTATCCTATGATCACCTCTTAGCAAAACTGGCTAACTGTGGCCTCAGCCTCACCACGGTCCACTGGCTGGGGAACTGGCTCCGTGGTAGGATCCAGAGGGTGGTGGTTGATGGAAGTCAATGGTTG
>NW_017729029.1:44889554-44891543 GCF_001723915.1 Gavialis gangeticus
CAAGCACATACCCCTGTCCTAGGGACAGACTTTACACATAAACTGGTTTAAGTGATCATAAACTGGTTTAAACCTGAAACAGAACAGATGTTCAGTGCACATAAACCAGTTGGAAAATGTCTGAAACTGGTTTGAAATAAACCAGGCTGACCTGGACAGGCTCAGCAAATGGGCAGATGAGAACCTGATGGTGTTTAACACTGAAAAATGCAAGGATCTCCACCTTGGGAAGAAAAACCTGCAGCATCCTTATAGGCTCGGCAGTAGTACACTGGCTAGCACTATGGGCCAAAGGGACTTGGGGGTCATGATTGACCACAAGATGAACATAAGCTTTCCATGTGATGCTGCAGCTAGTAAAGCGAGCAAAATGCTGGCTTGCATCCATAGATGCTTCTCGAGCAAATCCCGGGACATCATTCTCCCCCTGTACTTGGCCTTGGTGAGGCGGCAGCTGGAGTACTGCATCCAGTTTTGGGCTCTGAAATTCAAAAAGGATGTGGAGAAGCTTGAGAGAGTGCAGAGGAGAGCCACACACATGATCAAGGGTCAGGAAAACAGACCTTATGGCGAGAGGCTGAGAGTCATGGGACCCTTCAGCCTGGAAAAGCTCAGGGTCAGGGGTGATCTGGTGGCCACTTACAAGTTTATCAGGCATGCTCACCAGGATCTGGGGGAACATTTGTTCACCAGAGCACCCCAAGGGATGAGCAGGTTGAACAGTCACAAACTCCTCCATGACTGTTTCAGGCCGGACATAAGGAAGAACTTCTTTACTGTCTGAGCCCCCAAGGTTTGGAAAAAACATCCCCTCATTTTTTTGTTCACAAAATAAACTTCTGATGTATGCTTATAGATTATTTTTCTGACAAAGCTATTTGAGTGTAACAAGAACGCAACGTGTGATCTGACTATCAGCAGGAGATCACAGTACTGGCCAGTGCTCACAGAACAGCCAACTAACCAGGAAGACCATCATGAGTGTAGTCATGTGAGAAAGGGATTTCTCTGAATTACCTCTAACGGAAAATGTCCAACTCTTTCCTTATGTCTTTCCCAATCCTTTATCAGAATTTTTGCTTGTCTTAAAAAAAAAAAAATACACTTCTTGCACTGCTGTGCCTAACATCCTGTGTGTGGTTCCTAAGCAGGCATGCCGTCAACATTTCTGACCTGAAACTGTGTTTATATCATAGGAAGATCTGTCAACACATTTCCAAGTTCTGTGAAACAAACAACACTTGCTATCATTGCTCAGGTTCTAAAGAAGATGAGTGTCAGTGCATGAGCCGCTGTCAGGCTGTCAAGCCCTAATTGTCTTTCTAAAACAGAGATCTCTTTGTTGCATGAAATATTTTTGGAGCCAAGGTATGAGAATATGTTTATTTTCTTATCTCCTTGATGAAGTATAACTAGTGCTTCTGAAGCTCAGAGAGTTCTCACTGAGCTTGGTTTCCAGGATTTCAACTCTTTACTGTTCCCATTACGTTTTTCTTGCAAAGTGGAGCATTGTCTAAACTATGCAGCCAAAGTTATGGTGTTTAATCTGAAGTCTGTCTCAAAGTATCTTCCTAACTTTCCTAATCTATAATTAAATCAGGCTAAAAATTTAGATATGGTGCAAAGCGGACAAAAAAAATTTGCCCAATAAAGCAAATTTAGTCAACTGTCAGTTTCCAAACCATTTAAAGAGTATCGCACCTGCTAGCAGATGGCTAAACAGGCCACAGAAGACTTATCCATTGATCAATGTCCTCTTCCAATCTGCATATCATTGCATTCAGGACTTGAACTGAGACTCAGAACAGAAAACAGATAGCCCAAAAGAATGTTGCTTTTAAGAAAATGCCAGCTCAGTCAGATTGTCTTTAGGCAAAACTCAGCTAGAACTGTTTTTTGGTGATTTCCATAAAGTCCAGATACTAATTTTCATCTCATAGTCCTATGTGTGGAAATCTTTATAGTTAAAACATGGGGGGGGGGGGGGGG
>NW_017729029.1:44891638-44894696 GCF_001723915.1 Gavialis gangeticus
GCGTTGTGGGAAAATTTTAAAGTGAAAAGAGGGGGGGGGGGGGGGGGTTTATACACACAGTGTGGCTCTCATACATGCACAGACTAAATCATGTCTGAGTGTGTGTGTGTGTGTGTGTGCATGTAAATTAGTTACTAGTATTTATAGTCACCAGTATAATCAAAGTATGTTATTTCTAATAGTATTCCCAGAGCATTGTATTTTTAGAGCAATACAATATTATGCAATTACTTCAGGTTCACACTAATGCTCCATGTCCTCATGTACAGTTGATGAAGCAATGTTTTTAATGTCTATCAGAACATTACATTTTCCTATATTAACATAACAAAGATTTGTTTTACCTTACAAGGCAGTGCTTGATTTTGAGCCTCTGTGAAAAACTATTATTGGTGCCAACTCATACCAAAAACATGGCAAGATTGGGGCTGAGACACTGTCCATGTTGGGAGGATGGCTGAGGTGTGGCTTAGCATCAGCAGCCTCCACCAGAGGTAGCATATTTCATGTAGGCAAAAGGCTTTTGGGTACACTGGCCTAATCAACCTGCTTGGCTTTGCAATGGACCAGCTCCGCTGGATGGCTCAGAGGGAAGGCCACACAGTCTCAGCTTCACCAAACCCTTTCCTTTACAAGTCTACTGCCATGTCAGTGTCAGGCTACCCAGCATCTTTGTTCACCAGAAAACCCACAAAGGTCAGAATGATGATCCTGTTCAGTCAGCACCTGCTGCTGCCACTGCCGGGTTCTCCGACTCCCCACTCTGGGCAGCTGTCCAGAAGTTGAACAGTTCTGGCCTAAGCCAACAGGTTGCAGTTACACATGAAGCAGCAAATGGATCTCTCTAATTACTCTTAATCATTATGTTTTCATGAAAATCAGACACTATACAGGTACCAGATGACTGGAGAATGATCAATTCTTGAAGAAATGGGCACTTAATTTCCAGCAGCATTCTGTGCCTATGATGCACGTTCCCAGCCAGGGGCATTGCTGTTCCTCGTACTGTGCAGCATGTGTAAATCTCAGTAAAAACTTCATTTAGCAAATCCTGCATTCTTTAGTCAGATACAACATTAAAGTCAGGCGTATCTTTGCTCTTACATATACCCTTTGCTATTTATGGCTCCACCAAAAGTTTAGTTGTTTGCATTTTTTCCAAGCCATGCTTTTCCAACTAGAACTTCTCTTTTTGTTCCTCATAGACCGATTAGCTTTCTAGGGTTCACTTGAAAAAGAAAATTTCCAACAGGATGCAGCAGAGATTCTTTGGACATCATTTATTTCCCATTTGCAAACTACACAGATTAAAACATGTTCTTGGAGTTCCCAGCCCATGTAAATATTATTTATAAGAAGTGTCCTTTTTCATTTAAACATAATAAACTAGTGTTGGCAAAGGTTTACCCAATGGTAAGAACGCAAACTGATGCAAGCAGAGGTAGCTGAATGATTACAAACCATGAGAACAACATAAAGAATGTCCTGCTTCTTACTGAGATACAAATGTCGGACATTTCCAAAAATAAAAGTATTGTGCACAATACTTGGTACAATGCTTTGTATAGTGCTCATATACAACCCACAGGTGAAGACAGAAAAATACAATTCCTAACATTACTGTGATAGGATTTATTTTTATTTTTTATTTTTTTACAAAATTGGACATTTTTTTTTATTCTTTAAAAGATGAATTGTTCCAGCTACCAAACTGCACCTCCTGGGTTACCGATCTGAGTAATCACATACCATGGTTTAAGACTATGTTATAGAAAGGAACAACCAGAAGCGGCCACTGTATATCCATATTTTAAATTACTAGCCACATACTGTTAAGAGATAACTTCTTCCAAAGAACAGCATCACATATGGATTGGATTTGAATGTGTCTACTTGTGTGACACAAATAAGTACATGAGACCTGGATTTGGAAGTAATGCTATCCATATAAGCCTTCACCTTAAGACTATATGGACTTTTCAGCTGGTGCAGAATGCCACTGCCAGTTTCTGATGCAGTTTGTCTTATGCACATCTCCTTTATGCTCCACAAATGATAAAGTTCCTGTTCAATTTCCTGCTATATTTTAAAGACGTTTGTTTGACCCATACAGTTCCAAGGCTGGAATCTACCATGAGAAATAAGGGAAGTAGAAGCCCAACTCCCATTGACTTTCAGTAAGATCAGAATGTATAAATGCTTTTTGTGCCTTTGAAAATTCCAGCCTCAGCAGTTTGGGTCCTGACTACAATAGAAACAGCTTCTCTCTTCATGCCGTAGTGCAGCAGCTGTGAACAGCTGAGCCCCTCCAGCTATCAGATTTCCCAGCTTAGATGGTAAGAAGATGACAGGGACAAGGTTTTTTGGTGAGACCTTCTCAACTCGGGGAGCTACTCTTAACAGACTCGGTCTATTGGAATCTGGATTTAGTGACCTTTGACACGTGCCACCCAGTCTGTTTTCTTCATTTGTCTGCTTCTTCCAATGTGACTTTTATGGAGGTTTCTAATGTCACAGTTGTACAGTGCCTAGCAGAATGAGATTTTGATTGGTACCTGGGGATCCTAAGTATTATTGCAATACAAATAAGAATTTGAAGTGCCTAGACTTTAGAGTAAATGGCTCTATTGTAGCACATTGGCAAAGGCAGGAAATATTAAATGAAATACTATGTGAACATTTGCTTTAATTTTGCAAATAATTAAATTAATCATTTCCCTTGTCCCCTTTGTGTTTTCTTTCCCCCAAAAAGAAAAATAATAGGCAAGTTTATGGCTCAGATGTTTGCAAAAAACAAAATTCAGTGTTGTGTGTGCATACATGAGAATTCATGGCTAGATATATCTGCATACTCTTTCAGTCAGGGAACAGAAACAATACCATATAACTGATGTGCTAAAGCACAACTAAGCAGCAATAACTTGAATTTCAAGTACCAAATACTTGCAGAGAACAGGTCACAATCTGGCAACCCCTAGCACAACATGAGTTGGACTAGATGACTTTATGCACCCTCCCAGTCCTACTTTCTTATGACAATAATACTCCCTTTCTTAAA
>NW_017729029.1:44899696-44907201 GCF_001723915.1 Gavialis gangeticus
GCATACATGAGAATTCATGGCTAGATATATCTGCATACTCTTTCAGTCAGGGAACAGAAACAATACCATATAACTGATGTGCTAAAGCACAACTAAGCAGCAATAACTTGAATTTCAAGTACCAAATACTTGCAGAGAACAGGTCACAATCTGGCAACCCCTAGCACAACATGAGTTGGACTAGATGACTTTATGCACCCTCCCAGTCCTACTTTCTTATGACAATAATACTCCCTTTCTTAAAAAAAATCTTGATCCTAAGCTGAAGTAAAACAAAAAATACATCAAACGAATTCAAGCAATTCAGTCTGCTCATGGATAGCACGCAGAACAGGCTAAATTTACATGATAGTTATCTCAACAGGAATTATCTTAACATGGAGACATTTTCTTGTTTTGTGCTTCTAGAAACGTGACCAAAATGAACCAAACAAAATTCTCCCCTGTATGCAGTGAACTTTCTGTCCTCACGATTTGTGACAAGAAAAGGGGAATGATTTTCTCAACAAACATGTAATAGATGAAAGTGCTATTGAAAGAGATCAGAAGACTAAGGAGAGATTAGTGATTCTGATAAGAACAAAAGCTTTCAGGGTAATTCATCTTTTTTCTCTAGCTCGCATGTCACATGTGGTTAGAATTTACATAGGCCCATTAGTTCTGGCTGGTGTTATTCGCTGGCAGTTTTGTGAGTTCGTATGTCACAAGGCTATCAAGAAGGTTCATTATATCACTCCACAGGAACCTGAAACAAACATTTCATGCTGTTGGTGGGACCCTGAGAAATGCCCATAGCAATAAAGAGCACCTAATAAGAGAGATGTGAGCACCTACCTCGCGAGTAGGCTGAATATCGCTGCAGTGTCTAATCAACAGTAAACAGGACTTCAGTTTCTGGATTTGATCTTGGAAAGAAAACAACTCTGCATGTGAAAATGAAAGTATTTGTCATAGATAGATAAGTAGTGACACTTGCCGTTTTTCAACAAGTGCACTTTTATGACAATGTTTTTCCACTAAGGAACATTAAAAAATGGATAATGTCTGTATTTGTAGTACTCCACAGACTATGAATATGAAATCCCATAAGTGTGCCTCTCAAGGAGCTTACATGTTCTGCTTTCTCCCTGCAGATAACAGACTCCACATTTATCCTCTACATTCTTTCTATTCAGTACACCCAAACAATTGCAGTACCTTAAGCTAGACACTTAACATTTTTGTCTAAATGTTTAGCTGCTAACTTTAGACACCCAAGTTGGAACATGCTGCTCTAAAAACGTTAGGACATTTGGGATCTGATCCAAAGCCTGCTGCAGTCATGGGAAAGGATTCGACCACAGTGGATTTGGGTTTTTCACGCTAGAAAGAACTGTGGCCGTCTAGTAGGACTGCAGGCATAATACAGCCCATAGGATTCTACCCAGTGGTCCCAGCGGGGCCATCAGGGCAGCCGTTCCCTGAGAGCACAGGCAATAGGCCCCACCTACTCGAACCCTTAAAAGCTTGGCCCAGAGCAGTACTCTGTCCAGGCAAAGACTCAGACTTCTGACCTTCCTTGCTTTACTTCTTGTATCTTGGGCTCAGGCGCTGGGTCACCCTGACTTGGCTCTGGCTTCTGATTCCAGTCCTGGCTCCTGGTATACCCTGACTCTGACTCCGAACCTTGGCAGCCCCTGATTCCAGGGCAGATTCCTCGCTCGCCCTGACCTCAGCACTCGCTGCCAGTTCTCTCTGGCTCCAGTTTCAAACTCCTGGCTACTAGAAACCTGGCCCTTGGACTTCACCTCTGCATCAGGTGACCATCCATGCCCCAGTTCTTAACAGGAACTTTTCAGTGAGCCTTAGCATGAAAGCTACTGTTTTCCAACTTGAATACCTCCAGTTGGGCATCTAAAAGTTGACAGACATTTCCAGAGGAGATGAGACGCTACAGCTCTGTTAAAGTTAATGAAATATATGTAATAGTAATGAAACTTTATATTTCTGTCTGAGGTTGCTTAATTACATTTCAAATTGGACATCAAACACAGTGTATTTTAAGTTCAATGGGGGGTGGGGGAAGCCTTAACCATATTTTATTCTGTTTACTAAGTAACATTTGAATATTTTTCATAGAAAGTGTCAAAATAAAGAATCTACCATTCAGATGTATCTATCATACAAAGTCTTGTGATCATGCTTTGGAAGGTATCTTATTTCGTATTTTGCTTATTTATGCAATTTACATGCTGCTCATAACCCTTTTCCAAGTACTACTAAATAAATCTTAGACCCGGAAGACTGGTTTTTGCTGATAGAAAGGACTGATCAGCTTTTGATGATGATAAACCCTAGATGATTTCTGGGTCCTGATTTCTGAAGAAACCCTACTAGAAAGATCTTTTTATACTGTGTTTTGAATACCCAGTCATGTGTTTACAGGGTAAAATATTCAAAAGCATTTCAGTGATTGAGGAGCCTAAGGGTATATCTACAATACAGATGGCAGTGTTGCATATAGATACCCATAATGAACTATCTTGCATATCAGAAGTAGTGTAGCCAAAGCATTGCAATGCCCAACCTGGACTAACGGTACTCCTCAGCTAAGCTCTATGCTGCCACAGCTGAGCTGCTTCCAGTACCCAGGCTAGTACAGAGTAGGCCTGCTTCCACTTCTGTGATGAGCAAGTGCTAGAGAGCCAGCATTCTCCCTAACCATACCTTTAGCATGATGTAACTGCACCTGCCATGCGGTACATGAAACCCTGCTCCTATGTGACAACTTCTTCATAGGGCTGGACTCAGTGATCTTCTGAGCTCCCTTCCAGCCCTAATATCTATGAAATCTGTGGAAGTCATCACCATAAAAGGGTTGAGCAGATGACTGGCAAGCACATCTCCTTTGGACCTTGAGTGTCCTCACTAAGCAAAGCCTTGCCTCCAGTTCCTGCCTTGGATCCTGTCAGATATCCAGGTTGTAGCCGTATTGGTCAAGAGGTACAAACAATCAGGGCTTATGGTAGAGGTGAAATCTTTTATTAGACCAACAATATTTTTGCAAAAAAAAAAATCTTTAATTGCAATCTTTTGGGCTCATCATGCATTGGAGAAAAGATTGTAAAAGTTCTCCTGAGCAGAAATGAAAGTTCATATTTCATACAGTCTTTACCAGCTAAGAACTGACTGCCCAGAGGAGTTTTCCATCTATTGACATCCTCTGTGAAATCCTATGAAATGTGAACTTTCCTTTCTACCCAGAAGAACTTTTACAATCTTTTCTCCAATGCCTGATGAAGGGTGTTTGTGCCTAAAAGCTTGCAATTAAAGAATTTCTTTTGCAAAAATCTTGTTGGTCTAGATATCCTCTACCTTGATCCCTGATTGTCTTGGATCCTGACACCCAGACCATTGCTGTAGCTTTTTCCCCTTGATCAGCTTCACCCCTTCCAGTTCCTTGACTCTGACATTGATCAGCTGCTCCTGACCTTGGCTCAGAATCCAAATGTGCAACCCTGCTCTAAGGACTGCTCTGAACCTCCTATGTCCCAGCCTGATACATCTCAATGAATGCCTGGAACAAAATGCAGTAAAACAGCATCAAAGAATAATTTACGTTACAAGGACCAAGGCTATTCCCCATACATCTACTACCAGTCTGATGCCTCATTGCTACTGGTTAGCATTGTGGGTCAGGTCAAATCATGTTAGACTTTGGTCATGGCCACATTCCTGAAATTTTACACAGGAAATGGAAGACTAGGGTAATGCAGCAAAGCAAGTGATGTCTGCATTTAAGTCTTTTTATAAAGCAATAAAATAGTTCAGAAGACTAGTATGAGATTTTAGTCCTCTACCAAACTGCATCGCATTCAAAGTGCCATAGGAGAATTGCTACAGAACTCTTCTCTTTCCTCATCTACTCTGTGTGTCAGGATCAGTGTTCTTGGCTACTGATCATTGTTACCATTTGCATTACATTAGTGATTACAGTCTGCAACTGGGATTAGAGTCCCACTTTACTCAGCATTTTACAAACATCAATCATTTGTCATTTTAAACCTCAGAAAACTTCACATGAGAATCTGGACAGTGCTGTTTATTTGTTTTCATTTCTGAAGGAAATAAATAATATTTTTTTTAAAGTCTCCTGTAAGGAGGTGGGGAAAAAAAATCAACATCTTCCCTAAGGGCTTAAATACATCTCCCAGGCAGCCCGAAGAAAGTGTCGGTATTCTGTACCACCCAGTGCCTGCCCATTTCTGTGCTCAATTACCACGATAAATCAGAAAACCTGTTTGTTACAGGCTCTCCTTCCATTACAGCCATAGCTCTGGTTAACATCTTCTGAATCATACAATTCATCAGGATCACATACATTGGGTTTTAATCCTTTGATTTTTTTTTACTTTGTTCTAAATTTTTCGCTTCATCCCCTTGATGACAGAGAAACTGGATAAAGATAAATAATTCAGAATAGCATTTTTTTCTCCTCTACTTTTTATTTTGGAGGTGGGGGCAGAAGGGGAAACAAGGGAGCTCTCTATTTCACAGTCTTTTAGTGGCATCATTCAGCCCTGACAGCGCAGCCTGAAATTCAAAGATCCTGTAAAGCAGAGTGAACTTCTGAAGTACGGTTAGCCTCACTGTGCACTCCAAGTCATTAAAATGATATCTTTGAAAAATGTTTATTAAATAGACAAATAGCCCAGTTGTTACTGCAAGCCCTCCATCACTGCTACGCCCTTCACTGCTAATTTCTGTACAAAGAAAAAACCAGGAATTGAGTTACAGTTAAGTGTAATTGCTACATAAATTATACTGAGTGTCAAGGTCTGGAAAGGGAAATGGGGAACAGCATAGGTTAGAGAGGATTGCTAATGTGCTCTGGAGTCATTCACCTATCAAAACTAACTCCCAGGTACAAGTACTGGGAGATGTTGCCCCACATCTTTTTACTGCCTCTCCCAATATGCCTATAGGTCTAACATACTCCTGCTCCATTTCCCCCAAACTTTGGGTTCATTTCAACAACTTTAGGTTACTTCACCAAGCCCATAGCAATGAACTGGTTTGTGTCTGATGGTTGTGCCACGGTTGCATTCAGTGAATTAGCCAGTCTCAAGTTCTCAGAGTTCATGTGACTTTAAAAAAACAAGTACTATATATCGGCAGTACACACCCAGGCATCCACTTGTCACAGAGCATGAGGTTTACAGGCCCATGCAGACTTAGCTCCTTCAAGTTAGGGCTGAAGCAGGGAGAAGGTAACTTGCACAGCACTGCCTGTAGTCTGTGAATTGAGACTTACAATTAAATAGTACACACTACATGGTAGGAAATGCCTTTTATTCGGTTATGCAGTGCCTAGCAAATTGGGATTCTTGTCTTTGTTACGGTCTCTAAATGCTACCGTAAAACAAACAACCTCACACACAACCACCATCTGCAAAGGAGAAGACTTCAGTCTCCAGTGGTGTCAGATTCACTCCTTTCATAAGTATCACAACATTTTCCCCCGCTGTCTCTCTCCCTCCTTCCCTCTCTCACCCACATGCGTGCATACACATAAAAATATCACAAAAAAAGTAATGATAAGTAACCTTAAAACATTCCAAGCTCTGGTGTTTATTTGAAACCCTTTGTTCTGGAAATCATGCTAGACATATCATGAGGTATGGCTTTAAGAAGCTTTCAGAGACTAATTTGCCTTCTTCCAAGATAGAATTACCCTTAGAACATAAGGTTTTTAAACAAATCTAGGCTATTCATAAAAGCACTAACAAACTTTGATCTATATACATGACACCTCCAATATTTTAAGTAGCTGAAGTTGTATAACTTTTGCTCTCCACATTTATAAACCCTGTAAGAAGTCTGAAAATATCCTGCCCTTCCCTCCTCCCACCTGCTTTGGTCTTTTTTTGTTTTTCTTTCAAGAATGGCAAGACATTATGGCTTTTCAAGAGAGCAGTTTATTGACCAGTATAATGGAACTGAATATGAGGTTACCAAGTAAAAAATCATCTATCTCGCTGTACTATATTAGAGAGAGTAAGAAGATGACTTGAGTGATCTAGTTATTATAAATGATTAAGCATTTTGTTTTGGATTAATTTCCAAATGGCTATTAGGGAAAAAAAATCTATGGTACCAACAAAACTACAATTTCTAGCATCCACGCTTTAAAAGATAAATTAAACCACAAATACAAACCCTCTTGTCTAGTATTTGCTACAGAAAGATTTTAAAAGCTGTTTTTGATTGGATTTATCTGACTTATTACGAAGCTGTATAAAATACTTGGTACAAAAGGCTTTGAGCTCTTGCCCTGACTTGGCATGCTTGCATAGTATATATCTTACTAATAGTGGAAAACCCTAACATAATAAACTTGAACAGAGAGAATTTTATGATGAATCACAGAATCAAAGAAAGCAGTTCTCTTAGATTATTCCCTTTGAATTAGGGCCCCACAAGCAAAGATATCTGGTACATCAAAATAAACTCAGGGCCCAGCCCTGCAAGACGTTGAAGTCGATTAGCAGCTGAAGACAGATTCACTGCTTTTTCACAGTTAAACCTGCCTTCAAAGTACAAACTGGCCAACAGAATGTAAGTTTTTTCAACAAATAAAGTCAGGTGCTAGACAGAGATCAAATTTTGATTAAGGAAGTGAAATTGTGCACTTAGGGTGGGGAGGAAGAAGTGGGGGGCAAAAGGGTACGCCGAGGGAAAGAGACTCTTACCTGGCCAGGCTAGTGCTGCCACTGTAGCAGCGTAAGCTCTGGTGGCAGCAGCAGCTCCATGGCTGGGCTCCCTGGGATCTGATCCTGGTTTCCATTCACTCCCTCCCAGATACATACATATCCGGTACAAGGCAAAGGCTCCCAGAGTGGGGAAGCACCATTACAGTTGCCCAGAGATGTTGCTTGGTGTGAGAGAGCTGCCCAGCTCCTATGGCTGGGCCGGAGCAACAGAGGGCTGCCCCTTGTGCCTCCGAGCTCCCAGCGAGGGGGATTCTAGGACCCCATCATAGTCAGTGGGCAGAGCTGGTCCTCACTTATCCTGCCCTCATTAGGCTACTAAATAAAAAGACCAACATAATTTCCCTTCTTCCCCTGCCCATAGTTTTTGGATGCAAGCAAGGCTAACAGCGCCTTGTCATGTATCCACAGATGCATCATGAGCAGGTCCAAGGAGGTGATCCTCCCCCTCTATGCGGCACTGGTCAGGCCGCAGTTGGAGTACTGCGTCCAGTTCTGGGTGCCGCACTTCAAGAGGGATGTGGACAACATGGAGAGGGTCCGGAGGAGGGCCACTCACATGATCAGGGGGCAGCAGGGCAGGCCTTATGAGGAGAGGCTACGGGATCTGAACCTGTTCAGTCTTCACAAGAGAAGGCTGAGGGGGGATATAGTGGCTGTCTCTAAACTTACCAGGAGGGACCAGAGGGGACTGGGTAAGACCCTGTTCCCCCGAACACCTCCTGGAGTAACAAGGTACAACATCCAGAAGCAGTC
>NW_017729029.1:44912201-44916413 GCF_001723915.1 Gavialis gangeticus
ATTGTGGGCTGCGCGTGCTAGCGCATGGGTTCTGGGCTGTTGGGAGGGAGGGGAAGGGGTGCTGACCAGGCCGGGGGGGTGGTGCTCTTGTCTCTTATGGGGAGGCTCCTGTCTTTTATAGCTTAAACTTAGTAGGGGTCATAAGAGCCCTGTATTCATTCCTGCCCAGGGCAGGGGGTCAGACTAGATGATCTGCTCAGGTCCCCTCCAACCCTACTCCTATGAATCTACGAATCTATGATTTGCTGGTTAAGGCCTTTCAGTAGAGGACTGGCAAATGGTGTGAATAACACTGGTTCCTTAAGCTTTATGATACGTGGAAGTCAGGCATCATTTTACCAGTTCGCAAAATGCTTAAACCAAAGCACTGAAAAGCTACTATCAGCATTTTCAAATGGGTGCCTGAAGTGAGACACCTAAATAAATCATCTGAATTCCCAAGGTGCCAAACTCCCAGAGACCTCACTACCATGAAATATTTTGTGTCAGGAGTTGATTAAATTAAACAATTAAAATAATTGGAATTAGATGCACAGATGATCGTGTCAGTGCAGTAACATCAGACCCAAAAGTGCTGAACTTTGAGCATCCAACTTCGAAAAATGAGGAGGTGTCCAACTGAGGAACTGAACCCACCTTTCTAAAATACTGCCTATTTTTTATTATAACAAAGTTCACCTGAAGTCAGGGAAAAAGGGCAACTTACACCAAAATTTTCAAGAACTGGGTATGAAAAGAACTACAGGGAAGTTCATGTTGATTTGTGCTATGTTGGTCCTGGTACCACTGTGATAGGAGAGGTCCGTCCTTAGCCAGTGAATTCAACAGAGCTAGGACAATTTACCTTAGCTCAGGATCTTGTCTAAACTGGTGCCCATTAAGCATATTGGGTTAGGCAGATATTAAGGACCTCGCAAGAAAGGGAAACAAACATGGTACTGAAGAAACATGCATCACAGAACAGTGATGAAGTGGATTAGGGCTGGCTAAGAAATGCCAATGCTCAGAAAACAGCTGGAAAAGATGACACTGTCTCTCAGAATTGCTAATTGTAAAAAATATCCAAATAGCAACACAACCCTTGAATATCAGATTTTAAAAATAGGATTTGGAATTGGTAAAGGTCACTGTTATTCCCTACTAAACAGGAAAGACGTTTTACTTTTAAGTCTAAATATAGACTTCAATGGAAAGTTACATTGTAGCTTGAAGAAAATTGCCAAACTTTCAACAGAATTTGGAGAATAGTACAATCTTTATTCAAGTCTGGTCTGGTCTGGACACGTGTTATATTTTAACAAGTACTTTGCATTGGAAAAGTTCTCAGTCACAGCAAACTTTTAGTACCATTGGAACAGATGTTTTAAAATATGCAAAAGAAACAGATCATTGGAAAAGCGACATCAAACGTTTTATCTTGAAGCTCTCCAAGGGATCCAAGTACAGCAGGGATATGTATATTAAGACTCCACTGCCTATCTCCAAACTCCCTGCCTTATGGGGCCATTTAATTTGCAGTCCTCTGTAAATGTCACAAGTTTACTGAATCGTCAGCAGATGATGGGTCCTCATCACATAAGCAGCCTAGCTTTGTACACTTGGCAATGTTTATTCCAAGGAAGTACAGGTCTGAGTTAGCTCAGAGAATGAATTTCCTTTCGCCTCTCCAGAGTATGGTCTTTCCAACTCAGGGTTAAGCTTGCTGGCAGTGCGCGGGGAAATGGATTGCTGCTTTTGCTGTTGTCTGCACTGTACATGGCTTATGAACAAAGGACTTTGTTTCTAGGGCTCTTGCGGCTCTTTAAACAGTCACTCCCTAAACGAAAATTTCCTGAAATCAGACCCTCAAACTTCAAAATTGAGAACTGAGAAGGTTAGATTTATATTGCCAGGTCCAAACAGCTTGTCTCTGTGTTTCAGTTTACCAGGTCTAAATCCAGGAGTCCATACCTGGCTCTATATGGATGTGGCTAAACCTCCCAACAGATTCTTGCAAGGTTTCAACCCAAGATGGCAGATGCATTTGTGATGGAATAAATGTCACAAAAATGTCCTGTTCTTGTGAGATTTCTACCATCCTTAACCAAAATTATCAAATAATCCCATCCTAGCCCTGAACCCCCTAAACATTCTGACCTAAAGTATACATGGATTTGAATGCCCCTTCTCAGTATTTCCATTCACAAAATAAACCTCTTTATAGGATCACAAGCAGGGTTTGAACTTGTAATCTTCAGCACTTCAATGCAAACCTCTACCACCTTAAATAACAGGCTACCTCTATTACCTGCTAGCAGTAGGACAGTTACCTGTAACTGAACAGACTGTCATTATAGACTTTCCATCAGTACCCGATTCTACCACGTTTTTTTAGTTAATATTTGGCCCCGATTGATACTTTCTACCACCAACCAGTGGAACAAAGCTCTGTTCGTAGAGGTGGTATCTGTTTTCTAGGATGACAGAACTGCATGTGCTATGGACACGATATAATCAAAGGAGAAGTAATACTTGCATGATCCTGCAGTGGGCTCTGTAGCCAACATAAGAACAGCTTTCTGGGATCTAAGGGAAGTTGCATCAGATAAGACAAAGGAAATTACATCAGAACTTGATTTGTCCATAGCAGCTCACTATGACAGAGGCCTCACAGAAATACTATGCAAAGTGAGCACATTGCAGAGAATGGGTAAAGAGGAAGAATTTTTCATAACACCTCCCCATCTTCCTCCAGAAAGATAAGAAATGACTTACACACACATTTAATCCAACTATACATTTTTCCCATTTCCAGGTAGAATCTGAAAACGCAGAGATATACCCAGCCCCTGGGCTTCCACCTGGCCGCTGCTCCTCCCAGCACTTCTGCTCTGCTGGGGTTTCCAGGCTCCCCCTGCCACCTCCAGCTTCTACTTCCTCCCCCTGGGGCAGGACAGCGTGGCCTACAGAGGCCCAAGGAATTTGTGGCTCATGTGAGAGGATTATACTGTCTGCACTACCCATATGGTGGGGAGGGCAGAGTGCATGAAGTTGCAGCTCCTCCGCACTCATAAGTTGAATAGCCCTGTCCCATAAAAAAGGAGCACAGCCACCAACCCCCTTCATAATACAGTATCATAACTGTAGGATACACAACACCTCCACAGAAAAGCTACTGTGTTATAATGGCTTTAGTCACCATCAGCTTGGGCTAAGGTGCAAGCCTATGATCCGGAGGTGAAAGGCTTCAGGTTCAGATTACCAGCTGATCAGATTACCAGCCCATCTAGTCTCCTACCTTTCTTCTGACAACATTTTAAGCTCCCCTATAAGTCTGAACTATCCCACTGAGAAGAAATGGGCCTGTAAAAGATCAAAAATACCTATTTGGAAAGAAATTTGCATGCATCAGAAACCGTATTCTGCTCTTGAAAGGCTTGCTGACCTTGAGACTGCAATATACCCAGAATTAGTTTGTCAGCAGCAGAGAGATCCAATCTCAGTTTTCATGGAACCATTCCCAGACCAGGTAGATTGAGCCGAAGCTTCAAAGTAACTATGTCTCAAGCTTATCAAACAAGCAGAAAAAAAATGACACACCAAAGGACCTATTCACTGAATAGTGGCCTATATGGATCAGCCAGGCATGTGAAGGTCTGTTTTTCTTGCTTGGGTGGGTGGGAGATAATGTTGTGCTACAAAGTGCCTGCATGCTAGTCTCACACAGCCTAAGAAGCATAAGAAGCGATGAGTAATTTTAGCCTGATTTGGAACCCACAATGAACCTGTATTTTATTAAGTCCAATTTGTGTTTCCTAGAGATAGTGAAAAATAAAACAGAAAGGAGAACCCAGAACACAAAAGAACATGGACAATAGGCCTGTGCAAAGCAGCTAGTATTTGCTTCAGATTCAGCTCCTGCCAAATCCCCGAATCACATAAGCCCGTCCTCTCCACGCCCCCCCTCCGGCTCTCCCAACCCTGGCAATGGCTGCCCTGCCTGCCCCAGCTCCTGGCACTTTGAAAGAAAAAAAAAAGCCCCGACTCACTGGGTGCTGCTGGGCAGCGGGGGGCAATCCCCACTGCCACACGCTGCATGGGAAAGCTCTGCACATGCCCCCCTGACCCTCCCCTCACTGTCCCAGCCCCCACCCCCATGGCTGCCCTGCCCGCAGCAGCTCCGACCCTTTAAGAAAAAAAAACAACCACCCCAGGATCACCAGTTCCTGCCTG
>NW_017729029.1:44916708-44926662 GCF_001723915.1 Gavialis gangeticus
CCTACTTACCAGCTCCGAGTCTGGCTCCAGCTCCCTGCTGTAGTGGGCAGAGATTGTCCGAATCATCGAGGCTCTCCAAATCTTTTCTGAAGATTCAGAGAGCTTCAAATAGATTTGGACCTTTTAATTGGTCCTCTGATTCGATTCGGATTTGGAGACTGGGCTACTGAATTGGGCCAAATCTCCTCCAAATCAAATTAGCACCCGAAGCTTCACACAGCCCTAGTGGACAATCTGAACTTTGTATACAAACTGCATTCTCATGGGATAGTCTAACTTTTGCAAAGCCTCCTATTACTTCTCTGCAAATATGGAGAACAAATACCCCAGGCTTTTTTAGAAATAGGTTTACGAGCTCAGAAGATTTTGCTGAGTCCAACTATTACAAAAATAAGAACACTACAAACCCTTTAGGAAAAGGATCAACACTTTCTTTCATTTCCTGAGCTCTGCACCCATGGATGACATAGAATAAACAACAACAGTGATCACCGCCACCACAAGCTCAAAGAGTGAAGTTCTAGCTATCTCTATTATAAAACCACTAGATGTATTTCTGAAACAAATAAGCAAAGAGGGAAAAATCCTTGCCACAAGTGTCCATATATGAGACCCTCTTATTTGGTGACTCTTTATTAAAAGCCTTCCACAGACACCCCTGCATTCCTAAGACTGTCAGCAAGGTTCCAAGTCAGGCTGCGTGAAGCTTCAGTCATTGGTTCGATTTGGTGGAGATTCGGCCTGATTTGGTGGCTGAATCTTGGAATCCAAATTGAATCAGGAGATTCTTTAATCTCTCTGAATCAAATCACAACCCTCCAAATCAATTCAGAGAAATTCGATGATCCGTACATAGACACAACTTTAAATGTTTTTTCTACATACCTCATGGTACCAGGTGGCTCATGAATGCTGAGATGGTGGGGCAGATGAAGCATCCCACGGGAGCATGGGGGGCTACCCAGCACACTCAGCGGCAGATCTGGAAGTGGACCAGAAGCACTTCCAGTCCACTTCTGGTTCCGCTACGGAGCACACAGGGGACCCCCCCACCCCAGCTCAGTGACTGGTGCCTCCTGGGTCTGGGGGTGCACCTGGGGTCCCCCCGGGGCCAGTTGCTGAGCCAGGGCCTGTGGAAGGGTGTCCCCTGCATGCTCGGTGGTGGACCCAGAAGTGGACCAGAAGTGCTTCTGGTCCACTTCTGGGAACACCACTGAGCATGTCAGGGGGCTCCCCCATGCTCCTGTGGGACATTCCATACACCCCAGCACTGCAGCATTCACAAGCCATGTCTGGTACCTCGAGGTATGTACAAAAACATTTAAAACTGTGTCTATGGCCAAATTGCTGATTCTCTGAATCAGCATCAAATCTTCAGATTCAGCCGAATTGAATCAGGACAGTGATCCGAATCAACAAATCAAATCACTGTCCCTGATTCGAGCCAAATCCAAATCCAAATCGAATACAGCCCACTTCACACACCCCTAGTTCCAAGCCTTCACTACTGTCACTGTTCTTCTAGTGCAATTGCAGGTTTGGGTTGAATTAGAAAGCCTGGGGTTGAATCAGGCTCATCTTCAAAAGGCCTCCAGGCAGCTTCAGCTGCATGAAGTACATGACCCTGCTTAGTCAAGGGAGCCACTGGAATGGAGGCAGAGAGTAGAGTAGGGACAGGACACTGCTGCCAGGTGTAATAGCCAATAGCCACTAACTCTTCCCTGGCCCTGCAGTGGTTAAGAACTAACTGGGGATACCTAGAAGAATAAAATGGAGATGCTGAATATGTAACAGAAAAAATACCATGTTTTCTTGCATAGAACATGCCTAGGAGTATCTTACCTTGAGTAAGTAACTGAGAAGCGGCAGATGAAGTGTGGGGAGAATCAAGAATTTAACTGCATGCTGACCATGGGACTAAGTCACATACAGTGATCAGCAGGACCTCAAAGACCCAGATTAACAAACAAATTAAAGTAGAAGTTATTAAAAAAAGAAGCCATGAACATATGTAAATTTACACTAAGGCTGAAGTTATGTGGGGGGGGGGCAGGGGAATCACAAAAATTACAACTTTAGAATGAAGATAAAACTATTATAAAGAACTGTTGAACTGTTGCCACTGTGGAAGGATGGGCCCTGAAGCGGCTGTGGCACCCTCTAGGAGCCACCCTAATTCTGCCCGTACTCCCAGTCCTCTATATAACCTCCCATATTTATCTTTCCTGCCATGCCTTGATATTCTTTTGATATTAATTGGGAGGCTGCCCCTGAGCCCTGGAGTGCTCTTACCAGTGTCTGACCAACCTAGCTGATCTCTCATGGCCTGTGGGCCTTCTGCCCACTAGCCAAAGCTACGCAGTTCTCCACAGGTCTCTCTTGTGCCCTGGCAGACCTACTGGTTCCTAATCATTGCCTATGGCCCAGATAGCCTTTATTTAAGTCCTAGGGCTCTTAATTGTGGCCTCCAGCCTCCCCTATAGCCATGCCAATGCCTTGTGGATATCACTCTGTCACCTTCCTATTTATCTACTTATATAGGCCTTGACTTTCAGGTTATTCTAGCTGTAGACAGGTAGCCTAGTCCTACTGGCTCCATCCTGGCCTTTCAGTCTCAGCCTCTTGTCAGCCTCTGGCTCTCTGTGTTACCCCCTCTCAGATTAGGCTCTTGCCCACTTGGCCTCCAGCTACCTGCATTGCCCCCTCTGGGCTCAGGCTCTGACCCTCTCAGCCTCAGATGGCCTGTGCTTCACTCTCAGGATCAGGCTGTGGACATTCGGCCTCAGCCTGCTTCTTTCTCATGCCGCTGTGGCTTCCTTTCTGCCTCCATTAACCCCTCCCAGCCTTCCAGTATAAAACAAACAAAAATACAAGCAACTGTTTTAAACTGGACACTTGCAGTGTATGGGCTGCTTGAAGTTAGCTCAGAATCTGCTGTCTCCCCCCACCTGGGGACATCCCTGCTACAACTTCTACCTTAAAGTAACAGGAGCCCCTGGTCCCTGTTCCAATCACATACAAGGAAAGTCAGGCCTATGGCTATTGTGCATTAACTGCTAGCCTTCTCCTTCTCCTGGAGCTCTCCTTCATAGCTCAAGAATTTCAAAATCTGGCTAGTTTGTGGGGTTGGGACTTGTTCTTTCCTGTTGTTTGTATTTGCCGTAATTTTAAACACAATTATTATGAGGTAAAGATAAACCCAAAGTACTATATATGTTAGCAAATACCAATGCAGAAAAGCAGAGAAACAGAGTGGGTCAAAACCACAGTCTGAATGTATTTGGTTTTATCCGTAATAATGATTAATATTATGACAACACCCTACACTGAGGGTATGAAAACAAAATCCTCTCCCAAGATATGACTTAATGTCTTCAATCTCAACTATCTGTGAGATTCCTTGGAAGGAATTTTGGGTCCTTAATGCACAACTATATTTTGTCCCAAAAACCTGTCAAAGCTGCAGAGGAGTGCTTCATCACTATCCCACACCTGTCCTTGTGTGTCATAATAACCAGTGCAATTGTTCAATCTCTGGTTATGCTCCCAATATTCTTCAGTATCTTTACCAGAATGGGGAAGACAGATTTCAGAATATTAAAAGATAAATCAAATGAAGCGTGAATCTAAGCCATAGCCCACTGCTGTCAGTGAAAAGACTCAGCAGGCTTTGGATCATGCCTTTTCCCTTGTCTTGGTGGTCTATCATGCTCTGCTAATATTTTACTCACTTGTACAGGACTTCTCATCATGGAAGTAGATTCAAGTACTGTGTTGTACCCTCACAAGTTTTGCTTAAGGAACTAACTGTAATATATGAATTAGAACTTTCCCAGTATGCATCTTACACAATAAGAAAAACTAAAAATAACAATATATTGCCCCATCTTTTAAATTGTCTGCATCAATAGCTAACTATGAAATAAAATGTTCACATCTATAACTGGTTATTTAGGAAATCAAGTTCAGCATTTAAAATTAAGGCTGTGTTCTCTGTTCCATCTATGGTGATTCATAAGACAATTTAATTCTGATCTTCAGGTGAGCTCTCCAGTAGGCCAATAAAGAAATCACAAGTGGTTAAGTAGGTATTAAAGCCAGTTTGGCTATAAACAGAAAGGGGTTCTCAACCTTAACTAAAGGTCAGTTCTTCTAAGCACTCTAACATCTGCAGGCTTCTTTCTCTTAAATTTGATGTGCTTCACAGTGGTGAAACCTAGGGTTACCTCATGGTCCTAAATTAAGGAAATTTCAACTAGGGGTTCCCAAGTTACAGCTCTCTAGAAAACAAAATCTTCCAACACAACTTTTTGCACAGACCTGATGATCCCCCAAAAGTTCTAATCATGCCCATGTAGTCCCAAATCACTCAACATTCACTTCATCTAGTGCACTAACTCTTAAGGAAAGCGAAGTGAGAAGAAAAAAAGCATTAAAAAAAAAGTTTGACATTTAATATAAGTATGGATAAAGGCAGGACTGTGTGAAGGATGGTGTGGGATAGTGATAAGCACTGCAACCTACTCCCAGCCTCCTCCTCCCACCCCACATCCCTGCCACTGGGATGGGCAGAGCATGCCATGAAAGCAGCAGCTGGGGACCTTTTAAGTCCTGGAAGTACATAAGAATCCTCCTGTCCCTTCTCCTCTGTGCTCAATGGCACACCCCATCCCCTCCCATTTCCCCCACTCCACCAACTGCCCCTGCCATTGTCACCAGAGCAGAGCTGCTCCTGCTCTGCTCCAGCCAGGCTGTGTGTGGGGCTGGGCTCAGCTGAAAACAGTGGCAACAGCAGTTGTGGTAGGTTCTCCCTCCATGAGCCTGCCCCATGCCTGGGGAGGTGAAGAGGGGCAGGAAAAAAATGGATATGGAAAAGGAATATGCCACCGCTATTGCATCCCTGACTGAGCCCAGGCCTTGTGCAGCCCAGCTGGAGTGGGGCAGAAAATGCCCTGGGCTCAGGCTGCTGCCACTGAGGGACAGGAAGCAGCATGGGTGCCCCTATCCCCGCTAGGGGTGGCACTGTCTCCCATGGTGGGGTAGGAGAGCATCATTCCACGCCCTCTCAGATACTCTGTTGGGCATGGGGCTCTGCCTGTCTGGCTCCTATGGAAGGGCTATGCCTGCCATGGCAAAGACCCCTGAGGTTTGGGGCCATACTGGTGCCCCCTCTAAATTGGTGCCCAGGGCTGGTGCGCCAATCAAGCCATCCTAATTACCCTATTGTAGCATCTTTTAGCTTTATCCAGCCAAAGTAATGTCCCAACCGCAAACCTAGACAATAATGACACTGTATAAATGATTGCTTATTTTGAGGAGGGAAATTTCTCTTCCATTAGAAAAGAAAATAGGAAAATCAATAATAAAAATTGTGTTAATGCAGAGGTATGATTGTTGGTTGCTATTTCTTGACCTTCCAGAACATCAAGTTTAGCGAAACTCAAACTCCTGAAAATCAGGAAATTAGTTAAATTATATACCCATGCAACCTTAACTCTGCCCTATTTAAGTGATGTTCCAGTACACACACAATCTCATTTTGAATTGCACTGAATAGGACCTATTGTACAACCTGCTGTACAGCCAAAAAAATTAAGCTTACTCTTGAAAAAGAACACCAAGTCTACTAAATTTTACAAGCTTTGCAGAGTTACGGTCATGTAAGCCAGTACCTTAGTTGTTCATTTCCTGGTTTTCAAAAGTTTTAAGTTTTGCTGTTCTTCATGATGTGGAGAGAGACAAGACACTGTTGAGCAACCTTAACTATGTTAAGACATTTTTTTGTTACTGAATTGTATGAACAAATGATTGACTCCAGATTAAATTGCCATTTTGTGGTATGCATCTTCTATATGCTGGATACCTATAAGAAGCAACATTACTTATCAAAAGCAAGAACATATGTTAGGTTTTTACCCAGCAGTTCTCAGATAACAATACTTACTAATAAATACTGTATCTCTGATAATGAGAATTGCTATCTCTTTTTGTATGAAATTTAGCCAAAATCTAAAGGAACTCTTATCCAAATTAATGTAGGCAGTTTTCTTAAACAGACATGTATATAAAATTTACTTCTATCCTTAGAAGAATTCTCCAGTGTTGGTATAAACATAACAGAAATGTCCAAGTTAGGATGGAGTTGAAGATCAGTGGTTAGCTGCTGTTTGAAGTGCTGTCAGATTAGAAGTAGTTAGCAATTCTAAAGAAATGTACAGAACTAATCATTTTCATTTTTTCAAGGGGTATCCCACCTCCCAGGAGTTGTGTGCACTGCCTGGAACTCGTGCTGTGCAACTCTGAGTCATAACAAATCATTTAAGAGTTAGCAGTTAGTTTGGGTGTCTTCAAGTTACTACTCAGTGCAGCCAGTCTGGTTGAATTTCCCTACTTTGCATGTACATTTTACAGACAACGCCTCCGGTTCTCCTTTTAATTCTTAAGAATTCTTGGAGTGAACAGGCTTGGCAGGGGAATACTCATGCTATTCTTTCTTATTTTACATGTTGAAGTAGAAAAGCTAATTAATAGGCTTCTTTCTGAGCTTGCACAAGAAAAAATGTCAGCTTAGTGAGATGTTATCTCATCTGCTCATAAAGGTAGACTTCATATACCAGGCAGATGATTCTCACATTCAAAAGAAGCTGTTGCTGTTCCATGTATAAATAATGCACTAGATTCATCCCTGGTTTAACTTCAGTGAAAGAAAGGCTTAGTTCCTTTTCTGGCGCACTCCATATTGTAAATGCAGAAATACGGTATATTTGGAAGGGCATGCACCTAAAACTCTCAAACTTTCCAGAAGCATTTTAAAAGTAATACCCACCAAGGTTTATTGAAGCAAGAGAGGCCGCATGAATATTCTGGACCTCAGAATGAACATACCGCTGAAGTCAATAGCACAGAATCGTATTCTACTTCAGAGATAGATTAAAAAATAAACTAAGAATCAACTTGAATAATGTCTCCTCCTGTGTTTCTGAGAAAAAACGGGAAAATTAACTCACTGATTTCTAATATCTCACATCTATTAAAACCACAGAGAGTAAGAGTACTCATTCCTGCTACAGAACACACGGCATCCATCATCCCACTCTGAATCAAGCACCCACGTCTATTGACATGTGAAATCATCTTGCGACAAGGAAATACTTTGTGTTGTATAGATTGCTACATTACAGCAGAGGAATATCCATATGGCAAAATTTGGATATAGATTTCAAATAATCCAAAGATCAGAAGTGTTTTGATTGAGGTTAGGGAGTGCAGGCTGGTTTATTTAATTTGGTTTTAATTTTTTTTTCCAGCCTAGAAAGAGGACAGAGTCATGCTTTTATACCATCTGTGTACTCAGACGCAGGCCACATTTTAGCAAACATCTTTATGGTCATCTCTTCAAATTACACAACCCCATGTAGGCTGCAAGATTTCAAAATACAATCGAGAATTAATTTGTTTTAAGGCCAGCCAAGTCATGATACTTTATTTAATCTTTCACAGTGCTGAGCTCATCTTCCATTACCAAACTAATACTATAATCAAGTAAAGTCCTTGTTCAAGGGAGGCCATGACTGATGCATTCCTTCCTTCTGCCTTAAAGGCCTGATGCTACTCTCATTGAAGTCAATGAGGAAATCTCTCCAGTGCCACATCCCTCCAGTGACCTAATTTATTTTTTCTGCAATATTCAGAAAAAATATATACATATCCAAAAAACTGCAGCCTCTCCCCACTTTAGCTGAAAATTAAACTCTAGAAATAATTAAATGAAGCAGGAAATCAAAGTTGTTCATGGGATAAAGGATCCCAAAGAGATCCAGGTCAAACTTTAGTTCAAGTGCAAACCCCTAATAAGTTTATTTAGCAGATTTTCATTAGAGCCCACTTTGTACTAAACTCAGCTAATAATTCGGCACAGCTGCCTCAGTACACTGAACGGGCTATTTAAGTGCAAACAGCTTCACTGTCTTCCAAGCTAAGTTTCTATGAGAAACTTGCATTGCAAATCTTTCCACCTGATTTGTGGATGTCATTTCCCAGTTCTCCTAAACATAAATACTCACCCATCTGCAAAGAGAGAAATATGTTTGTAATTAACAAGGTCATCATTGTACTGTATATAAATCAGGAAAAGGGAGAGTAATCGTTAAATGAAGACAGCTACCAAAGGAATTATTTTGCTTCCAATTAGACATAAAAAGTAAACCTTTTCAATTACTAGCTTCCCTGAGCAATACCTAGATGTTCTCATTTGTTTTGCAGGAACCTGTAAATTAGCCCTTCATTAGGGCTGAGTTTAGTGCAACAGCTAATTTAAAACCCACTTCCATACTGCATAGATTCTGCCTTCCTTTTAACTAAGATGATTTGCTGGTAAGTCATTTACATTTATCTTCTTTGACAGATGTTGCTGTTTACCTTCTGATCATTTTGGTGAACACATGCACCTTATAAAGATACAAGATTGCAAAGGTTTATGACCTCAAAATAAGGAAAAATTTTGGCAATCTGAAAACAATTGCCAGGTTTCTAAAAATTAAATCGCTGGATATATCTACCTTTGGCAGTGAATTAGGTAGTGTTTAACACCTGTTTTTCCTGAATTTAACCTTTTTATTCCCTAATAGTCTTACATTTCAAGTCTAGTAGTTATGATTACCTGCTTTGTCAAAAACCTCACAAACTAAGGGAAGTCAGACACAGACATTTGGAAAGCAGACCTCCAAGAAGCACTGGAGGATTGTTGTAGAAAGCAGTACAGTCAATTTAGTCTGTAGTCCTCTTGTTCCAAATCAAGTGCTACTGTAAATGTCGTTTGTAAGGGCTAATGTAAATAACAACTCTAAGTGCATTAGGCTAATTTTGTATGACACTTTGTTTTATAAACTGCATTTCAAAATATTTTAATCAAAGTTGTAACTAAGACTATGATCCTCTACAACTTTTTGCCAACCTGAGAGGGACAGCTCTGATGCTCTAATTACATTCCAGTTGGCATAATTACATTCTAAAGCTTACTCCTGTAGTTTCAGTTTCTATTTCACTTCCTGTCCTGAACTGCTAAAATGTGGGTGCTGTTAAAAGGCTCCTGAATTACTAACCAAAATGTGATTGCGTTTCAGGAGCAGTTGACAAGATCATTCTTTATACCCTCTGGGACTGAGCTGGGTGAATGACACTGTTCTATTAATTGACTAAAATAGTGTAATAGGGCTGACATAGTTTATGAAAATTATACCGTTTAGTTGCTAAAGATGTGCTGTCATTGTACACGGTGGACCCAAATATACTCTGATTAGACAATAGCCCCGTTTTTCTCCAATTTACCCAAATGGGCAGCTCAGCAAATCTTTTTGGATGCTATTTTAAGTTACGTTCTATTTGGTTAACTTGCTTTACATTGTTAGTTTCCTACCCATTATTTTCCAACGCTATTCAGTATTAATTTGGGAAATCAATACTGAGCCCCAAGAGAAGTCGAGCCATGACAATCCCAGTATTGCTGCGGCAAGCTGAGACATGCCTTTATGCAGCACCTGCTTGAGGGCACCTTTTATGGCTTTCATAATAGGCAACAGGAGTATGGCCCCAAGGGAACAGTGTAGCCATCCGCATGCAAAATCCCATTGCTACCTCAGTTATTTGCTTACCGATTAGCTTGCTTCCTGTGGGAGCTGGCAGGAAGACATCTTGTTAGCTGTGTACAACTTTATTACATTAGTATCATGTTAACTTTACAATATGAATGGAGACTTCATAACTCTCTATAAAGTTTGGTACTTTACAAGTAAAATTATCCCCCATTTTACAGCTGAACCAACTGATGCACAGGATACTTAGAAAAACTTAAATGCTCCTGCCAAAAAAGAACCTCAGGGTCAAATTTGGGGGCAGGAAGGATCTTTTATTTTTCCCCCTGGCATCAGATTGACAAGGACTGGGGGGGGGGGGGGG
>NW_017729029.1:44926685-44931930 GCF_001723915.1 Gavialis gangeticus
GGGGGAGGAAGTGTTTTTTTTTTTCCCCCCGGGGTACAATTGGAAAGGGGGGGGGGGGGGGGGGGGTGCCTTCCTCTGTGGCATAAGCCACAGTCCCCTTTCTAGGATCCTCTGACCACATTAACCAATTGCTTCCCTTTCCTTGCAGTGGCAGGGCATTGGTAGTGCCTTCCTCTCCCCAGCTTCTACCTATGGTATGTTGTAGAGTGCTCCTGGTTTTTTTGGTTTGGTGACTTTGTACTTGAGTTTGAGGGTTCAAAGTGGTGATTGGAGGGAATTCTTGGGTCAGTGGTTGCCTGCAAACTCAAGGGACTAGACTCTATGGGCCATGACGTCCCTTCTATGTTACTTCATCCTTGTCCAATTAACCATAAAGCAATAAGAGGTCTATACAGCACATCATCCTGCATAATCCATTGCCAACACCTCTAGCAACAGTAAGAGAATCCTTTTGTAATTAATTGTAAGGATGGAAAAAAATAATAATGCAAAAATGCCTGGAATAAAATTTTCTGCTAAATATACTATGTAATGCTGAAAGAATATTTCATGCAGGCAGCACACATGACGTAGCACATACCTACAAAGTGTTAAACTCTGCTACCGTAGTAAAACTGTCAGCTCTGATTATTTAAAAGGTGACTACCTGCAGGCTTCGCTTTCATTCTGCCTTGTAATTAGTTTGTCCCACATGCCTGATCTGACTGGCTAGTCCTCCACTGCATTGTATGCCTATTGCACTTGGCTCCTGCTCATGATTCATCAGCCACACAGAGACAAAAGTTTGGCTTCCCTTTACCAGATAGTGATTTATTCCTGATGGCATCTCTCTGCTGTCAGATAAAATTCATGTGGGTTTCCTTCATCAAAGCAGAGATCATGCCATAAACATCAACTTGTGCCACAGCCAATATAAAGGATCATTGTTGCAATAAAAGATGAGTATTGCACAAATGCCCCAGCTGAGTTTGCCACACTAATGGATTTGCATTTTGGGGGCCACAGGTTTTTAACCCTGTCTGTTCTTTCCCTCCCTCTCCTCCTTTCTTAAAGATTTCCCTATACTCTGTTGTGGGGCCTGATTCTGCGAGGTGCTGCGGAGTCTGTCTATTATTCATTCTCTGGATCGCTGGGAATACTATGTGGCAAATATCTAACTTGCAATGAAACGATGCATCTCACTTTCACAGCATGATGCCAAGTGGGAATGAAGACTCTGTATGTATCCCACAAACAAGAGTATCCATGAAATAAAGTGGGACAGACCCTGAACCCAGTGAGCTGGTGCAAAATTTTGTTCACTTCAACTGAGTTCTGCCAGATTTAGGCTGAAGAAACTCAGTTCAGAATCCATGAACTTGTAATGCGTACCTGAAGGGTTTTTAAATTTAAAGGGCTTTTTGCTCATTTATTTGTTTTTACCAAGACTCCTTTACTCTAAACTGTGTATTAGTGTATTAAATGAGACATTGGCCTCGTTATCTTTTATCCTCTTGATCCTTCAACAACCTGGAGATTCATTAGTCTAATGTAGCCAGTAAAAAAAAAAAAAAATCCATCATGTTTTAATGTTTCACAGCAATTAAAATATTTAATACTACACAAATTTGCCATAGTCTTCAGTGAAGGTCACAATGGCATATTCCATTATTGTTCTGCATTAGACTCAGAAACACAATAATTTATACATATAAAGAACCCTTTCCAGAAGGATCTCTAAGTATCGTATGGTGTAAATGGAGACACAGAGAGATTAAGCAATACGTCCAAGGTCAAACAGCAAATAAGTGGCAGAGTCCAGAATCAACCCCAGATCTGCAAAATAACTTCTTAAGCTCTGTTCTAACTACTAAATTGTCCTGTTTTTTGCAGGCCTGCAGTAAAGGTCGGTTCGGAGGAGAGAATTTTTCTATTTGGATTAATCAACTGTATTGAGAGAGTGCATGTGTGTGTGAGCACCCTTGGGCACGTTTGTCTCAGTCCCATCCCTATCCACCCTAAACGTTTACTGAGTCCTGTGTGTCACAGGAGAATAAATGCCTGAGCCATTATCTGCCCATTCCAAGAGTTCAGAGAATTTGCATGACATCATGGGCATGACCCCCTCACTAATCACATTATATGCTGTTTAACTTAACACTGCTAAGCTTTGTCTGATAACATTGTAAATACCATTTTATTGTAAATTAGATTATTCAAACCTCCTCAGCGTTTAGGTCAGTTCTTGTGTGAGGTCCTTGCTCCCCCTCCCCATCAACCCCAAATTGAATCTTTTGCTGTCTGAGCCAGGGTATTTCTTCAGAAGGAAGCACAAAAAGAAAAGAAGGCTGAGCTATTATCTGCTTCTAACTCAGCACTGCTGATTGCAGTAAGTGGACAGAAGACTCTGTGCATCTGTTCTTTTTCTCTTTCTTTCCTTGGAATAAAATCAATAGGTTTTGTTTTCTCTCTTGAAGCTGGCTGGGTTTCATTACACTCTTCCTGTGAGGTAGTGTATACTTGAGACCTATGATTTTCTTGTACCAAACCTAGTCCTAGCCGTTTCAGTTCGACATCACTTTGCCCTTATCCGGCCTGTCCTTCAGGCTTCTCATTTATTTACAAAGTAATGTGTCAACTTACCAGTATTTTTTTTTTTTTTTGCATTTGCTTTTGTTTTCTAGAACCAAAGGAACTGGCGCAGACTAAGATAAACCACTGTTGTAACATCAGTCACGAATTACAACAAATCACTGCATAATGTCTAAAGCACATTGATGTTTCCAAATGTCTGGAAAAGGGGAGGGGGTTACTTTCACTTTCAAATGTTGGTACTTTTATTTCAGAAGCAGATATAATAGGAGGTTTCTAACCTACAGAAGTCCAACAAAAGGATTTTTCATCATTTTTTTTTTTTTTAGATGACAGGTCTCAGAAGATGCTTTTCTCCCTCCTTCTCTTATCTTATTGAAATGCATCACAAATGCTGTGGTTAAAACAGTGGAGCAGAAGTCAAGACTTCTGGAGTCAAGACTTAGCTCTGCTACTGACTCTGTGAATCCATCGTGGGCAGTCATCTCTAGGGTTTCTACTCAGATGTTGTCTCTCCCATGCACACACATAAAACCTTTCTGCCTTGTGTGGTGCCTTCAGACCAGGTTATCTAGCTTACCTGGGCCAACAGGCTAAAACTTGAGTGAGTCTTTCACACAGACTGGTCACTACAGGGTAAATTTCTGGAGTGCAGGTAACTCTCCAATGCCTTCCCACAATTCTCTCTGTATGCACACAAGGAGAGACACAATTCTCTGGGAAGAATGTAAACAGCTCAACTTATTCTGAGCACAAAGACCATAGGCATGGCCCTAGAAAACCTTGCAACACACCCAAATGAATGTAGCCCAAGCATGGAAGAACTCAGGTGTAGTTTTGCAATACCAGGACTGCACCCACCAGGGCTAAGGTAACAGGCCTCAGCGCTGATCACCTTGCATGAAAAACATACACTACGGGTGCATGTACACATGAGGCTATGTCACCGTAGCATCAATAGGCAAAAACCATGACGTTGCAGCTCCATAGCCGTAGCAATGCACTCTTTCATTATAGCACACTGCAACGGCAATGTAGCAGCTAAAAATAACCATGCATAGCTGGCACGGTCCAGTATGGGCTGTTACTGCATCATCATTTAGTACAGGGGTCAGCAACCCTTGGCACGTGTGCTGAGCATGGCATGCAAGGCCATTTTGCTCGGCACACCACCACCAGCCCGGGCTCTAAACAGCTGCTGCCAGCCATGGAGCCCAGGCTGCTCCCAGCAGGCGGCTGGGAGGCTGCAAGTCCTGCTGCAAGCAGACTGGGCTCTGCGGGCCGGCTGCAGCCAAGAGGCTGCAAACAGCTGCTCCAGGCTCCAGCATGTCGGCACTCTGGCACTTTCCAGGGTAGACATTGTGGGTTTTCTGGCACTCCAGCCAAAAAATGTTGCCTACCCCTGATTTAGTACTTCCAAAAGAAAATACTAAATGATGGCAGAGTAACAATGGGTGGCACCATACAGCCATGTGTAGACATGCCCTATGTGTTGTTGGCAAGTCACTGTCTGCCTCTACTCTTGTATTTTTCCCATCTGCAGAAAGAAGACTGTACCATATTTACTTGAATATGCATTGATGTTTTTCCTCACCCAGTCAGCATGGGGAAAATAGCCCCTTGTCTTCTATTCACATATAAGAAAACCTCACTAAATATATTGTCCACCATTCAACTGTTGCCAAAAGCAACATGTGCTCAGTAAGGGACTATGAAGTTGATTAAATGCAGCCAAAACTGAGCATGATTATAAAACACAAGACCCATACTGGGCAAACATAGTGATAGGAACCTACTTTTTTTTTCTGAAAAAAGATATACTTCTATATACATAGCGATAGATAGATAGACAGATAGATAGATAGATGTGTGTATATATATAAATATATAGTTATAGTTACACACACACACTCGCCATCTAGCAAGAATTTTTCTTCACATACCTTAACCCACCTTCAAAACTCCCACACCCATTACAATAAACACACACACACACAAACCCACACACCCATCCGTAGTTCTTTCCCTAGTTCAATCACACTGTCATTTAGTCCTAGCACCAATTTTATGGTTTATACTCTCAGTTCATTCATTGTCATCATCACTGTTGCTGCTGCTTCCACTGCTGTTGTCACTCCAGGTCTGGTTGTATTAGTGTCCTTTTTGCTATCACTGTCCACTCCCCCTCTAGGGGGGTCTTTGAAGAGCCTGTGCCAAGTGTCCCTTTGCCAGGTGGAATTGGCTGCATCTTTTCTATCCTTTGCCACCGGTTTCTGGGAGTAGGACTGGAGTTCACTCAGAAACATTTTAACACAGTCTGTTTCCTCAAGGTTTGTGTGCCTGTATATCAGGAGGTTCCTAGACTTCCACAGTGTGCCCCTGACACAGGACACAAACTGGTTGAAGTGGGTTGTTGAGGTCGCCTAATGTTTAGTCAGGTGTCCATACAGCGCTGCCTCCCTTGTCATCAGCCTGATCCCTGTCACCTCTTCACAGAACTAGTTTACCTTTTTCCACACCCCCTTGATGTATGGGCAGAGCCAGAGGAGGTGGTTGATAGTCTCTGTTGTGCCTTGGCAGATTTCCCTGGGGCAGCTGGGTTGAGTCCCTTTTGCCTCTCTGTGTCTCCATGCCCTCCCTGGGAGTGCGTGGTGGGCTACTAGCCAATTCAAGT
>NW_017729029.1:44936930-44939808 GCF_001723915.1 Gavialis gangeticus
TTACCTTTTTCCACACCCCCTTGATGTATGGGCAGAGCCAGAGGAGGTGGTTGATAGTCTCTGTTGTGCCTTGGCAGATTTCCCTGGGGCAGCTGGGTTGAGTCCCTTTTGCCTCTCTGTGTCTCCATGCCCTCCCTGGGAGTGCGTGGTGGGCTACTAGCCAATTCAAGTCTCTGTGGTCCTTTCATAGGTCCTTGTGGAAGATCTGCTCCCACATGGCCTGGCAGTCATCACTGGGGAGCAGCTCCACGGTCGATAGCATATCTCTGGCTCTGACCAGCTTCTGTATCTTCCTGTGGCTTGACATAGATGCTGGGCCTTCATCCTGTAGCCCAGCACTTACTCCACAACTCATTCAAGACTCTGTAGAACCAGGGGTACTCTATGATCCACGCTTTCCCATTAGCTGGTGCGTACATCCCCCACAGTCTCAGGAGGTGACCTGCAAAATACCTGACAAGATAGGCTGTTTTGGTCTCTCCACCGGTCACCAGCTTGCAGATTTGGCTCGTGTACCTTGCTCGCAGGAACAGAAGGATGTCTGGCATCCCTATGCCCCCAGTCCATTTCTTATTGTACATGGTCTTCCTTGCCACCTTCTCCTCTCCAGATCCTCGGAAGAAGACACACATGGCTCTTGGGATTCTGTGGGCAGCATGCTTCAAAGGGGGAAGAAGATCAGCATGGTGTACGGAAAAACAAGTAGCAACACTGCTTTATGAGCACCATGCCCCCTCCCTGGAGAAGTAGCACACATGCTGTAGACTGAGGAACCTATGACAAGAATAGATCAGCACAGCCTATCTAAATAAGAGATATGGTAGTGCCCATTGCACACAGTCCCCCCTCCCCGCCTGACACTTTTTCCAGTCATGGTGAGCCACTACATTGAATGCATTTCAACTTCCTCTTCAATCCCACAGCTGAGCTGTGCCTTTCTTTCCCATTCCCAATAATTCCTGTTTCGTCATCAGCCTTAAATGTCTGGTAAACACCACCAAGCAGGGTCCCAGACGGTTCACCCAGAATCCCTGTCATGCACTCTCTCCGCTTGTTGTCTATGATTACTGGGGACCTACCCTCCATGAGGTAGAGCTGGACAAAGCTGCTCTGAGTGGGGAGCTAATTAGCACATGGATTCTTTGTTGGGGGTGGTATCTGGAGTACATATACATACTGAGTAGTGCTGAGCTGTGGGGTCACCATGGTTTGAAATACTGTTGACTCTGGTGAAGCCTAGCTGAATAAATTAAATGGTAAATTCTTTGGATTAATATCATGCATAGTTTGTACTACGTATAGGAGGGGTACAAAAGTGCTGTTTAAAAGTGTGTTTATGGAGTACCTGTTCTAAAACTTGCAGCAGTTTCAAAAAAGGTAAAATGCTTCAATTCTGGATGAACTAATTCTATGGGTGCTTATACGCAAATGACTACAGGTATGTTTATTTAAAGGTTAGTGTTTTCAAATTTGTGCCTCACTTCCACGTGCTCAGGAAGAGCAGGGTCTGACAGTAAATGAAGGGTAGGGCCTGCAGGGGGAAGAAGTTGGTGGGGCAGAGGGCAAAGGGGTACCTGACCCCATGGATTCATTTTCCCTGCTGTAGCGGTGAGGGGGGAACAAATTCAAGGCAAACCTCTAATAATTAGATTATATACCTGGAAAATTATAATAAATTTATAAATTTTCCAGGTATAGAATCTAATTATTGGGGTCATCTTATATTCAAAGTCATCTTGTCTTATATTCAAGGAAATGCATTAATGCATGTCAGTATCTACTGTTGTTTTAAGAATTAGTTAATATTTATAAAATGCTTCAAGAGCCTTTCATTAAAGTCTCTTCCAGAGTGGTGTACTTACAAAGTACAGTCATTATTGTACAGTGGATTCTGCCCTTACTGATTGATTACTATAATCATCATCATCATCATTCAGTCATTTAGTCTGATGCAGGATTTTTTTCCATGGGTTTTTTTAAAGAGGTATGTTACTTATCACAGAAACAATAACCCAGCAAACAAATCTTATGATCTTGTATGGCATGAAATTGATCTGGGTGGCCAACCGGAAGCAGGAGTGCCACAAGTACACGTCTAATTGTGGCATGCACCGGACTGGGGAGAGGACAGGCAGCACAATGACAAATAGGTCAGGGAACAGAAAGCAAAGTATCAGATTAGGCAGGGAGCAGGAAGCTGAGAAGCAGACCAGGTAAGGGAAAAGGAGGGTGTGGGGCTAATTTGTGGCATGCCTGTCAAAAAGTTTGGCCCCTGCACTGAGAGAGATGATAATACCAACAGTGTACTGTCAACAAAATAAAGGTACCACCTACAACTTGCAGCAAGACAAGGCAACAGAAATCTATGAAGTAATATTTCAAGGAGAATATTAATATGATAAGATCCATGGATTTCATTTTTTGGAGACTGGATGGGGTTAATAAAAATCCTAGTTTTTAAATGCCTATTAATTACTACAACCAAAAACTGCTGAAATGTGTTTTAAAGGCATACAGGTATACTGGTATATGCCTTTAAAACACATTTCATGTTATTATATCATATACACACACACACACGTATATATACACATACACACACTATTATATGATATTATATCATATTATTGTATCATATATATTACTATTTATGCAGGATCTTTTTCTTCTTGCACATTTCATTCAGGCTGGTCAGTGAACATATGAAATTTGTCAAAAAGACATTGGTGTACATAGAATGGGGGTCTAATTTACTATTAAAGAAAAAAATTAACTCCTCACATATTCAGTTCTTTAGGGATAGGAATAGCCTTAATTAGCAACTCGACTACAAGACTTGCATGTTGTCATCCCTGCTTTATGGTTCAGAAATACAGAC
>NW_017729029.1:44944808-44970272 GCF_001723915.1 Gavialis gangeticus
GGTGTACATAGAATGGGGGTCTAATTTACTATTAAAGAAAAAAATTAACTCCTCACATATTCAGTTCTTTAGGGATAGGAATAGCCTTAATTAGCAACTCGACTACAAGACTTGCATGTTGTCATCCCTGCTTTATGGTTCAGAAATACAGACTACATATGCTAGGCACATCAAGAGACTGAACAGCTTCCACTTGAGATGCCTGCATAAAAACCTAAAAGTAAAGTGGAAGACCTGACTTGAAAAGAAAAGAACTGCAGAGTAACAGGCTGACTTTGCTGATCTTACAATTTCATCCCTGCTAGGATCATGTCTAATTGACGCATCAAAGAGTAAGCAACCATTGATATTCTGGATCATGGTGTACCCGTAAGAGGTCTAGTCAGGTGCCTGATTAATCCACTTGTATGGAGTCCTGCAACCATCACACCAAGACCTTTGATGTGTACTCCTAAACAACAGTATGGAGAAGTGGAGGTTTCCCAAGACTTACTGCCCCCACCCCCACTTTAGACAATTAAGAGAGAAGTTTTAAGCTTAAGAAAACCAAACATCTTGCTCCTTTGGGAGTCTTGCCTTCTATACACACTTTGCAAGCCGCAGGCCATTCTTATCTTTTTCCCTAACTTCCATTAATTTCAACAGATCAGTACTTTCTTTCCTTATTTTTTTAAATCCCAAACATTTGAGGATCTGGACTTGAGATTCAAGTTTGGGTATCTAAGTGAAAGCTGTCATCATTCGTTCACTTTAGAAAAAAAAGCGAGCCTAATTATAGATGTAGGCTCCTTAGGCTGAGAGCATTAGCCTTGGATTTTAATCTGAGTTTAGCCACTGATACTAAACCTCACCAAAAATCATATTGAGTCAAATCCTGCTCTTCTAGCTCATGCTGATTATGCCAAAAGAAATCCTTTCAGCAGAATTCCTTGGGCAGAGGCTGTGTTATTGCTATGTATTTATACAGCACCTGATGAAGAATGTCTTGCATTTGAAAGCTTTTAACTTTATCCCAGCTACATAGTTGGTCCAATAAAAGATCTCACCCTAAGAACTCATTGGTTACAGCACCTAGCACATTCATGTGCAGGTCTATGACTGCTGGGCTGCAAATAGCAGGACATAATAATGATGCAATTTGCTGCAATAAAAGGTAATAAAAGTCAACCAAAAGCTCCCCCATTCAGAAAACCTATTCTTTCATTATCTCACAAAAGGAGGCTGAGAGCCTTAACGCATGAACATTTGTAAAGCATTTTGACATTCTGGGATGGGACATGCCAGGAAATCAAAAGTATTTCTGCTGTATAATAAAATTGAAGTCTAGTTTTTCCTCAGAATTGTTTTGCTCATTTATCGGATTTCTTGCACACAGTCAAAGCTACCATAACACATTTTTATCAGGGGCTTGATGATTTCTTTATCACAAGGACCTACCCTGAGCTGTGGGTATAAGTACAAGGCTTGAGTATTTTATTCATTTCTTATTCATTAATTTGACCACAGTCCTGCAATTTGTTATCAATGGGCAGAGCCTTAGTCACGGCAAGAATCAGTTGTAGAATCAAAACCTTCTTTTAATTGTACAACTAGTTGGTGAGATAGCAACTGTGGCTGTGCTCGTGAACAGTAATTATTTTGCAAATAAATGTCATTAGTAGTTTTACTACCTGACTAAACATACACTCCCACAATAGATGGTAATGGCTCTGAAAGGTACATTATGGTTGACTGAGTATAAATATTGATGCACACTCTTCTATAAATTGAAAGGCAGAGCAGTTTGGCTGTAATCATTCCGATTCCCCAGGTAGACAATACACACTTTAATCAGAACATAAACCTGGAGGGAACGACTTGCACGATAACATAATACAGGGGAACACTGTAATTCTGTAATGAATTATATTCTGAGACACAAATTGTATATAATTTTCTCTCTTCTTTTAAGAAATTAATGAGTACAGAATTGTGTTCTGTACAACTGATGGCTAAATGTGTCTTTCTTCCTTTGAAGGAATCAGCTGCATCCCTGTGAATTTAAATATGTATATGTGTGTATATGTATATACACACATATATTAAACAGTACAGAAAACAACTCTCTACTCTCTTACAAACATACACAATTTAAGAGAAAAAGAAGAACAAGAAAAAGTTACCTTCCCTTCAGCCTATCATGCCTGAATAGAACATGTACTAGGCTTATGTACTTTCCTTAGTGTACTGTATTGTGGATGCTTCAAAAGCTAGCCAAAATCATGAGTTAGAAGAGGAATGTCAGCCTGGACTGGGGATTTCCCTGCTTTTGTTTTACATTAGTTAAGCACAGGGATTGGCCGGGGGTTATATATATTATTTTTATCCTGGATTTTACAGTAATGTAACTGAACCCTGGTGCCCTTTGTCATTTCCTAAATGTTCCTTTAGCCCTTTTGTGGACTGGATTTAAAGATAGTGGACCTGATCCAAAGCCCACTTAAGTCAGTGGAAAAATGCCCATTGCCTTTGGTGGAATTTGGATCAACTATAATATGAAGGAGCCCTTCTTTCTGCTTCCCCACCTCTCTCTCCCCCCCTCCCCAATACATTTGGGACATGACCCCGCCGACCTTACCTTCTAAAATAAGATGAAATCCTGCTCCCTTTGTAAAGTCAGTGATGAATCTCCCATTAAATTTAATGGAGCCAAGATTTCCTTCAGTGCTATCCACTCTATCTCTTTGGTTGCAATGGGACTGCTCACAGTCAGCATAACACCCAGTTATAAATCCAGCAACATTTGCAGGGTTAGGTCCTTAATGATTGTTCAGTTCGATCTCATCTTGGACTATTGCCACATTTGTCTTGTACAGTCAGTCTAACTTTTCAGGTATACTACAAGATCTGAGTCTTCACAGGGGTGTATTATAAACCAATAAAATATAACATCATCCTCGCTAAGACACTCTGTACCCCCCACCCAGCTCATCTCCTCGTTGTGACTACAGACACACGACTAAACAAGGAATAAATGTATGTAGATTTTACTTCCTCAGTAACAGACTTATTAAAATCTTTCAGATTTTTAAATCTTTCTGTTTTTAAAAAACAGATTTTTAAAAATCCTTCTCAGTCTTCAGATGTCAACCTGCACCAAATAAGCTATCCCCCAACCAGTCCCTGTTATAACTATTGAAAGAGAAAACCCCAAGAATACCTCTCATAAAAAACTTCACTCTACCTCCCATCCATATGAAATACTCTTTTACTTAACTGTGTTGCTATTATATTTCATGTAAGAAAAGGGGCATTGTCCTGGTTGTAGAGAGCCAAGGAGGGAGAGTTAGGGCTACTGAGTTCCTTTCCCTTTGCTGTGCATCTTTAAGTAACTTACTTCACTTGTCTGTGCCTCAGTTTACCCATCACATAATGGGTTAATATTATCTCCCTAACCTCACAGAAAGTGAGTGGGTGCATCTACATGTACATTAAGGTGCTTTTTCTAATACACATTACATTTAATACCTCCAATGTGAAGTACTAAAGAAATTATCATTAAGCTGCCTGAATACGCAGTAATGAATGTGCATGGTTTGTTATGTGATGCATTAATGGATAGTAAAATAGGCTACTGTGCATTAAAGCACACACGTAGACATGCCCAGTGAGGTTTCAGGCCTCTCTTTTGAGGAGTAAGTGGTGTTTAAGTGGTGGCAGATGACAGACCAAGGAGCAATGGTCTCAAGTTGCAGCCAGGGAAGTTTAGGTTAGATATTAGGAAGAATTTTCTCACCAGGAGGGCGGTGAAGCACTGGAACAGGTCACCCAGAGAGGTGGTAGAAACTCCATCCTTGGAGGTTTTCAAAACCCTGCTAGACATCGCTTTGGCTGGGATGATCTAGTTGGGGATGGTCCTGCTTTGAGCAGGGGGTTGGACTAGATGTGACCTTCTGAGGTCCCTTCCAACCCCAATTTTCTAGGATTTGATGATTCTAAAGGCAAAGTGTTAATACTTTCCTCCAGAAAGCTGACTCATAAATTAGTGGGGATTCTCCCCCCACCCGAAATTACTACCCAACATTTTCAGCTCCCTGCAGCTAATAGTGTTTCTTATGGCCCTTTTTCGTTCCCAGGGGCAGATTTCAATGTGCGGCTGCCTCCTCTGGCTCTGTCCAGGTCTCCCTTTGTCCTGCACGAGGCTCCCCCCTGCCCTCCCCAAAGAGGGACCCGGGACAAGTGCAGGGCGGCTGCACCGCTCCCAACCATACAGTGAGCAACAGCGCCTTCTAGCGCCCCCCTGCCTGCCGGGGACTGGGAGTGCTGGCCAGGGAGAGATCCGGGAGAAAATGCCCATTTCATTGCATCCAGTCAGGGTTCAAGCTCCTCTCCCCCCCCCCCTTTTTTTCCACGCATTTTCTGGTCCCCCTGTCTCCCCGTGCCTAACTCCGTCTGTCTGCAGCTCCCCCAGCAGCTGCTGTTACAGATACAGTGTCACAGGGCAAGGGAGAGCTAGGAAACACCTGTTTCCAACATGAAAAAGGTGGGGAGAAAGCCCACAACAGGCTTGGCAACTCCTTCCATATATTCTCCTCTCAAGTGGCTTGTAAAAATCAAGTCATAAAATCTGCAGGATCATTTTTCAAAAAGATCACTTTCAGTTTTTACATATTCTGCTGAAAAAATGCTTCTCAAGTCTTCTCCTCCCATGCTATTTCTTTCCACAACGTCTGTTGTGCAGAAGGGGCGGGGGGGGGGACTTACAGATGGGTCTAGTGTTGCAGAAAAACATGTGTCTGGAATAGATTCCCCTTCCAGCACCCCTAGTCCTCTACCCCCGATTCACGAAATGAAGCCTTCACCCCAAATACCGATTTGTGAACACAGAAAGGCTTTTCCATGTGATTAAATAAGGGCTGATCGTGGAAGGAAAAGAAAGCAGGAGACGGGGACGGGGGAGCTGGTTGTGTGGCCGCGTGAAAGCTGCTCGGTTTGCGAGGACCGGGGCGATCCCGGCCGGGCTCCCGCCCGGGCACCGCGGCTGCGCACGCCCGGCTCCAGGATTTCATCACCGCTTTTACACGGACCTGCCAAAAGCTGTTATGCCTCAGTGCAATGTGTAGCTTTTTCCTGCCCTTTTTTTTCATAATAAAAGAGGGAGTGAAGCTTTCCCCCCCCCCCTCAAAAAAAAAACAACAAAAAAAAAAAAAGAACACAATGGATCAGAGGAGAAGAAGGGGAGAAGAAAAAAAAAAAAAAAAGCCAAATGGATCAGAGGAGAAGAAGGGGAGAAGAAAAAAAAAAAAAAAAAAAGCAATAGCCAAAGGGGATGCCAGTGAGGTGTGGCTTGCATTTAAATATCCAATATGTCAATGTAAGGGGAGTGTGTATGTATATAAAGTGCAGTTTGCATCTGATAGCTGGACATAACCAGCTATGAAAGGCAAGAGGAGATCAATGCACAGGGAAAACTCCGCCGTGAATCAAGGCAAGGTCAGGCGCTCACACCGCACGCGCTGAGGGGCTGAGAAGTTACTTGAAGGCAGTGAAGCTCCAAGTCAACACACACACACACACACACACACACACTTACTTTTGTCAGAAAGACCTGCAATTGTTGCCCCGCCGTTTGCACAGACACTCGCACTCGCCCGCACTGTGACACGCACCCTGCTATGGCCATGGCTGAGGTAGGGGGCTTCCTCGGCTCCCTGGATTTGGATTTGCATGGATTTTCCTCCTCTCTTGGGAATGTGCCTCTGGCTGATTCTCCGGGTGTTTTGAACGAGAGGCTGGGGCAGATTGAAGGAAGGCTGCAGAGGGGGTCTCCCACGGACTTTGCCCACCTGAAAGGCATCCTGAGGCGGCGGCAGCTGTACTGCCGCACGGGCTTCCACCTGGAGATCTTCCCCAACGGCACGGTGCACGGCACCCGGCAGGACCACAGCCGATTCGGTAAGGCCGGGCCGCCGCCGGAGGAGGGGGCTCCGCGGCGTGGGGCGGCTCTCGGGGCTCGGACAAAAGCAGGGCGAGGAGCCGCAGCTCACCTCCATTTGCCTCCGCGTCCTGGCGCGGCTGCGTGTGGCGGGCCGCCTCCTCGCGCGGCTGAGGCGAGCCAGCCCCGCGCATCGCTCCGGGAGCATCGGGCAGCCCCCTCGGGGGCTCATTTGCCCGGCTCCCATCACGGGGCCGGGATGCAGGGTGAGGTCCGGGAACAGGTACTTCGCCTCGCAGAAACCCAGCGCCAGAGGCAGCGGCTTGGGGCGAAAAAGCGGCTGTGGGGGCAGGGGACGACTCGTGCCGGGTCCTGTCCTGCCCTGGGACACCCCCGCACGCCGCCCGACCCCTCTGCACTTGGGTCACTTCCAAGCCACGTGCTTATTCCTCTGCCTTTGCAGTGTTATCACCCCTCACTGAACCCGAGGAAATGCCTCCCTGCGATTTTTTTCTCACCCCCCCCAGCAAGTGAGGGGTTAACCCCCTTTTCTCCTCCCCTAGAAGTACCAGGGAGGGGGGATACCCCCCAGCCCAAGAAACAGGTGTCTTTTCTCTGCTGAATACACGCCATGGCTCTGGAGCTGCCTGTTTTCTTTATGAACTTGTTCAAAGAGCCCAGCCGCCTGTCCCACATACAGAACTAATTACACTATTAATATAAATCATCCCTGGGATGGATATAATTAGAATCCTAAACAAATGTGCTCACTCCCCAGAAATGCGGGCATTTTTATTTTCAATTTCCTATTCTCCCCAGTGCTAAGTCGTTCTGCAGGTGCACCAAAAACATGCCTGAATAATAATAAATAATAATAAAAAGGCAGCTCGCTCCATTTGAACCTCTGCAGTTCACAGGAGCGAGGAAGGCAAAAGAAAGACAAGACAGCCAAGCGTGGGGAGCTCTTGTCTTCCTGGCTCTGCAGATTTGGGGGGTAAAATGCATTCTTGCTTACTTGACTGGTCCTGAAAAGTGTCCCTCCCCAAGCAGAAGCAGATCAGTTTGCTGGAGCAAAGCCAGAGGGGGGGGGGAGGAAGGGGGGTTGAGAAAAAAAATTAGGTGACGTTCACCCTCAGGAGAAGGAAAAGAGAAAAGGCAGCAGGCAGAACACTACTGATTCACCTACCATTCAGGATAACGCTGGAAAAGACTTCAGCGTCTGTATCAGTGTCACACAATTACAGAAATCTCAAATGAGACTGTATGTAATCTTTGAAAAATGTATCTCAAGCCACAGGCACACAAGTACAGTAAGTTTGAACAGAGTTAAGCAAAACTCCTGCTTCTTTGGCATCTGGTGCAGGTGTCTGTGTAAGCTATCAACAGGTCCCAAGCCAGTGATCTCAGCTGCATAGTCAACAGGTTGCAAGAGATGTTCTGGTGACTTGCTGTAGCGTGCTGTATTTTAACAAAGACAAAACCAAAATTGTTTTTAGGGAGGACTTACTATTCTTTCTCTGAGCAGTAATAGTTTAGAGACATTTTTGTTGTTCTTGTTTTAGGCAAGGCTTTTGAAATGATTAAAAAACAATCCTGTGTACTGTACCTTGCATAAACACCAGGTGCAGGTAGTGTAGCCATGCCTAAATCAACAAGAAAGTCATAACCTGCAGGTCAGAGTAAGGTACTAATAGGCTCATGGGGCAAGTGTTCTTTAATTACATCCCGAAAGACACATATCTTTTCCCTTTCATCTCGCAGCACGTGATCATTTCTCATATTAAGGGCGCTGGAATCAAGTCCATTGTATCCATGTGTTTCTTTAGTTTAACCTACCTCTGCCACCTACCAGTTCTTTTCTACTGCCTCTTTTTTACACTTCGCGATACAAAGAAGCTACCAGCTGCTAATGACAGAGCTTTTCCTTTTTCCATGTCTCATAACTTAAAATAAAGTTGTCTCGAAATACATTTTCAAAACTCCACATTAAAATGAGCTAAAACTTTTAATTAGTTTTGCAAGGTTCAGATTAAGAGCCAATCATACAGTACGTTCAATAAAATTGAGAAGTTAGCATTCCATAAGTGTTTCAGCAGTCGGCATCCTGCTACGTAAAGTACTCCAGACTTCAGATATAAAATATTATAGATTTCTGCTTCAGGGTTTTCCCAAAAGCAGTGTAAAATAAATAGTTATTTGTTGTAATTGCAGGGCAAGGCCCCAAATAATTAGATTGGAATCCTCATGTTCAGATCAAGTTGGACTGAGCCTTGCTGCAGCAGAGACTCCAAGTAATAATGTACTGGCACATGGTATTCACCATCTGCATTCAGTAGCCATGAATATTTAAATTCCAATGCAACTGGTATGGTTTGCATTAGAATTTCATGTACCAATGCATTCCTGAATTTTGCATGCAGAGCCAGAAAGAAGTGAATTATTACAGAAATAAGCAGACTACACAGTTCTGGGAGAGTGGACAGGCACAGTGAAGGACCTAGACAGTAGCAGAAGGGGTTCTTTTGGGTCCTTGTTTTATGTTTTCCTGGCAGCTCTATAGACAGATTTAGAAAACCCTGAGTTTTCAGTGCTAGCTTGATCAGGCTCACAGTCTTGGAAGATGCACTCTGATCTCATAAGCAAAGTTAGACCTCCCCCAAGGATAACTCTTTGGGAAACCACAGTAACCGTATTTATCTAATTGCAGCTGGGATAAGGGGTGGAACTGGACTTATCTATCTTGTAATGTTGGCCAGGATTCAGGAAAAGGTGGACCATGTCTGAACCATCCCAAAAGTTAAACAGTCTAAATCCACACAAGGCATTAACAGTCTTCTTTACGCCAAAACAATGGACCAAAGCGCTGTTGATGTACAATGTAACGTGGAGGTCCTTGTCACTGGGGACTAAGGGACAGTACTTAGAGTGCGATTCAAGGGATCCTTCCTTTCAAAATTAAGTTGACAGTGTCATTTTTATATAGAATATTTAAATAACCATTGTAACTATTCCTTTTTCTCTGACTAGGATTGTAGCTCCTCTGTTTGGGATGAGATAACCCCTCACAAACACATACTCCACAGGCTGAAGCTTATTCCTCCTTGAATGGAATCAGGTCAGATCCCCAGGATGTGTAGAAAAAAGCTAGCTCTTTTGCTAGAGAAATTCCCAGATGGCATCCTGAACTTAACAGACCAGTCTAAACCATAACAGAGAAACTGGAAGTATTTGAAACCACGTGTTTGTTCCCGTTGGTCTGCCAGGAACCTTTTCTGTACTAGACAAAGGGATAATATATGAAAATCTGAAAGGGTTTGGGGTTTCTTATGTTGAAATCAGCTCCCCAGAAATAAATCCTTCTGTGAATGTAATCATGCTAGACTCACTAGGGAAATATCCTTGCCACTAGGAACCAATTCCTTTCTGGCTTATGCCAGTTCTACACCACGGTTACTCCATTGACTTCAGAAGTTAGTGGAGTTTATATCCGAGTGCTGAGGAGAGCAAATTGAATTCCTCCCTAGCCAGAGCTGCTAATAAAGTTTCTTTGAGAGGCTAGGGAAATCTGCAAAGAAAGCTCCTCTAAAGGCTTTAACATTTACACTCAAGTGCACCTGTTACTAAACAGTTGTTGAGGTTTTTAGCTGAAGCTTTAAGTTTGCAGACATTAGTACAACTGATGTTTTTTCTGCTCCTATGCACATGAATATAGTTGTGTAAGAAGAGACAGGTGCAACCAGCTGAAATGCTCTTTAAAGATTCATTTAGTAATGTAACAGTGAATGTGTTCTGGCCATCAGAGAGGAGGTTAAATATTCAGTCCTTTGGTGTTCACTTCATTTCACTGGAGCCCTAGTGAAATCTCTCAAAATATTACCAAGAGAGACTCAAAGAGGGAAAAAAAAATAAATAATCAAGCCACAAATGAACAAACAAGTTCTGGAAACTAAAAGCACGTTCTTCCATAAAAACACCCCGCAACAGTTCGAAAGAAAATTCTTGATCTAGCCCCAGTGGCCACTCCCTGTGCTGGTGGAGATCACATGCATGAAGCTGCAGTTTTGTCTAGCAAATGGAGTGAGTTAAGGACAGGATGGATGCCCGCCCACATTTTTCAGCCTTCACTCTGCCTCCTGACTTCTGTGGGTTTAAGTTACACTCTTAATGTTATTTCAACATAGTTGTCTTTAGTCCACTTCTGTAAGTGCCACTCAAAAGATCAGAAAAGAGGAAGGAACTTTACAAGTGCCATTGTCAGAAGGGATTGCCATGGGCATACCTGAAGAAATGTAAGTGCTTACAAAAATAGCAGTAGCCACCTATACCCAAGTAGAATAAGCATTTGCTTACTCAGCCACTCAGAAAGAGGAAAAACAATTCAGTACTTAGGAAGCTAGCCTGGAACTGTGAAGACCTGGGAATCAGTTCGCACAGCTGCCATTGGCTCCTTTCCTGACCTTAAGAAAATTATGCAGGCTCTTCAGTTTTCCATCTGTGAAATCGGTGTAACAGAACATCCCGAAGTCACGAGGCAGATAAATGCATTAAGTATTGTGAGGTGTTCAGGTAATATGAGAACCAGGGGCCAGAAAGTCTCCAAGCTAGAGAGATTCAAACTGGTAGGCTATTGCAGTACTTAACACCTACATAAAACTCCCAAAGCATGTCACAAAGGAACATAATTAGAATAATCTCTGATCTACAAAAATTACAAAATGAATGAATGGCAGAGACAGAAACAGAAGCTGGGTCTGACTCCAAGTTCATGCTGCTTATCCGATAACACACATGACAGTAAGTAGAATACCTTTCCAAATCCAGAAAACAGCCAAGACTGTGACCCCTGGGCATTCTCAAAGCGCTCTCCCACTGCTGAGTACCAACTACAGGTTTCCCTCGCTTTATGCTGTGCATGCATTCCTGAAAAATGACACATAACTCAAATTCACATAAAGGGAACCCACTTTACAATGTAACAAATAAGGACACGTTCCAAGACCTCGACTGCACTGACCCCCAGACCCATTTCTACCACTTTTACAAGACAATTTTGGTACTCACCAAGCACAGGGCACTATCCTAATGGGGATGGAAACTACAGAAACACGTGTCGCAGACAGCGAGCGAGGAGCACAGATCCACACAGGAGATTATATTTTAGTGTGCGTCACTCTGACAGTGCACCACACAAAGCAGCTGACTGTGGGCTTCCACCACACCTATCGCATAAGAGTGAATTTACCTCACATATAACAAATTTTTGGTATAAAAAAGGGCATCGCATAAGAGCGAATTTGCACATACAGAACCCGCATAAAGCGAGGGAAACCTGTAGTTATTCATGCATCCCTGCATGCCCTCTCATTGTCTGTAGGGAACACCAGTCTCCAACCTTAGACACTTGCTAGTATACGAAATATAGGGCAGGAACTCTCTCTCCAGAAAACAAATGATTTCTCGATCCTGCTCACATATCTGTTTGTAGAAAGCACAGAACCTAAGGGGGAAAAAAAAACCCCAAAGTTGTATTTTTCCTATTTTACGGTTGAGTCAAATATACATTCACCTGACCTACTGTTGGGGCAGAGGTGTGCCTGGAGCAGTAGTAAAAAGCTTATTCTCCCAATCTGGAATATATTTGCAGATGTACTGTTTACCTGTACAAAATACCAGTGCCAGTCCACAAAGATGTAAAAACAAAGAAACAAAAACAGAGGAAAACCAGGAGCCTAAATATTGGCTCTGAAGTCAGTATTTCACAGCTTGTAGAAAAAGTGAACCTGCTTCCAAAAGGCCTGAACACCCCACAACAGCACCCAACTTCTGTGGGCCCATTGACAGGGTAGGGGGTTGGGTGGATACATTGGAGTAGATAGAAACTGCAAACACAGTGGGCGCACATAACAGAAGGGCAGAAAGGTCCTTTTTTATCAATGTGGATAGAATAACACAAGAGCTGAGACAGATTGGGAGGTAAAACAAAAAGATCTGGTATGGGGGAGCGAAGCCTTCCTCACTACAACCGGCATGACACAGGCGTACGGCAGAGCTAAGTGACAGGTCGCGCTGTGCTCGAGGGGGCAGAGGTGGCTGTCATGGTGTAGCTGCCCTATATTTAGTTATGACATCCGTGCCATATGAAAGATATCACCTCTACGAGAGGCGATACCATCCCAAGATGAAGGGGAGCAGTTTCAGGTTTTGTGACTCCCATTAAAGTTAGCAGGAGTCGGGTGGCTAGACATCCCTCCCGCAGCGCCTCGGGGAGTGCATTCGAGAGGGGCTGCGTGAGGTAACATGCCCGGGATAGCAAAGTGCTTTCACCCAGCTCTGGACACGTAGAAGCTGTATTAATAGACTCTGAGCCTCGTTAAATGTTCAAACACCTCCTGGCCTTGGCCATTTCTCCCGCATTCATTTAAAGGGAAGCGTGGAGGAGTGGAGAGCCAAAACCTCTCGCAGTGAAGCAGTGGGCTGTAGACCAAAAAGAGCTTGTGACCTCTGAACTGGGAGAGCAGGATAGCATCCAAAAGCCTCTCCTGCTTTTACGTCACTACATTTTTTGATTAAATGGGCTCTGTGTTAATGTCAGTGTTGCCTACACTTGCAATATTACTGCCGCTGTGCCCGTCTCGGGGTGTTCATACTGGTTTCATAATAAATGGCTGACAACCTGCTGTTTTTCCCTTATTCAAAATGGCAACCATCTGCTGTTACTGTCAGTAGAGCTAATGCCATTAAAAGGGCCACCATTTTCTCTACCTGTAGCAGGGAAGCGGCCCTTAATAAAGCTGGCTGACGCATCCAGTGTTTTCAGCGAGATGACGCTATGGCCCGTGCAAATGTCTATCGTGCAGGCTCCATTAGACGGAGGACTGCGAGGAGCCTATGGCAGGATGTAGGAAGAGTGGGGAGAGCAGGGGGCAGATTTATGGGTCGTAGGAAGGGTGTTCAGAGGACAGTGACAGCATTCAGAGATGGAAAAAGTAGAAAGGCAGTGGAAGGGAAGGGGTCTCTCTGTTGAGCTGCCAAGGAGCCAACCTTTGTACCTGTATTTTTTATTCTTGAGAGCTGCCGCACACCTAGTTTTGGAGGGGAGGGGGCGGGGGGGAGCTCATTACCCTCAGACTAAAGAAATATTGAATAAAGCTCCTCACAAATTTATTTCAGAGCATCACATGATTTCCAAGCCACTTTTGGAGATCTGACTCACCGTGTTTGGACAGACAGAGTTGGCACTGCTGCTCTCACCATAACTAGGAAGCGCACCAAGAACAATAATCACTTTTCTTTCCATGCATAATTAAAGTTATCATAATGGAGGCTTCCAAAAGGCTCACAAACATTTAGCGGATCAGATACAAAATCTACTCATTAACTGTCCTGTTCTAGGAGGACTGGAAGCTAGCAATACTTCTCAAATAAAAAACAATTACTCCTGAATCTTGTAAGGCTACAAAACTTTGCTGAGGCTATTGAAGTTCTAGTCACTGAGTTACACTTGGGTGAGCTGGGCAAGAATCAGGTGTATAGGGACTACATGAAGCTCTGTAAAGTGTTCACTGAGGGAAGGCTGGTTTCTTTTTATCACTTGAACATGGTGTCAGTTTTGTTCTCTGAATGATCTGGATTCCTTTTAACTTCTAGGGATTTTGGAGTTCATTAGCCTGGCAGTGGGACTGGTTAGTATCCGTGGGGTGGATTCAGGACTCTACCTTGGAATGAATGAGAGAGGAGAGCTGTATGGGTCGGTAAGTTTAAGGTTTTTTGATACTTGCAATATGAGACTCCAACTGGGTCACTGTGGGAGCTGCCAGTCATCCCCTATTCATGTAGTAAACTTCAGGCCCATTACTGCCCATCAAGTAGGGTCGCCAACTCTGAAAATATTCCGGGAGATTTTTTTTGCCAGCATGACGTTATGTCATTAACCCTGTTCACATCCTGGCAAAATCTCCCGGATCACTTTCAGTAGTCATTGGGAGTTCGATGCTGATTCATGTAAACTCACACCCGATCTGGGAGGGTTGGCAACCCTACCATCCAGACACTTTCTGCTGTACTGTGGATGTCACATTGTTCTGCCTCATCAATGATTCCACCATTATCATGTTAATAAAAGAGAGCTGACAAAGAAAAGCAGAATAAATAAAAACTACATTCAAACAAAATAAGACAAATCTGGGAGATAAAGAAAGCACTGATGGTGTGATGGGTATACAGCTGTTATTATTGACAGTTGTTGAAATAGCTCTGTGTAGTTCACTTGTGGTTCTGCCTTTTGGAAGAAGTGTAGCAAAAAAAAGGTTAGAATCCATCACAGCTCTGCAAATGAAGCATCCCTTAATGCAACTACAAACATCTACTGAAACACACACAGCCCAATCCATCAAAATTAAACTATGTCTACATGGGGAAACATGGCAAATCTCCCATGAACTTGAATAAGGCTAGTTTCCCCTTCTTCCTTTGGTTTAAAAGTGTCTTCTTTTGGTTTAACTTAAACCAATTCCTAATTGATTCGAGATAAACCGAAACAAATGCATCCACAGAGTCTTTGGACTATCAATTGACCCAGTGCACCTTTTTATGTAGACAAGGGCTTTCTGTTGCTGCTACCTCTCACTCTTACTTCAGATGGTCAACTGTCTTTAATTGGGCCCTCCAGGCTTTGTCTTCATGCATATCTGCACTGGCATAGTTTCCCAGTATAAATCTTTGAATGCACCCACTTGCGGCTCATGTTCACTTGAAGCCACAACCAAATCCATCTGATTTAAACCAAAATAAGGATATCTACCATTTCTTTAGGCTTTGGGTTAACCATGTTCGCTTAATATCACACTGCAAATTGGACAGGTGTACTTTGCATGCAGACAGAACTTTAGTCTGAAAAACAACAGCAACAAGAAAACAGCATTTCAACTTTTCCTTCCCCCTGCCAATCCTGTTGACCTTCAAGAAGTGAAGTGTCAGTGTGTGTGTGGGTTCATTTAAATGATAACATGCATAAGCAATTTCACCCTTTCCCTTACATTTCTTTTTAAAATAACCCACCCAAACAAAAATTAAATGCAGGGCCCCTCACGTGCACAACATTAAGGTGGCCTAGCTAAACACACACACACAAAAGGGCAATAATGGTTTCATAATAAAAAAAATAATTCTCATATATATAAACTGCCCAATAGACTGTTAAATACACATTTAAATATATGAGATGGGTGCAATGTAGACAATATGGTTATAAAATGTTGGTACTCAAGCCTTAGCTTTGAGTACCAAGGTCACAATCCTTCACATAATTAATTATTGTTCCTAAATTAATTGTAAAATAATTGTTAAATAGATCATTGTACTGCTCAGTCAGGCTTGGGGCTACACTTTGGTAACCACCCATACAAACTTGTAACAAGGCGTACTTACATTATAAAGTGTTCAAAATGGAAATTTGAAAGAGAGGTGCACCAAGCAAGGTAGCAAATAAAAAAAGAGAAGACAAGAGCAGCAATAATCAGAACACACATCAAGCAGTCTCCATGGCTCTAAATTATTGGAAACTTGGGTTGTTTTTCCTTTCATAAGCTACTCATGAATAATTATCAACTCACTCTAACTGTCCTACAACCTACCCTACATTAGATGGCTGGATTTTTGTATGCCTATCAGCATAAGTAAGGATAGCGTGGCAATGTATTTCATTACATGTGCATAGTGCAGGCCAAAAAACAAGGTACTTTTCTCTCTGAATTTATGCACTGTATGTTTGTGGATTAGAAAGACAGTTAAAAAAAAAAATCAACATAGCATTATACCTGCTGGAAAAAACAAGTAGCACACATGCAGAACCCTTCAGGCTTAATGCCTAGGGAGACTCATTGAAACCACATTGAAGTGAGTACATTTTCATGTATGTACTCAAAAAAAAATTGGTTAGAAAGTTTAAGCACCATAACTAAAGGGGACCTAAATGTGCATTCTGGTCACTCAGCTTTTACATATATTTCCATTTCATTTAAATGACAGACATGGTAAAGAACAGTGGAAAAATCAGATTTTATTTCAGAAAGTAAGGTTTTAACCCAGAAGAGTTGTACAGTTACAATGCCTATTAAATTTGGTGTGAGTCATGTGCTTACCAGCTCTTGGAATCAGAACTAATAGCTATACTATTGAAACTAGGAATTTAACTTATTTCCTGCTCTGGGAGCCCAGTCGTTGCTGTTGTAAGGCAACAGTTTCACAATCCAGCAAATCACATTTGGACTGCCTTTATGTCATGCGACAGAAATGCCAATATCATATTAGTCAGACACAGAATTGATTTCCATACAAAATGATTGTGTTATTTTCTGCCATCACATATCACTGCATTTGCAATTATCCCTCATACTGGTCAGATACCTGAAAAAGATGAAACAGCAGTAGCAAAAACAGTCATATCACCAGCCCCATGTATTCAAAAATCAGGAGTCAGGACTTAAATATTTTTAAAAGCTAAAAAGAATTGGTGTTTCTCTCTCTCTCTCTCTCTTTTTGGTTTTCTGAGTCTTCTGAGTATACTTAGATCATATATCAGGCTTTTCTTTCCAATCAAGGAGGATAACATATACCTTTTTAATAGCATATTTGCTCATATACTACAAACCCCCAAATAAGACAAGCACCTTGTTTTTGAGAAGACAGAAGGAAGAAAAAAGATTTTTTTGCAGAGTTATGGCTGTGTAGAGCAGGAACAAGGCTTACATACCCTCCCTTTCTCGCTTAAGCAAAATCTGAAACCCTAGCTGCTGCTTAAGACTGGTCTCTATGGGCATTTTTACACGTGCTCCGGGGGTGAGCTCTAAGAGCCACTCTAATTAAGGTGCTGTAGTGTCTTGTGTATCGGCACCCCATGCTTCAAAGTGGCAGTAGGGGTGCCCCATCACCATTTTGAAGCACAGGGACACTCGTACATGACACACAGGAGGCTGCTGGAGCACAGTAATTACTGCACTTCAGCAGACTTGATTAATCTGCTGTAATTACAGCATGTCAGAGCAGGAGCTGCACTCGTGCAGGCACTCCAAGAGTAGATCTGTGATTTTGAAAAGAGTATGAACAGGCTGCAAGGCTGTGAAATAGAAGAGAAAGCAGGAATAGCTACCAGACAGCAAAATTGCCAGGAGAAAGGTTAGCCTGATTAGTGGAATATCAAGACCATTAAAAAGGATGGATGGTCATTAACACCTATGGAGTAAGGACTTTCTCAGCTGCCTGGAATAGGACTGCCACTGCTGTTGCCAGGTGGAGCAGAAGTTAAAGTGGGGTGCTCTCTAGGTAATTTCTTCCTTATCTCCAACTTAAATTTCCACTGCTACAGCTTAAGGCTGTTGCTCCTAGTAAAGCTATTATTTTTGTGTGTGCCATTTTTGCATAAAATTTGAAAATATAAGAAACCCAAGGAACATAACTATTTACTCTCTCAATATTTCAGGTTCTCTCTCTCCATTTAAACCATGTTGTGCATTTCTAAATTGGCAGAGTCAATGGCACATCCTTTGTCAGGCAGAACCCAGTTGTCCTTTTCCAGTTCAAAACATACTGCTATTCACACAACTCTGTCAGCTTTCTGCATTGTTCACTTCATGTAAAAGGAACAGCATGGAAAAGGAGTAACATTTGCATAAAGCAAACCCATCAATAATGATGTACCAGTCATATGAACCGTGATCATGATCCATTTTTTAAAGAATATTTATCTAAGGAAAAGTTCATTTGTTCTCTTTAAATTACTGAAGAAAAATAATTAACTGCACTTGAAAAAAAACAGTAAAAAATTACATCAAATTATCAAATCATCAAATTACATGATTCAATTTATACTACTTAGGAAAAAACTCTGGATGGGGGCTTCCAACAACATAGAGAAGCAAAGTATCACTTTTCAGACAAATGAGGGTTCTAACAAAAATGTTGGCACAGTCGTAGCTACAGTTAACCCTTCCACTCTTAACAGACTTCTTACATTGTGATCATGCTGAAAACTTTAAGCTCTTTGGGGCAGGAGCCATCTTTCTGTTCTGTGTGTACAACACCTGGCAACAGAATCCTATCCTACCATTAGGGCTTTCAGGCATCGTCACAATTCAAATAAAGAATTGTCTAGCAGGAATCAGCCAGGCATTCAAAGCGCATGACAAATGTCAAGTTTCAAAACACCGCTGGATAAAGTACAGAAATGGGGGATGATTAGGAATTTTGGCCCTGGGTCTCAGCATGCCAGGCGCCCCAGTTTGGTTTATTTTTGTTTATGGGTCAAATGGCTTTCATATAAAACATACTAGCTTTCCTTTAGAAGGAAGCCATGACAGGGCTATATTACTTAATAATATCCTTAAAATACAGAAACAACACTGAAGACAGCCTTGTCAAGGAGTATGTGCAGTCAGGTAGGAAGGATGTCTGTCTTAACTTACCCTGGTGCTGAACTTTTCTGGGGGCATCATTGAACACTGTACCACTTTACAGATAGAAAAGTAGAGGTACCTTGTGCCAGTTTAATCATTTACTTAATCATGTCTAAAATGGACTTAAAATGATCATTCTTTACTATACATCTGGAAACAGAAGCCTAGATTGCCAGGGCTCACTCTCACCTCTAGTCACTAAGTCACATGTGAGAGATATGGGGTGCATCTACACATGCAATTAACATGAAGCAAAAAACTCTAGCACATATCGCACTGGAGTTTATTGCTCCCAGGCACCGTGTTTACACGTGTGCCTGGGACTGTAGTATGTTGGGCCAGGTTGAAGCATCCCAGCTGGCAGGGGACCTAGGGGCCAGCCTACCAGCTTGGGGCTGCTCCAACCTGGCTCAGCGTGCTGCAGAGGGGCTGACTGAGCCACAAAAGTGCTTCAGTATGGGGCTAGCTGGCAGGCAGCCCCTGCACTGAAGCACCTTCATGCCCCAGCCAGCCCTGTCAGTGTCTACAAGCCCATTGCTGTGCACTAAGTAACGCCATTCCAGGATAGTACTTGTATTTACAAGTACTAACCTACAGGGGTGTTTTTTAGTTTACTGCAACCTAATAGGTTTGCACATGTAGACACGGAAACTTTACTACAGAGCTAATTAGTCAATTCTAAACATCTTATGTAGATGTGCCCACTATGATGCTGTTTGGAAACCTCAGACCTCACAGTGCCTATAATACTGTAATAGCTTACATTTAACGAATGCCTTTCATCACCAGGAATTCCTAAACCCATTACAAGTGTCCACAGTGGAGATGCAGTTATCTGTGGGACACATCAATGTTCTTGTTTTTATTTTGTTGATTGTTGGACTCCAGCATAACTGAACACAGCCTGCAGGTTCTTAAATGCCTGTTGTTAGTAGCTCTGGCTGGCCAGGTTCAGTAGGACAGAGAGATCCCAGTAGTTCCAACTCTGTCACCCAAAAATCCTTGTACACTGCAATGATTTTTCCCAGGCTGCCACCAGTCGCACCACAGATCTGGATCTGGGCCAGTCTCTGGCAGAAATTTTCATGGATTGGTATCCTGTCTGTAGCTACTAAGCATTAAGGCCTTGTTTCATTATGGCCATGGTCATAGACCACAGCAATCTGTTTTTTTTTCAGAAGATTACAGGTTATCTATTGTTTTCATTATTATTATTATTATTATTATATTGTATATTATTGTGTGCCCTGAAATTTCAAAGTGCAGTTTACTGCTATTTGAATCAATCAGACGAACCATTCCCTTTTCTCTTTTTGAAATCTGGTGAAACAGAGGAACTCATACCTTATGTTATATACACAGAACAGGTCCTGTGCTTCTAGCAATCAGCAAATGGTGCTTTCCACAGGTCTTTGTAACAGCCCCTCAAAGCAGTGCTTGGATATGGGCTTTTATCACTTTGGACCCATCTCTAGAATTAACTAATGGGAAATGAAGCATGTTATGAGGCTGCACGTGGCAGTGGACAGTGACTATTGTTGGAGGGAGCCAAAGTTAGGAGGCCAGACAGTTGCAGAATTTGAGAAGGAAGAAAGGGGAAGAAGTGGAATTTAAGAAGAAATACCAATTTGATTTTCATACTTGTATCTTTTCATGAATGTATTTTTTCATGTATTTTCTGTATTTTTATGCGTGTATCTTTTTTCTCCCTTCCCACCTATTCCCCAATCCCCAACACAGAAGAAACTGACAAGGGAGTGCGTTTTCCGAGAGCAGTTTGAAGAGAACTGGTACAACACATACGCCTCGACCCTGTATAAGCATCCTGATTCTGAGAGACATTATTATGTAGCTTTGAACAAGGACGGCTCACCCCGTGAAGGATATAGGACTAAGAGACATCAGAAATTCACTCATTTTTTACCAAGACCTGTGGACCCTACTAAAATACCTGCAATGTACAGAGACCTCTTCCATTATAGGTGATGTTTCCTGCAGCTGCCCAGTCTGTACATACTTGGGTTCCCAAGCTTTTTCCTGGAGCACTATATTAATAGTCATTCCATCATTCCTATAAAGTTAGATAACATAGAAAAGCACTTACATTGAATTCAACACTGCCATTCCTCATTGTTTAAAGTGTATATCAAAGCTGGGTTATTTCTGGGGGTGGGGGTAGGGAATGGGGAGGGAATCCCGCATATAATCTTTCATTTTCATTCACTTTCTTTACCTGATGGCTACAAAAACAGGTGAAATATTCAAATATAAGGGATGATTGAAAACCAGCAAACAAACTTGATCACAAGAAAGAAAAAGACCACAGAACTGATACAGATGCTGCTGATAAGCTTGGAACGGTCGGTGACCTATTAAGAAAATGGCCTTCAAATGGTACCCTGCTCAAGTGGCCTTGGGGTTTGCTATGGGGATAATAATGGACTGGTCCTGATGTGTGGTTTTTTTCCTGCTGTTGGGGTTGGAAATGGGGGTGGGGAACATTACTAAGATGTAAGCATGGATACTGTGCATAAGGACAAAACTATTTATAAAATGTATATGATATTTATTTTATATATTTATTTATTTCAAAATAATTTTATTTTTAATGAGAGATGTTATGACCAGATTTTCATCAGAAAGAGTAAGGTCCTACTGAAACAGGAACATAATGAGTTTTTAAGAGCTTATTGGCAATAAAATTGTCTTTATATTGTAGATTTCTCGCTAATGTGTTCTTTTGTTTGACTACCATGACAAGTAATGGTACAGTGTTTTCTGTTGAGGTGAAGACCACCAGAAGGCCAGAAATAGTTATCCGAAGAGAAAGACATCTCTTAAACCCAGGGCTAGTGGACAAGAGTAACACTTTGTCAGGTCATGATTAAGTCATCAGAAAGTTTTTCTGGGGCATTTTGTACTGGAGCCAGCAACTGGAAAGCAAAATCCTGGCCTCCATTAATGTAAATGGCAGAACTGACATCAACTTATGTGCAACCACAATATCCACAAGGAGCAGTAAATCCAGACTTCACTTAATTGTATTATTGTAGTCAGAATAAAATAGTCCCCTGCAAGATTTAGTCCCCAGAGAAGTCAGGCAGTGCGTGGCACAAAGAGCTGTCTTTCTTATTTGTACTGGACATTAAGGAGATGGACAATTACAACATGTTCAGAACAACTTCACCACCTTTCCTTTGTAGCCTCTATATAATACGTTGCATTGAACTTCAAAGTACTTTACAGATGAATGCTGCACTGCTAGCAACTAGCTGAAGGTAGCTCAGAACAGTTCTGATTGCATGTGTCATGTGTACTTACATTGTTTTTTCAGAAACACAGGTAAGCAACTGAATGAGGACCAAAGATCTATTCTAAAACTAAATATAACAGTGAGAAAACACACTGAATAACCACCGTGGCTATCAAATCAAACCAGTATTAATGCTGTAAAAACTGTCAAACGTGGCATCTCAGAGAGAACCAAAGAAGAAACAAAGCAAGAATCAGAACAATAGTTTTAAAATAAACCATTACTTTATAATAGCAACAGTGGTGGCAAAGGGCATTGCTTGGAGGTTAACTACTATCTGGCATTACCTTCTTAAAAAGCTGTCAGCTCCTTTCCAAGCAGGCTTCATTGCTACAGCTAACAGGCCCCAGTTCACGTTTGATACATGTTTATGTTCAGTTGTCCTTAGCACATAGGTTATATAAGCACATATTTACCTTCTTTGCTTTCTTAAGTCAGAGCTGGAAAGTGCTATTCTACCTGGAAGGGCGCTCAGAGAAAATACCATTATGGAATTGTCCCTTCATGCCAGAGTAACGTGCTAAGCTTTCAAGCGAAGGCCCTGATTCAGCCCAACACGAGCACATCTGTAACCACTGCTGAACAGAAACAGTCTTACTGAATTGGGGCCTACAAGTTGATTCTACTTGCTAGACCTGCAACTCTGATTTCTGACTATCAAACTAGATTTAGGTGCTAGTTCTCACATGCCCCTATCCCTGATAAAAGGGTTGCAATGCAAATTAGCCCAGTGTCTCCCAGTCAGGTCCTTGATGCCACCTGTGCAGAGTCAGTGTCCTCATTGGATGATTAGAGCATGGTGAGGAGTTCTGGAGATGAGGCCCAAGAATCTCACGCCCCCTCTTGTTCCCTAGTTGTGGGCTGATAGGAGTAGAGTAGTCTGGTTAATTTTTTTTGCCACTGAAGTCAACCAATGTGATTTTCACTGAACATGAGAAGCAAATCTGTTGAGTGGAAAGGTCTAATTTTTATGTAGTCACTTCCAAGAATAGACTTGTACTTGAAGAACAAATAGCCAATGAGTTTTAAGATAACAGCCCACTCAAAGCTCCAAAGTGGAGCTCTTGCTTTAAAATGTTTTGCTTACAACATGAAATTACAGTATTTTGCTGCTTAGTTCTGCTTTGCTGCTTTCAGAGTAGCTAGCTAAAACACAACCTCTTTAGGTCTGAGTCATGATACGGCTCATAGCTTAAATTAAGTGAGGATGATCATTGATCAGCTCTTTGTATGTGTTATGCTGTTAACCAAACTCTAGCTGATGCTCCCAGTTCTCACCTGCTATTACTTTCCCTTCCTGGTGACCTTGCCAGTTCTTCACAGCTGCACTGAGCCATCTCAGACATTTCCATACTTGCAGCTCCACGTAGGCGATGCAACAACCAACGCAGACAGCAGACTTCACGTTGCAATGAAAAGATTAAACGAGCTTTACCTGAATGATCTAAACGTGAAGGAATTTAATCCAGCGTTTGGAACAAAAATGTTTATTTACTTTTCCCTCTGAGTCACCCCTGAAACTTCTAATCCTTGGTGGCTATGTCAGAATCCGAGGCAATGCCATTTATGGTAAGTGTCCCAAGTGTGCCCTTTACCTTTCCCTTATTTAAAAAAAAGAAGCCAAAGCTTGACCTTGTAACCCGTTTGCAAAGGCAACTGAAGCTAGCATCTTGCGGGGGGGATTCCAGGGAAGCAGGACTTCAAAGCTTCTGATGCCCAGTCTGCAGGCATAGGCAGGCTACCTTCCAAAGAGCAGAAGACCCAAGGAGGCATTTCCATTTGGCACTAAGTTAATGGGGCTGACTAACTGAATAGATAGGACTGCTTTGCAGAGTCAGCCACAGATGATTCTGCCTGTGGCCTCTGTTCCCCCTTCTTGATTCACTGGATGTTGAACACAAGTCATTTTACAGGCAGATGATGTTAGCACTTACCTGCTGCTTTTCATCTCCAAAATTTTGAACAAACACTCAGCTTATAGGAGTTGAGAATATTCTCCAAGTAAAGTGGAAGGCCAGTCCTGACCTCGCAGTGACCAAGGTAAATTTTGCCATGGATTTTACAGGGCGCAGGAGGTGGCCATAGGGTGTGATAAGGCAGGTGAGATGAATCAATGCATTGATTCTAACATGCATTAACTTTTCCTTGTGTCAGTCTTCTTCTTAAGGATCCAGTAGATTATTAGAATCAACAGATTCCTACTGCAAAAGGATGAAGGAAAGTGATCAAATCCATCCTAGGAGCCTGTGCTGCGATCTTACTGTTCACGCAGGAAGTCTACCAAGAATTTCTTGAGCTTCTCTTTGAAAAGGGCTCCTAATTTTTTTTTTCCCCACAACATAATCTTTTGCATGAAATGCATTGTCTTCAAGGAAAATTGTCACACTTATTAATCAATACTGGCTAATGGATACTTGCTGGGTTTAGATCCAGAAGAGTATTTAAGCACCAATATGCTGGTGACTGGGATGTTATCACAGGGCATGGACCACCACATGTCCTGTTTCTCATATATTTCCTCTTAAGCATCCAATACCTGCCACTGCTGGAGACAGGACATTGGGCTAATTAACCTTTGTTTTGATCTGACGTGGTGATTCTTATGTTGAGTAGCCCACAGGGCTTCTAAATGCTAACATCATCAAGCACCTGCTTTGCTGAATCTGGGCCTCATGGGGGCCACAGATTTTGGCTGCCTGTTAAGCAGGTCTGTGCACTAAATGTAATGTATTTTCCAAGGGTATTGCTAAATGTAATGCATTTTCCAAGGGTGTCAGCACCCTGTAACTGCAGCTTCTGACAAGAAAATTAGTACAGATAGACTTACAATTTCACATTTCCAATACATCTGTAGCTCCTATGCCTTGCATAGATTTCAGCTGGCTTCTGCAATTGGCACGATAGAGAAGCATAAAAGGCGTTGGCTGCAATGCTTTTCCTACAATCAAATAATTTCTATAATGAAAATTCCACACACCAGTTGCAGTCAGATGGGTCCCCAGGGTGCTGTGCAGCTCCTGGTAGGAATGTTCCATAGGAAAAAATGTTTGCAATGCTTCAACTTGAAACTTTTTTCTTAACTTAGTAAAAGCAAATGCTAACGTATGGTTTGGGTTTGCCTTCGTATTGTTTCCTTATGCTTTAAAGTTTAAATTTCTCTTCTTAAAAATCTCCCTTGAAGGTACGGCTGAGCCAGCTGGGTGCATGACATCATCAGCTGGAGGCTCCTTTCTCCCTGTTCCACATCAGCAAAGTCCTGAAGATCCCCCTGCTCTAGATAGGTAAAAATAAACCACAAAACTGTTATTCCTCCCCCAGGAACCTGAAGTCTCAAATACTGCCCATCTCTTAAACTATCCTACCCTTGGCAAATGGCAGGTTTGAACAGACGACCACCACTGGAAGGAGGTACTGTGGCGGACAGAGAACTAAATGGAGACACCAATTTAAAAGTATTTGTCCATACAGCCAGTTGTGGCAGAATTGGAACAGGATCCTGATGTTGGGTGAAGTCACCCAAAAGAATTTAGGATTATTGACATTGCAGGATATATCATGAGACCACAATCACAGGTGATCTGATCATATCACTACTTATTTATTACCTGTAGGCCTAGGTTCTTTATCCATGGATCAGGACCCTGTGGTGCCAGCTATTGTACAAACAGAGACAAAAACAGTCCCTGCCCACAATCTAGAATTAAGACAATCAAGAAGAGATGGATGTAGACAGGGGAGTGCCAGGAAGCACTGCTGCTTAGCTGGCTATGCCATGGCCTCAGCAAACA
>NW_017729029.1:44975272-44983802 GCF_001723915.1 Gavialis gangeticus
TATCATGAGACCACAATCACAGGTGATCTGATCATATCACTACTTATTTATTACCTGTAGGCCTAGGTTCTTTATCCATGGATCAGGACCCTGTGGTGCCAGCTATTGTACAAACAGAGACAAAAACAGTCCCTGCCCACAATCTAGAATTAAGACAATCAAGAAGAGATGGATGTAGACAGGGGAGTGCCAGGAAGCACTGCTGCTTAGCTGGCTATGCCATGGCCTCAGCACACACAATCAGCCTAAAGGTGGTAGCATCTTTGTTGGTACCATGACAAAGGAGAGGTGTGAGGAAGACACGTCAACCTGGAGGATTACGTATGGCAAGCAGAGCATGGCATGCCAAACCATTGCCTAATTAGGGGGAAAAAAAACCAGTTTTGGAAATGCTAGTTAAATTACCTCATTCTTTCTCCTGCCTCTGTTTGCCCTTATGAAAAAGGCTGAGGATAGTAGTTGTAAATCTACCACAGCAGGTATGACAAGGTTGCCTAAACACAAGACCTAAGGTTCTCATTTTCCTTCCCATAAATAATAAAATTATTTATTACATCCAGCAGATTAATATGTAAGGTACAGCAGGCACACGCTCCTACCTGTTTTGCTGTTAACATGTATAGGCAAGAATCAGAAAAATCTGATAAACATATTTTGTGCTATTCTTAACAGTAATAAGCGGTTATTGTCATTGGATTAGGTTTGATTTAAGCCACATGGATCACTTAGCATTTCACATTTGGTGTCTTATAAAGCAGTATGGCACATATGTGCAGCTGTCAAAGCCAGTTTTTAAAAAATAGCAAACTAAGAACACTAGGATCTTAGCCTAAAAAGGGAGCTGAGCACCCTCTTTCTATGAAAGCAATACATTGGAGGCAGTCAGCATCCTTCAGGTTCATGCCTTCTGTCTGCCCCACTCCCACACAGCAAATCTGCTTTACTTTTCACTACATTGCAATTTAGTTAATTTGGTCACCAGGCAGAAGAAATGGGTCTTCTCAGATCTTCCTGCTTATGGAAGATCTCCACAATAACGTGCAATACATTATCAGAGCGTTCTAGAAACCAAACATCAAGGAAGTTGGCAAACTTAGTCTCCCACGGACTCTGTTAAATTGCCTAGGGTGGTCATCATCAGCACACTCACGACTGCGGGCCAGGACTACTGGCTATTTATACAGAAAGTAGCCTCCTCTGAACCCATCTCCTAGGCTATGGTCTCCCTTAGATCCAGGCAGCATGGGTCTTTTGAAGTCACGCTGACCTTGAGTGTCCCACTAGCGTTTACTCTGGGATGTACCCTCCAGCTGTTTGTGCTTGGTAGCATGGAAAGGCAAAAACAAATGCTCACGACTTGAATGCAAACATTAATGACAACATCAGCACTGGTGCAGAGCTGGAAAGGGCCAATCTGAGGGCAGAACTATTTTCTTACCTGCATGGGCTGATGAGGCTGCAGATGCTACACTCTTTCCCAAACACTTAACTGGCACAGCATGGGATTGTTGTCCTGCTATAAGGAGATGAAACATTAGGTGGATCTCTCTCCCCAAAAATCTCATGTTTCATTTATTAACCTTGTATATACCACTCGAGAGGTTTTGGTTGCAAGGATCAGATTAGAACAGTTTAAAAAGGGAAAGGAAGTATTTTTCCCTTACTGAACACCTCTTACATGCAGACACACCCACATTACCACACCTACTTTAGCATTAAAAGTCTTAGCAGAACTGTGCTGAATCTTCATGGACATCTACTTTCCATATAGAACTCACCATTCAACTTGGAAAGCCCTCCGATACATGTGTGGATCTTCCACTGGGTTCAATGGAAGTTGCCATATGTATAACCAAGAGATTATTTACACAGAGATTAAACGCAGGGGCTCTCCGCAGTGATCCTTATCATACAATTTATTGTAATGAATTGTATTGTGTATGAAGATTTTTGTTTTCATGTCACCAGCAAAGACCTTCCTTGAAAAGTGCACTTTGGCAATTTATGATTGCACTATTTTAGAGCAGAAATACAAGTGCTTCTCTTTACAAGCCGTGCATAGGGGTTATTTTGTGGCTGGTTCCAGAACAGGAGCCAACTGGTGAATAAAACAGGATTCAGTAGCCAAACAAGGACAAAGTTTGGGGTTTTCTTAACAAGACTGAACCAACCTCTCTCATACTTGGACAATTCCGGTGGTCAAAAACTGGAAAATACAAGTGTGGGCACACAGTAAAAACTATTTAAGAAAGTGAAGCGCTCTATCAGGTGAGACCTTCTGACGCGTAGATTCTACAAGTGTTTTTCCTGAACAAAACATGCAAAAGGTAGTTTATACTTGAGAACAAGTCAATGACATGCTCCATTCATAGCTCAGGGCCGTCCCATTTCTGAATAGCTGGGGGCTGTGTACCGCACCAGCAGGGGCCTAGTTAGTATAAGCCACAGGCACTTGGGTCATCCCAACATCAGCTCACTCACTGCACTGCACTGCAGGCTGCTTTGCCCCTTGGGGTGGGAGCAAGCTGTAAAAGCCTAGGGAGGAGAAGGAGACTAGAGCCTCCAGCTGCAGCAGAAGCCAGAGCAACAGAGGGAGCAGCAGCCAGGTAGGAGGCCCCCAGGGCACCAGCTGGGTAGCCCTGAATTTGCGCTTCATGAACCTCTGTGCACCCTTAGAGATTCCAACACCAAAGTTAAAAAAATGCATCCCAAGGCACATGAATGTATTTTGGTCACTTTATTAAATGAGATATTAAATAGTTTAAGTTTCAACTACTAAACAGCACTTTGAATGGTGAAAACACAGATAGTATATTGTCATACTTGAATGCTTCTTTTCTTTAAAAACACATTTCCAGTCCTTATATATATTACAAAACAGCCTTATAGGAAGAGGTGACATCTTTTCTACAGTACTTAAGATATTTAATACAGAACTGAAAAGCCGTCTAATAGAAACAAAGGCAAGTCTTCACAGCTGTATGATTTCAGCAGCCAAAGCTGGTTGATGGACTGAAACATTACTATACAACTGGGACAAAACATATACAATATCACGATACTAAGCAAAAACGCTTTACATCCAAAGGAATAAACAGGTTACAAAATGTGGAGAATTTAGCAGGCAAAAGTGTATTACAAGCAACATTTTTATTCGTCATCTTAAGCCATTTCAACTAGTTAAAACATCTAAAACAAATATAAAAATGAGCCTTTTAATATCTTACTGATGTAATGTTCTTTCTTTAAATATTTGTTAAAGCTTGATGTTATACTCAAAGCACATATGCAGCTAAAATGTCAAGTGAGAAACATGTATGCAAAGTGGTCCAAGTTTTATTTCAATGCTTCTTATCTCTGATATCCTCTTATGCATTAGTCTTCTGTTATCCATAGTTTTGTCCAGGATGAAAAAATGTGCCTTTAAATGTTGCCTAAAACTTCCACATTTAAGTCTTTGAGCGAGTTATTGTAAAACTCCATTGAAAATTCCCAGGTCTGGTAGAACAAATTTCTTATTCATGACACGTAGGAATATCAGTGACAGTTGCCCAGAGAACATTTGCCTTCAAACGTTTGTCTCAAAGTCTCATTTTTTCATTTCTTTTCAAGTGAATACACCTTTTTTTTTGGCTCCCCTCCCCCAGAATTAAAAAAGTTTAATTACAGAGCTGACAGAGCGCTAGAACATACCGATTTTTGTTGCGGTGTCTTGTCATGAAGAATCCAAAGTAACAATTTGGTTAGCTGGTTTTACATCAGATCTAATACTCTACTCATAGCATAAACCAAAATTTAATCACAAACTGAAGTATCTCAAGATTTACATATTTAGATGCTAAAACACTTGTCCATTCAGGACATAAAAACTCGAGAAAATCCTGCATGAATGATTCCAGAAATTAAATCAGTTTTAGTTAAATGTCAGCAAGTTGTATGAGTTCAGTGATATCTAGAGCAAATCCCTCCATCCAGCTCTTCTTTCCCATGAGTTTTCTAGCTGTTGTCAATACTCAATACACCATCGCCTCAAACATTCCTGTCATTTAATGTTACTCCCACATTCTATAATTTTTTTTTTTTAAACAAAAATAGTATCAACCAAACTACATGCAAAGAAAAGCCCTATTTATGTGTGTATAATTAGATCATCAGAAACACACAAGCTGTACTAATAACTGATTAAGATGTGCCTAAGGAGGATGTTAAGGATAAACCAGAAATTTACCTCTGGTCTAGATTAAAATATTAATAGTAACAAAAAAGGGTAGAACTATCACACTTCTGTACTAAATTATGTTCTTAGGAAAATAACAGGAGATCAGGGAGGGGGAGGAGAGAGTGACGGCCAGAGATCTTTCTCTGGAAAGGAAGAACTACTCCACAATTCTGGCAGCCCTGGAAATGGCTGAAGCACGGTTCATTGTATGCATTTAAAGTCAGCAATGGTTCTGTTGTTTTGATAATGTTTAGAAAAGAGGGTGTGACCCTAACCACCATCACTACTTTAACCCCCAAAATACCAGGAATTTGATTTTCTTGGCCCAAATCCCATTGCCGGCAACGGGAAGAGACACTAGCACCAGCATCAAGGAGTCAGCAGAAATGTGCTTTGTATTGAAGTCAGCATAGAGCAAATTAGCATGTGAAGGATAAAAACCTGTAACCTTAAGTTGACCAGTTGTTATTCCATCACAGAAAACTGAAAATAAAAGGTGGCAGAAGACCGGAGGAAAAAAAAAAAAGTTTCTCTTCTCCAGTCGCAGATTAAGGCTGTAAACAGTTTCAGGATAACTGCATGACCCAGACATTTCAGAGCAGTAGTATTTAAGAATATTGCACTCAGTTCTCTCAAGATAGTTTTCAATTCCTTTGTTTTATTCAGCACAAGTGATACTGTGCGAGTCCAGACATCAGTCAAAAGGAAATTAGACTATTTCTTCTGGCTTAACACTCCCACTAATTTAAAAAAACGGGCAAGTAGAAAAGTATTCCATAATTTGAGGAATCAACTCTAATCAAGAACTCAGCTGTGTACATGTTATATAATGGCATACTGAAATATACAGATCTGTATTCTTCCCTAAGCCTCTCAAATCTGGTAATATTTTCATGGCTACTAAAAGCAAGCGTAGGAGTTTAGACAGGAAACCTGTGGAGCTGCTACTGTTATGGAAGGACTTGTTTTCACTGAAAACAATTTGATATCTCCTGTACTTAAAACATGTAAGAAGATTCTAGGCAACATCACTGACAAATCAGAGAAAACATTATGTCCTATTTAAACAAAGCTGAAACACTAATATGGAACATGGCATTTAAGGGGACCAACCAAACTATTTATACAGTTGAGTTCTGTTAAGCCATTGATTCCTAAAAAAATAAAAGTTCTTTCTCTGATTTTAACAATCCTTTAAGCTTTAAGTGCAAAATCACATTTATTTCCCTTGGGAAGGTCCTGGATTTTTGCCTCTCATTGGGGGTGGTGCGCGTTGCAGTGGTGGTGGCTGCATACCACCCGAAACGGACTGATACATTCCTCTCATATCTATTTGTTGGTAGTTGGAAGGATTCATGATTAAATTTGGAGGCTTTGGCATCATAAGATGACTCATTGCTGCTTGTTGATAAGACATTTGCTGCTGTTGCTGCTGATTGTACTGCTGCTGTAGTCTTCTGTTCATAAGTATCCTCTGAACACAACTGATTAGCTGTGGAGGGAAAGTAGAGCTGTTACAAGTGCATGACCTGTCTCAATGAAGTAAGTATCAAGTTCAGAGTTAAAATCCATTTGCTAGGGGTACCATGGGTGAAGGAAAAAGCATTATTGTTATCACCATCACTAATGCGATGGCATTCACAAGCTGATTACTGTAGAAACCAGTTAGTAACACCATTTAGGGCTAAGTCCTCCTAATGACTTGCCTATTGTATTGCAGGCAGCATTTATGTTAGTTGCCATGGTGACATGCACTCTACTGTGAAATTACTCCTATGTATTAGTTAGTGCATTTTTTGTCAGGTACCATATATTATCCTTTTGAATATCCTACTTCTTGATTGACAAATAAACATTTAGTGACAAATGCCAAAAGGAGAAAACACTTCCCAAAGGAGTAATGCCTACAAAGAAAGGTCCCGATTTCACAGAACAGCTTAAACCCACAGAACTCGTCAGTGCTTCCTAAGTAACGTGCACACTTCATTTGGTGCCAAAGCTCAGAACTTCGCAGTAACTGGCAAAGGACAGTGGGAAAGTCTTCCAAAGGCTCATGTTGGCAGGGGATCTCTTTGGATCCTCCTTGTAGGAAGATGTGAGGCATGTAAGAGTTTATGCACTTGGATCTGTTTTTCAGAACTATATAGCTGTAAACGGGACAAGTTATGATGTATGCCTATAAAATATGCACACTGCAAGACACCTAGGGCTGATAACAGCGGTGTAACTAAGGGGGAGTGTAACTGTGGTGGCAGCCCAGGGCACTGATATGGGGACTGGGGGGGAGAAGAGAGGCTGCAAAAAAACCCCCAAAAAACAGTCGGCATTGTTGGCGGGATCCACCTCCGCTGCCCAGGGCATCAAGCTGTTTTAGGATAACTAGTCTTTGTACAAGTCTGACCCCACACATCCTGTCTAATGCCAGGTTTTTAAATTTCTTTAAGCCACTGGCCCTCTAACATTTCAAGTAAAACACCCAAAAGGAACACATTTTGGAGACTATTTCTCACTTCATGAGACACCTCCCCAAATAGGAAATAAACAATGCAACGCTACCACATTGCCCAAACCAGCATGTCCTGGTATGGTGGAAGTTATGCTGATGGTTATTACCTGGCCTATGAGACTGATAAGCCAACATTCGATATTGTACTGGTTAGAGTAGCTGACACCCACATGGCCTGCCGCGCACAAATGCAGCTATCAAAAACACACTCAGATTTCTTACCATCTGCTGTTTTGTCAGGACATCGTTGTACAAGGCTTCTCTGCGCTTCACATCCAGCTCTTGGCTTGCCTGTCTACTTAGGGCCAAGGCCTGTACCTGGCTCTCCGTCAGGGTCATATTATCCTTCCACTGAAAAGGAAACATGACTAATGTAATTTTGGTGGAAAAGTAAGAGCAAACCTGCCTGTGCGCCAGAGGTAAGTCCAGTGAAGGCTCTAAAAAAGCATGGTTTTAGAGCTTGAGCCCAAAGTTACCCATTCTTTACTTTTACCAACTCAGACAATGCGTTTCTAAATGTTGTCTTTTAAAACAAAGGGGATGGGAAAGAACAGAGGGAGTACTCTTCTGTGGAGCTTACCTATTACTCTCCTATGGACAATGCAGTATTTTTACTGTATGACAAGTAGCACCGTGAAGAGTGCCTGACCAATTTGCTGACACTCCAAGACTACTATGGACACGTATACTATTGCCTCACTGCCGTTAATTAGAAGTTACTACAAGTTATGCTAATGGAGAAACATTATTTGAGAGACTTGTATTTTAATTTAAAAATAAAATTACAATTCACCACCCAACAAATAATCATTTTTTCTTTGATACTGCTCAGTATTTTCCCAGCTTCTAGCCAAGTGTGAGTTATATCAATCTTACTTACTATAGCTGAGATAATATCTTCAAGGGGCTGAATTCTTGCTGCAGTTACACTGTTGGTGGCTTCTACAACTTTCTCTCTTCCTTGATTAATGAGGTCCTGAGAGATGAGCAGAAAACAAATTATAACAGGGAGGTGCAAAGCAACACAAGCCAACACATTTAGAAACCCTTTTCACCCATTTAAGCCAGCATACTTTAACCTTTTTACTATACCCCACAAATGAACGGTAACATGAAGGAAAAATTCATACATGATTAGAGCTTGGATTGCAGTAATGAGAGAGAAAATATTAACAGTAAACATAAATCTCAGTTTTAAAATAACAGCTTATTAAGTGGTAGCTAGATTATTAAAGTAGTACTAAACTTGCATCTAAACTTTTTGTAGCATTGCATTATTTATTTTGACCATCACTTATCACAATTATAACTCACTATGTGCATGTCAAACATTATTACTTGTTTTAATGTTACTAATCTGGTTGTATCTACAGTCAAGATTCAGTGTTGCTAATATGTACACAAGTAAAATTTTCAATGAAACAGTAGTTACTTTAAAAAAAATGAGACACTAATCAATCAGGGGACACTTTCTTGAATACCAGGATATTTAAGAATTACATTAATTATCCATTTGTAACTTGATGAGAATAATTAAAATATGCTTAAGGTAATATAGACACCTTATGCTATTTAGATTCACTGCCTACCTCCAGCTGCTGGTTAGACATTGCTGACAAAGCTCCCAGATTGAAAGGAATATATGGCGTTTGAGTGTTGTAGTTGAGATGGGGCATATTGGTCCCAGTTGGCATGTTGAAACGCATGGTCAGACCCTTGGAAACAAAAGGAATATGTATAGTAAGGTACTGCACATCTTCATTACTAACTCTGGTAAAAACTATAAAACTGTAACACACTTTGAG
>NW_017729029.1:44988802-45025422 GCF_001723915.1 Gavialis gangeticus
CCGATGCGTGGAGGGACTGGAGCAAGCTCCGAGACCCGCTCCCGGCACCAAAAATGCGTTTAATGCGTCAGTCCTCAAATCGAGGACGATATCAGCGATTAAACTGATAAAAACAGATTTTTTTTTTTTTTTTTTTTTTTAACATATAGGCCTTACTACTAAGGCTTGAGATAATTTGAGGGTCCAGTTTATGTGCATGTGTTTGATATAAACACAATAAGAGAAGAAATACTTAAATATTTGGCCAGTACGATAGCAGCAGATGTAGACAGCAAGAGAAACACACTTATCAGAATTAGTAAATCAAACAAAGTCTTCGTATCACTTTGAAAGACTTTGAAAAGGCAAAACCGAAAACCATACTTTAAATATACATCAGTATGGAAACTGAGCTACTGTATGCATCTGAACGTTGAAGGAGGATTTCTAAGATCATGCATACGTTAGAAACATTTCAGAAAAGCTGCTGGAGGGGAACAACAATAATATTTAGACCTGAAAAAGTAATGAATGAAGAGGCATGAAAGAAAATTGGCTTAATGATCTATGGCTAAATACGTAAAAGAGTAGAGCTCAATATCGCTAGGGCATGCATATAGAAGGGAGAATGACACCTTACCAAATACAGGCTTAAGGTGGGAACAATCACAGAAAAGAAAAAGATGACCCAAGAGAATGGAAAAGAACAAAGGAAAGAAATGAAGGAGTAAAGCTGGAATTCCATCATGACAGCCACTACTAACTGCCAGATGGAGTGCTCTTGTTCAGGCCTTACACAAGTCTACAGTGAAAAGGACTAACATAACACAATCCAGCATGCATACTGCTGGATCTACCTTGTTAAAACCTGCATTTTCATGTTCAATCCCAATGTCTTTGATTTTGGCAAAGTATTATGAGATAGATAAAGTATTACGTATTTTGGCTAGAAAAACACCCATTACTATAGAAGCAACAGAGCAAGGATTTCCAAAATGAATCAACTGATGGAATACAGAAAAAACTGGATGAACAGGATCAACCTGCCTTGAAAGAAATACTGTACATCAAGTTCTAGTCATGAAAGACCCCTTGCAAGGAATAGGTTTCAAATATACAATCCCACAGTTGAAATAAACATAAAAACGATAAGATCAAGAAGTCACTGAGGCAGAAAAAAAATCCCCCAAAATATTCAAACAAAATACATGGCAAAGCAAGAGACAGGCAAGGCATGCCTGGCTAAAAAATGCTAGCAAAATACGCAAGCATGCTTCTCTTCCAAATTGTGGGGACCCTTGATGACTGCAGGGCCTGAACAGGGGTGGCAAAGCAACCATGTCTCTATACAGAAACAAACAATTCCACCTCTTGCTAATAGCAAAAGATAAATACTTGTTTTTTCCCCTTAAAATATCTGATGTGAGCCAATATAGTAAACACTTTCCTTCAGGATACACAGTGAAATACTGTGCAAGAAAACAACTGAACAAGCCAGATATAATAGGAGTTTTCACAGGCACCATTTATGTCATAAAGCAAACCTATGTAATTTTAGCCAGAATACCTATGTAATTTTAGCCTGTGTTAATTCTGAAGAAGAATTATCCTTTTCCTGCATCTTTAAATGAAGTCAAGTCTTACATATCACGATTGTTCTGCTGAACACTTGTCTTGAAGTGGGACAGGAACAATATTTCTTACAAAATGTCCAGACTAATTCTGGTCTGTACTTATCCCTCAATAAGACTGTTTTCTTTTCTTTTCAATTTTTTTTCTTGGGGGGAAGTAGGGAAGGGACGGAGGTGGAAGGGATATCAGGGTTTGGTTTAAATGTCAAACTCATTTTTTCTCCTTTTTTAAGCAGCTATTAATAGAGCTAGAGATTTTCCTTATATTTTCAAAACACAGAATTATAAAGAGCTCCAGTTAGAGTTTAACATAAAATGTAAAAACTACAAATCAAAAAAGAAAATGGTAAAATGTGTTAAAATCAAACAGAAGTAGCTTGAAGCATATACACATAAAAGCCTGCAACAAAATGGCAAACCACAAAGGAACCTTTTCATACCTCACAGTTTGCTTTCAGAGAGGTGGTATTTAAACTTGTCGTTTCACAGAGCATTACTCAGAACCTCAAGCCTACCACAGAGCTATTTTAAAAGCTTTTTAAAAATTACATTATTTTTAAAAGCTAGAAAATGTAAAAAGCTAAAAACATTTCACAGATATTATTAAAGCTAATGCATCCAACTTTACCTTCTTCTCAGCTTCATATTCTGCCCAAGCTGCCTTCCTTTCTTCTTCAGTCAATTCTTCTTCCTCTTTGTGGTCCAGGAGCGAGTCATGTTCATGGTAGCCCACTATGTGTTCTTTATGGATCTGAAGCAATTCTGCCAAAATTGTATCCTGTTTAAATGAAAAAGCATAATGAAATTTAAGTCACTTGTTAAATATTTGGACAGTAGCAGTGTTATCTGTGTCTTTGCTGATGATATGAAAGGTATACTGATAGTCACCGACAAGAGCTTGCAGTATTTCACAGATAAACAAAATTAAAATAAATTTAAAAAACAACAAAAACCACACATGAAATATTCCTCATAAAGAGGGAAATGGAGAAACAACCAAATGCAGCAAATGAGTCAACTCACTTAAACCACTGCATGCACTCAGATGCCAGTGAGGATGGAGGCTTTATAAGACCCTGAATAGCATGGAATGGACTAAACCAGGGCAGGCAATTATTTTGGGCGGAGGGTCGCTGATAGAATGGCCTGGCGGGCCACATCCAGCCCCCGGGCCGCATTTTGCACACCCCTGGACTAAACTGATTCTTATAGAGATGTTTGCTCTTTGCCCCCTAGAAGGAAGCCTTGGTAATATTCTGTAGTGAATTTGAAGCCCCTTTGTTGTGTTCTATAATTTAGGAAGTATTTGGGCCCAAACTGTACGTTGCGACCTGACACTGCAAAAAATATTTTCATTATTATAAAGCCAGAACCCAACCGAAAGCCACGTTCTTCAAAATGGCAAAATGAGCTTTGGGATATATAATCTCCAAATGCTCAAGTTAAATAGACCACATGTATGGGCTCCAGGCACAAGATATGGCCAAGAGGCCCTACTCTATACATTAGACTTATTTTCATTGGAACAGCATTCCAGAGTCATCTAGGTCAGCTGTTCGCAAACTCTGTTGCAGTGGGCTAAAACTACCCGGTTTGGATCTGAAATGGACTGGCACTAGGACCCGGCTGCTGCCACTGTTTCTCCCTACCGCCTGGCTGCGGCACAGGCAAGTTGCTGCACTGCCTGGCCGCGACAAAGCCCCCTGCCATCTGTCCACAGCACGGTGCAGGCAATGCCCCTGCTGCTCAACTCCCTTGGTACCCTCCTTGGGTCCACAGGCTCAATCCAATGATTCTGAGGGCCATACACTGCTGACCCCTGACCTAAGGAACTTCTCTTGGTGTTGGAAGAAAAGTTATTCTCCTTTCAGGATTAACAGAATAATATTTCTAGAGCCAGCTGCCGATTGGACAAAAAAATCCACGTGGTCAGAGAGAAGTATTTCTTCAGCGTTTCCAAGGCCAGTTTTTTGAGGATGCACCTGCACATGCAATTAAGAAAAGCTCCAACACAACAACATCAATTTCAAAACCTGTAAAAGGACCAGACTGTGGGTTTGACTTCACTGCACTACTTGGGCCACTCCTACCAAGAATTACACACAGTGCCTACAGTAGGATACAAACAAAATAATGTGTTTTTCTGCAGCAGGTTTATTATTATTATGGTTAAAACTAACTCCTAGAGACCACAATAAAAACAGTGGCCCAACTGTGCTAGACACTGCACAAACATTGAGCAAGGGACAGTTCCTACACTGACAATCTAACAACCTAAGCAGATTAAAGATGGGAGAAGAGAGAGATTATGTGACTTGTACCCATGAGCCTAAAGGAATGTGGAAGAGCCAAGAACTCAGCCTAGATCTCCTGGGTCCCAGTGCAGTATCCTACTCACAATTGCTACACTACAGAAACCAAAACTGCTCTGAACTCTCAGAAGCACAAAACCAGTTGTTAGGTTTGTTTTTGGGTCTTTTTTGTAGAAGTCAACCTCTTTGTTTCATCCTTATGCCATCACTTGGTCTCTTCATGTCTAAATCGACCCTTTCTCCTCTAGCCCCTGTGGAGCAAGTTCTGCATTATATCTGCCTGACTAAAGGGTGAAAGAAACAAATAATAGGATTCAGAGGGAAATAGGGGTTGTGGTAATGGGACGCATACAAAACATCTAAGGGAGGTGGGTGAAAAAGTCCAAAAAAGATTACAAAATTAAAATTAAGTTAACACAGTAAAAGCTCTCTCAGCATACTGCAGCCATACATCAAGTGTGCAGAGGGTTCTTAAGCAAGCATATGCATTAGTTTCTATGGTAACACTATTATTGAAAACAATCCTGGAATATAATCCATATTCACTTGGCCCACAGAGTCATTAAAATGTGGTTTAAATCACATTCAGTTGTGTATATTTGATTTCCTTTGTCTAAACTTTATTTTGTATTAAATAGAGTGATGAAGCTTGAAAGCCAAGATAAGGAAGTTACTCCAGTTTGGTTTTCTTAAATGCTTTACATTGAAAAACTGATTCATTCAATTCTACACAACAACATTTAGTGAAAAAAGTTTACTGAATTTAATTAATATACTTGGAGTTTAAGAAGGCATTTATCAGTATGGTTTATAGGGTCTTAAAATTGTATCAAATGGCAAATCTGGATGAAGATTTGAAAACAAGATTTTGACAAAAAGTTTCTGAATGTAAAAAAATGTTTCTTCTACCTGTCATTTTAGGCCTTCACAGAACTACTAAATGCAACTAGGAAATAATTATACCTGAAAGAAAACTTACTCTTGGTGGTATACTACCTATCACTAAGTCATAAGATAAATATCTCCCTCAGCCAGTCAGTAAAGCAGCAAAGGAATTATTCTGGAATTAGTATCATTTTTTACAATTTACAGTCTCTTAGATTATATAAAAAAAGATGCAGTTACTAATTTCCAAACTATGTGTTCATATATTACACTGCTGCTAAAGATATACTGCATCCAACTGAAAAAGGACAATCATTTCAGTCTGATTTTCTGATCTCCATTACAAGGCCTCTACTGATTCCAGCTTTTATTTAACAGGACAAACCAAAACAGTGGCTTTAAGTCATTATGGTCCCATTTTTTTGGGGCTGGGGGGAAACAGGAATTAGAAAGTGCACATTCATGTCCGCTCCAAAGGGGCACTGTGAAGGAGACCTGATGCTTCTGAGAACCTGGGTTCAAGCAGCTTGCTATTCTCCATCTGCCCTTACATCACACCAACCTGTTTGGGGAGTCTATCATCACTGGCCCTAAAAAGGTGGACGTAACAATTACTGAAGTTTTCACTTCAAACATGCCTGTTTCAAAATGAAAAGGCCAGGCCAACAATTGGTGATTTTGGTGAAAAAAAATCTTTTAACAGTCGTTTTAACATGTGCTAAGTCTCTCTCCCAGCAGATAATTCCTTGGGAGTTCAGTGTAAAAAATTTGAGAATCTATTTAAAACAGTATGATAGTCCATAAAATAAATTTATTTAAAAAGCACTTGACATCCATTTCTGAAAAACTCAGGGCAAAGCAAAACATAACATCTAAAATACAATAAAAATCTATTAAACTGAGAAAACTCTGTTTAAACTATCTCTTCCAAGGAAAGATAACAACGCCTTTGGCATTCTCCAATGTGCTTTTCAACCTTTTAATCTGCTGCTGTGCAAAACGAAAAACGCTTTGAAGTACCTAAAACTTTAGTCTGGATTAGATAACAAGTCATCAGTGTAACAGAAGTCTACAGAAAACCCACTCCATGTATAGTAATTATTTCTATATTTCTATCAGCTCATTTTGAATGAGCGATTAATCAGCTCTAGAGCACCTGTTACACATTTTTAGACTGATACAGAATTTTTGAAGGAGTTTTATTTGCAAGGTTGCAGAGATAGTAGAAGGCTAGAAATCTGCTTTTAATTAGCAGAAGTGAAGATTAAATTTAACAATTTAGGTATACTACAGCATAGCAGTATTACTGTGACCAAAAAGGCCATGGGCTGACTTCTAGGCTGCATTTGTGGTGGGGAACACTGGGGAGGGAAGGGGTCAGTGTGAACATGCTTTGCTGTAAATAGTTTCATAAGTAGGACACACAGATGCCCCTTGCACCCCAAAAGAAGACAGCAGTCTGAGCCTAGCAGCAAGGCCTGGAGATTGCTCCTTGATTTGTTCCCAATGACACTGTTTCATTTTACTGGGTGAGTGATGTCCCCAGGTTAATACTATAGTTCTGTAACAGTTCTGAGTGTGGCTGGCTGCCTTGGACGGGGGAAAAAAAAAAAAGTGAGGCTCAGAGAGCTGGGGAGCAAAGAAAGTCCCAGGGCAGACAGTAAAGAGAGCAGAAAGAACAGTCCAGATAGGACAGAGTGGACTGCAAGGGAGGACAGAGGGAACTGCACTCGCACAATAAAGACAGTTGGAGTGAAGCTTTCTGCTGTACTGCTTGGGACACTGGCACTAACCCCTAGCCTCTCCCTCTTGAAGCAAGGAAAAAACCCCTTTCACAGCTGATCAAAAAAAGGAGCTCTGAAGTGGGGGTACTAAAGATCATCAGAGAAGCCAGGGACAGAGAACAGCCAGAGTCTTGAAGCCAGAGGACTGCCTCTCGAGAAGCCATGCTAGGGCTGGCCTCAAAGGGTGCTTGGGGAAAAGGAAAGAAAATAAGATTTATTCTTGGGGAGTCCTGTAGCAGGGTTTCCATCAAAAGTGGCATGATATGTAACAACAGCATTTCAGGGGACCAGACCCTTAACCTGAATACGAGTGCTAGACAGCTAGTCTTTGTAATGCTCCAGGGCAGGGGTTTTCAACCTTTTTTAAGGAGTGTACCCCTTCTGGGTACAGTTCTAGTGGAGTGAAGGGGGACAGTATTAAAGGGGACTGAGTCTTCCAAAGCACATGTGCAACTCTTGACTACCTGATAACCAAGATATTCCAAAAGTCTTAGGAGTTGCATCATCTTAACTATTCCAGAACAGCAACAAAATGTTATGTATCAGTTCAGTCCTATTAAGTATGACTCCAAAAGATGGATGTAGTATTATAATAAAAGAGACAAGTGCAATATGGGTTAAGTACCTAAATCCCTTAAAAAAATCTGGTCTTATATAAATAACAATTCCAATATTAAACTGATTAGTATATATCTGTGCTTTGGATAATTATATTCTGAGCAATTATCTTAAAATTGTGACATCAGATTCCAAACTTCACTTATTTTGTTATGTATGAAGGGTCTGCTTCGTCAAACCTTTGCTCCCATGATTCGTAGGTAACAAGATGACAATCCCGTTTGAATCACAATATTAAACTGCAATGAACCATGCAATTTTTAAAATCAAGGTCTTTTTTTTTTTTATAACTGTTTGTAAAGAAGTTCAAATGGCATTGAAGTCAGAGCAAAGATTCATATGGAAGTCAGCTGGTTTTGGATCCAGTCCAGACGCTGACATATTACACATTTATCAACTAATATACTGGTTTAGTAATCATACCAAAATTCCTCCTTTTATGGTCATTTTAGTAATCTGAAATATTTCTACACCAAAATTTCACAGAGGAGATACCAGTCATAAAGGATTTATAATGCCCAAAGACAAAAAACAAAAACTTTAAAAATTTATGGTCAACTTTTCATTTCCTTCCCAGTAAAATACAGATAAGTTGAAGTTAAACATGTTAAATATGTTAAAGGTCTTTATGGTGAAAACTCTAAACACAGATGTATTTTACACTATAAAGGAACCTTTTTTCATTCCATGATACTTAAAGAAGTAAATATTTAACCACAATTAATGTGCGTATAGTTAGCTGCCAAACACTTATAATCTTGTTTTTTTGCCATGAGGATCTTGTATTTGAACAACGCTATTAATTTTTTTCCTACAAATTGCATTTTCTAAGAAAACTGACCTGTGCCAGCGTGTAAGAAGATATGCATACTAAGAATATGTGGAATGTTAAGAAAATATGGCCCAAGCTATACAACATTGAAAATATGAAGAAAACGCATGCAATTTTTGATCACCTAACCTACACAAAAGCCTAATTCTATGCTTTCCAAGCAGTCTAAATACTTCCTCTTTATGTTTAAAGAAAAGGAATATATAAACAAATCATCAATTGCTCAAACTAAAAGTTACAAGAAAGGTTGAACCTTAACAATGGAGTCCTGAGTCATCAATCCTTTATCATTATGAGACTCCTTCCTGAAGAGCTAAAGATCCCTACTATTGGGCTTCATCAGGTCAAGAATGAATACTTGGTCTGCAGTCATCAAGCAGAAAGTCTGCTCATGGGAAAACATTAAAGAGGAAAAAAAGATGATTAATCTGTGTTTAGATGGCTGTGAAGGAGATGAACAGAAAACATACCACCCAATCCCTATCCTGGTCCCTCTCTTAAAAAACAAACTCTAATGGTTTAGACAATTAATTTCAAAATGCTTACGTTCAACATTAGTTCATGTACATGGATACTGGGGAGTTATTGTCCTGGATTCTATCTGTTGTTCCACATATTGCTTTTAGTATGTTTAAATGATTGTATTGTGATGCAGCTCATGCCAATGCTAAGGATTACAGAGGCAAGTTTCTTATCTTACCATCTGCATGGTAATAAAATTGCACAATGACATCATTGTTCAGAAAACTATGCTTTGAAGAAATGAAAGCTGAAGAGGTCTGAAAACAAGGGAGGGTGTGTGTGGGGGAGGAATTATACCCAAACCTGTAAAAAAAGCAAAACTAAAGCTTCACTTTAGCTTAAATGCCTACTTTGCTTTCTTGATAATTACAAAGGAACAGTTCAGTCTTTGTAAGCAAGGTGTAGACAGTTCAGTGTCAGAAAGGAGAAAGACAGGTAAATGTTTGTGCTAGGTTTAACTGGCCTTTGTTTCCCTATAAAGGGCTGCAGAGATCAGATTGTGTATGCTGAATTTATCAGGAACAAAACACCTAAGTATTATGCAACATGACCTTTACCAAGAGTTTCATCTCTAATTACTAAATGTGCACCGCTATAAAAAAAACAAAAAAAAAACGGTCCATATTGGATTGGCACCGATAAAAGGAAAATTGACATTACCGGCAATCGGCTTTTTTCGCCACGGTAGCCAATGCTGTCAGCGATAAATGCTGCGTGCACGTGGGCAGACATGCATGCACGCAGCTACAAATGTAGCCCAGCAGCTTGGAGAGCAGCATCTGGCCAGAAAATCTGGGGGGAGGGGAAGGCGTGGGGGGCAAAATCGAGGCCCCCATGGTGAGGGAGAGAACGGGGCAGGGGCAGGCACTGTCCAGCTGGGGCAACGTGGGGCAGAGCTGCAGGCAGCTCCTCAGTGGGGTGTGGGAGGGTGGGGAGAGGGGGCAGCTCCCAACCACTGCATGCACACCAGGGGGAGGCAGGGGGCACATTTCCCCCCGGCCCCCACCGTTTTGTGCATGGGGTGGAGGAAGACTGCCTGCTGAAGACTCAGTGCCAGGGGCTGTGCTGGCTTCCTCCCAGTGGAGTGGCTGGGCCAGGGCTGCACTCAGGGTAAGTGGCAGCAGCATTGGGAGTGGGGCTATGGTGAATTCTGGGGTGGCTGTAGTCTACCCTGTGGCCTCCCCTCCCAGCGCTGCTGCCGCCTGCCCGGAGTGCAGCCTTGGGCTGGGCTCCCCTCCCCCCGCTGGGAAGAGACCAGTGCAGCCCCTGGCCCCGAGGGGCCCACAGTGGGCAGCCTGCCCTCACCCTGTGCACAAATCCAGAGGGGCACATGCCCCCCCACCTTGCACCTCCCAGATAAGCTGCCTGCTGCTCATCTCTGCGCCCCACCCTGGCTAGGTAGCACCTACCCTGCCCCAGCCTCATTCCTTCTTTCACCATGGGGGCCTCGATCTGCCTCCTGCCACCTATTTCTCCCACAGGCTTATGAGCTGAGTGCTGGTCTCCAACCTGCTGGGTTGCATACTGGCCACTGGACTGGTATCAGCCGATATGGCTGGTTAATCACTGGATGTAGTTATCAGTCAAAACAATCTTCATCAGTGCACCCCTACTAATTGCTGTGCAATTCATGAATATACCAATAAAAATGTTTCTAAGCATAATACATAGTAGATGCCTTTTATACCTGGATTTAAAAAAATTTTTTGGCAGAAGTACCAAGGGAGAGGCAAATGTGTTTAAGTGTTAATATCACAAGTTTTACAACTACAAAGTCAGAAATATACACTGCTTTTTCAATGAGAATGTCACCCAAAAACCAAGCAGTGGAAAGGATGGGATCAAAAAGATTTAAGTTATTGAAGAAAATATACATGCAGGATGAATTAAAAACCAAAAGGAGTTAAAAGGATAGCTCCAGGGATTTTTCTTCAAAGCTTTCATAACAAGTGAAAAAGAATTTAAAATCTCCCAATATAAAATTAAGAATTAAAAATCCTCCAATATAAAATCCTGCTAAAAAATACCTTATGAATTGGAATATTCTAATAATCATGATTGGTTCTCACCTGAATCCATGGTGGCAGACATTTTATGTCAAATTAGAATATGAAAATGTCAACTCCATTAAATTTAGTGGGAAAACATTTTGGTTTTTTAGGGTGCTTGGGGTTTTAATTTTTCTCCCTCTCTCATAGGTAGTTTTGTTTACTTTAAACAATATTCTTTTTCGCAGGCAGATAGCTCCAGGATTCCCAAAACAGGACAGTTTGCCTTTCCAAGCTTCATGGTCAGAGGACAGGACTAGAAGCATAGAAAGGTAGGGCTGAAAGGGACCTTAGGAAGTCATCTAGTTCAACCCCCTGCTCTAAGCAGGTCCAGCCCCAACTATATCATCCCAGTCAAGGCTTTGTCTATGTAGGTCTTAAAAACCTCCAAGGATGGAGATTCCACCACCTCTCTGGGTAACATCCTGTTCCAATGCTTTACTACCCTCCTCATCAGCAAGTTTTTCCTAATAGCTAACCTAAACATCCTTTGCTGCAACTTGAGACCATTGCTCCTTCTTCTGTCATCTGCCACCACTGAGAACAGTCCATCCTCTTTGGAACCACCCCTTAAGTAGTTGAAGGTTACTCAGTCTTCTCTTCTCCAGACTAAAGTCCAGTTCCCTCAGCCTCTCCTCTTCAAAGTCATGTGACCCAGCCCCCCAACCATTTTTAAATTTTTCCACTGGACTCTATTCAGTTTGTCCGCATTCTTTCTGTAGCAGGGGCCCAAAACTGGACATGGGACTCCAGATATGGCCCCCTTCCCAGTGTCCAATTCAGGGGAATACTCACTCCCCTCAATCTGCTGACAGCACTCCCGCTAATGCAGCCCAGTACGCTGTTAGTTTTCTTACCAACAAAGGCACACTGTTGGCTCAGATTCAGCTTACTGTCTACTCTACTGTAACTCCTAGTAGGAGCAATGGACTCAAGGTACAGCAGAGGAAATTGATTTGGAGATTAGGAGGAAAGTTGGGATTCTGAGGGTGGTCAAGCATTGGAATAGGCTACCTAGAAAAGCTGTGGAATCTCAGTCTCTGGAAATATTCTACAAAACTCTGGACAGACACTTGGCTGGGATGGCTTAGTCAAGGATGATCCTACCTTGAAAGCAGGGGGCTGGCCAGATGACCTTGTGAGGTCCTTTCCATCCCTACTTTCCTGCTATCTTAAGGTCCTACAAAAGGTTTTGTTTGTTGTACTCGCTCAGCCTATTCCTCCCTCCTCCTTCCTCAGCATTAGATTTTTTTTTGCCTTTATTCCCATATCCTACTCATCACAAACTACAGCCAGTTACTGAAATCCCATTCAGCAAAGGCTGAGAGCTCTTGGTTGTGGGCAACCGGATTACAGGTGATTGGTTGTAGGGAAAGGACTACTTGAAGAAACTTGTAAATATATAGAAACACTTATAGGCAAGAAACTGAACATTTGATGGAAAGATTAGACAAGAGGTATACAAAGAAACGGTGCATTTTTAATGTGCATTGAATTTAGAGACGGCAGTTAGAGTGACTATGGGGCAAATCATACTTAAGACATAAAACAAAGCTCTACAAAAATAATTATGGAAACCAAAGTAATTTAAAGCTACAATGTGCTATTTTACTCTTCTGCAACTAATGGAGATGGCTTTTATTTCTGTCCTAATTTGCTGACAGGGAAATGCCCGTCTCCCTTTTCAAAGTATTTTTTTCCTTTTGTATGTTAAATACAGTTTAATTTTGAAATAAGTGCCATTGTGGAATGGCAAGCAGACACAGAAGTTGCTCTTTATAGAAAGAAAAATACTTAAGAGGAAGAGTGCTCTTTTATGAGAAAATAAACAAACCTCATTTAATGCTCAATAACGACATAGCTACTCAATTGAGTTTTTAAAGAACTGGTTTATAATCTTGAGAACTTCACATTTTAAAACAGGTTTGTAAAATATTTCAGCACAAATTGACTGAAGATGCATTTGAGTTACTGACTGCCATCTCTCCCACCCTTCTCTCTGACACTGCATGCTATTTGAAAAGGTACATTAAAATTATAACCCTCTTTTGATATTTTCAGGATTTCAGGCCCACACCTTGAAGGAAGTGAATGTCTCTGGGAGGTTCTGAGAACCCTTGATTTCAAACTTCAGTAGGATCTCAGGGAACTCAGCACCTCACATACTTAGGTCTTAACTGCTCTAGGCAAAAAATCTATTTGAGAGAGAGGTGTAAGAGACAAGAGAAAGGGTAAAGGACTTCTGAGTTCATAGCCACTTAACTCTAAGCTGGTACTAGCCAGCTAAAAGGAATCAACCTACAAATTATTTCCTGCAAATGAATACATGTACAATCTGCTAAAAAAGGAGAAAATTACCTGATAATTATGAGTTTTCAAGTGCCAAGTATTACCAGTAGTTAAGAGGTTTGCAAATGGCAAAACACAAGCCATTAAACTAGCAGGTGGGCTGATAAGGAGGAATCAAACAATTACAAGATAAGGTTTTTTCCCCCAAAGCTGAGGACTGGCATGAGAGCAGAGATTCACATACTACTACTTTCCCAATCAGCCAGATGAAGCTTTTCAGGATGAAGGGGAAGTTTAGTATTTAAAACTTAATGTATAAACAAGTTATTGAAAGTTACACCCTTCTTCCCTGCAATGAGGAAGAAACTGAGTTGCTCATCTTCTTTAAGGCTTCCATACTGCTGGTGTCATAAATGGAGTTGTGTTCAAGAAACTTCCCCCAGTCAGCAACCTGCTCACATATATAACAACACTTTCAAATATGTTAACACAGGTTGTTTTTTTTCCCCCCAAAAATGGTACTATTTAATGAACACTTAAGTTCTTGCACTGAGCTAAGCCTTTGCAAGTAGTCTCACCTTCCCCCTGTCATACGATAAATAGCTAATTTTTACCTCTTGTGACAAGGTAGATGTCCTATCCATTTCATCTCTCTAAAACTTTCCCATGTTCAATGGGAGTAGAAAGGCAATTAATATTTGCAAATCTGTTTTGAAGATGAACTAGTGTAATATATACGGGTGTTTAAAAAACTAACAGAAATTGTGAAATAAATCCACTGTGTATACAATGATCATTTACTGGGCCATGTCGCTTCTCTACATAGTAATAAATTATGGGTGCATTCAACAAGGCCAGTGTTCCCCACTTTGTCAGACACACAGTGTGGGCAGCCATTTATCCGTTAATTTCTGAAACACCCTTTTCGTTTATTTTACTTGCAACACATGACTCTTTTCTTCAGCCACATGCCCACATTGAGATATCCAGGCCAATTCAGTGCTCCCCCCCCAACAATCCTTTTTTTTGTAATTTATTTCTGGTATTAAAACAGTGATGAAACAGGGATGTCAGCATATAAATTTCCTCAAACTTACAAAATCACTCATAATCAGTTTATACCCAGCATTTTGTTAAGAACGTTTTAATCTAAAGACATATTTGACTCATTTGGGTATACTATGAAAGATTAAACTATTCTTAAGAATAAATAGATAACGCCACCATACCGGGAATCAACTGTACTTGCAGAGCTACCAATATAAACTAAGCAAAAAGCATAAAAGATAATTTTCAAATGTGTTCTTTTTACAAAAGATATTAAATTCTTAACTGAAGAAAAAAAAGTTGGGTTTTTTTTTTTTTAAAAGGTAAAAATTTCTGTTACAAAGTAACAAAATCAGTATTAATAAACAAGTTTCATTGATCCATGTCTTTCTGCCTGTACAGAAAAAATCCATAAGAAGGGTTTAGATTCAATTATTAAAGTTTTCACATGTTTTAAAATGACTGTTAAAATGGCTTGGTATTGGGCTAACACTTTCTTAATCCCTCTGACAGCTGCACAGGCACTGTAGGTGGTCTAGTAAAAACCTCTCTCTTGGAGAATGGTGCCCTACGCAACACAGTTCAAGAAAGCCCAGTCCAGTATTTAACAGTAACTGATCACATTCTGGTAATCACAAGATAATCCATATTCAGAATGGAAAATATGCAATGTTCCTGAAAAAAGAAAATATGGTCACAGTAATGAACTAAGTACATGAAGTAGCCACCAATGCATTTGGAAATAGTTGTATTTTTCTTGCATGCATGCTAAGAACTTGGGCTCTTTACTGCTTTAGAACAAATTACACTAATACTATAACACAGTGGGGGCCAACCTTTTTGGCAAGCACACCCCAAGGTAAACTCCCCCCACCCTTCCCAAGTGCTATTCTGATCCCCCTCCGCTGCTCAATCTGCTGTTCTGCTTCGCACTCCCTGACCCATCTGCTTCTGTGCTCCCTTCCTGATTGGCCGTGTGCTACACACAGGCTGCCCATGCTACTTGTGGCACATATGCCACAGGTTGGCCAGCCCTGCAGTAATACAAGGTTTTGTCATTCACTTCTAGCCTACTGTATTCCTTTCAGCTAAGGACTTCGGAGAGCAGTATTATTTGATTTGATTAACATCTGCTACGTGTGCGTGCACATGCATGCGCATCTCTCCCCCACCTCCCTTTCCCCCAGAAATTTAAATAAATAAATAAATAAATGGATTGTAAGTATACCCTTGTGTATGTTTATAATAGCAAACAGAAGGTGAAAAATGTGCCCTCAACGTTTCTTTAGACTGTGCAATCAGAATCGCCATTCAATACTAAAAGAATATTTTTTCCCTCGTTTCTGATGTACCTTAAAAAACAGAAAAGAAAGAAAACCCTCTATTTTACCCAATGGTCAGATGCATATAAATTTCAAAGAATACAGCAAAAAATGAGATCCGTTTACTAAGCACAGGCCACATGTGTAATTCACTTCATATTCACCAATTATGTGACTGTATGAAATGATTGTGTTACATAAGCTAAAAGACTAATTTCACAGTAAGTGACTTGAGTTAACCTTCAGCATGCAACGTCTCAATGTTATATGAACACATTTGCATAAACAAGGACTAACTTAAACTTGCTTTATTTGTTTTCAAAACAGTAAGTATTAAAGCAGTGCAAATTAAGTGGCCCAGGTACTTACACCTACAATACATTTTCCTTTCTGAAAGTTTGACTGAAGTTAGTTGGCTCAATTTTCAAAACTGACTAGCAATTTTGAACTCAACATTGAGTACTTACTTGATACAGTAACGTGTGCCTGAGCTTTCTTATTTTGCAAATCAGATCCTTTCAGGGTATCTCAAACTGGGCAGCCAAAAACTGTGGTACCTTACATCAAAACTCACATTTGAAAATGCAGGCAATAATTAAAAGGCTAATTGAAAAAAACAGTATGAGAAAACCAGTTGTTTCAAGATTAAGCATCTCTATTTTAACATACACCAAACACCACATTGCCTGCTTTCTACCAGTAACCCAAACACTAACACTTATCCCTCCACCAGGCTACCTTTTTCCCTAGACTTCAGATGCAACATTCTACGTTCTTAAATCACGACAGGCTCAAGGGAAGCACAAAGCCACTTAAGGAGGAAAAAAAGAGGGTGCCAGAGCCTCCAGAGCAAGCCACAAAATACAAAATCAACCAACCAAAACCAGTGTTCCACCCCTATCCAGTAAGGCAAGAAAATACAAATACAAGGCCAGCCTTCACCGGAGTCTCTCTGGGCTAGAGACAGAAGTTACATACCAACTGGTTTAAGTGATCAGAAACTGGTTTAAACCTCTAACAGAACCAAAGTTCAGTGTACATAAACCAGTTGCAAAATGGTTGAAACTGGTTTCAGATGAATCTGATTGAATGTAATATTAGATTTAACTGACTTGGATTAAACCAGTTTATGAAACTTCTGTGCCAGACCCCTTCCTGGTTCAAGTTAAATCACAGTCCCCCAGCATGCTTTCCAGCCCTGGGCTGGGCTATCTGCTCCAGCAGAGAAGGGGGTGTTCCCCCAAGCCGCCCCAGCAAACTCTGGGTGGCTGTCCCCCAGGCAAACTCTGGCTGGGGTCTGGGGCCAGGGAGGGGGGTTAAACTTCCCTTCCCCCAAAGTACAGAGCTGCCCTGCCAAAAACTTACTGCTGACTGCAACTGTGTACTACAAATCCCAGAGGCACCTGGAAGCAGGAAGGGGGAGTGATGAACAACCCTGGACTGCAAATCTCAGAGACCTCAGGGGCAGCAGGAAGAGGAAGCAAAACACACAGCCCATGCTGGCTGCGCCAGAGACATGCTCTAGTACACCCTGCCTTCTGGCCTGAGCCACTGTAGGTATGTGGCTGCAATCCCTGAATCAAAGGTAAATGTCTGTCCAGTTGATTCTCAATTTAATCTCTGTATTTTGGATTCACCTGAAAAGACTGAATCAACTCAGCTTCAGGCTTTTTGACCGTCTGTACTTAGCCTTGATCTCACATAGATTAAGCAAGGCAGCATTTCAAATGTCCTTGGATGTTAAGTATCAAGGGCGGACTTTTTCCCAGATTGACTCTCCTTCCCCTTTTCTGTGGTTCCTATCTCTGGTGCTCCCCTCCAAAAAAAGAAGTCTTAGAACATTTAGACAGTAGACTAGAACTCAAAAGGCTAAAAGGTTCAATTGTTCAAGTCCCAGCCGTGTTACTGATTTCCACATGACACTGGACAGGAAAGTTTTTGCGACTTCTCTTCTCAATGTTGCCAGCTCTTTTGAAATTCGTCTACACTGTTTTTTACTGCTAATGCTTGGAATCTGGTTACCTTTGGCAGCATGGGTGTGTCCCTCTTCTTTTTCTTTTCTGAATTAGGGTCATCCAGCAAATCTGGCTCAAAAGTATAGAGCTCTGTGAGCTCATTCATGGTGAAGTGACGCTCAACTTGCTGCTGGTCAACCACCCGGAAAGACAGTGACTGTTTTGTTACCTGGCGATCATAGATCTTGTCCTCCATTGTTCCCTAAAAAAACCCACACAATTTTTAAAAATGTCAGTGCGCACATACATAGGCTCAAATTACTCTCATTTGGAAAAAAAGTCATCAAATGATAGGAACAACCCTTATAAAACAATTTTCCATTTTTAATGTTTGTTCCATCACATCAAGTAGCTTACCATAAACCACCTTCCTTTTTTAAATCATTTAAAAAAAATGGCAGTTCTGGAGAGAATCCTTTATTAGCTTGTTAGCAGTTTATTAGAAAAAGAAATATATTTCAACTTCATTAACTCACGGAAATCAAATTTTACACTTCTCCAAATCTGTACTTCTAAAAATACTGGTATTTAAAAAAACTGTGTTTCTATAACATTATTCAATGCGTTTTATCTGACATTAGCAACAAAACCATAAAAAAAATCCCCCACAAGACCCAACCCTACCCTCAAAATTAAGCATGAAAAAGAGAAGGTACAAATTCAACGTCAGTTCAAAAAAATAAAGAAAGCAAGCAAGCTTAGGACACAATGGTCAAAGAAGAAAGCAGAACTGAACGTAAGTTACCAGCACAACAGAATGTGGTGAAAGCACATACAGTCCTTGGATGTATAAGCACAGGAATACAGAGCAGTAGGGAGGTTATGTATACGGCATCAGTGAGAACAGTTATGTTCAATGCTGGGATCCACAATTAAAAAGGATGTTAGTAAATTGAAAAAAGATTCAGGAAAGGTTACAAGAATTATTTGAACTTGGGGGTGAAGAGGAAACATCCTACTGTACAAGACTACAGAAGCTCAATTATTTAACTTAAATACAAAGTTAAGATTTGACTTGGTCAAGATCCAGTTAGGGGTAAAGACAGCAGAAAGGTCTTCAACCTACCTAGCTACATGATTATAATAATCCTTCATATGTGATCTTAAAAAAGAAACCAAAACAAACTACCTAACAAAAACTCCTCCCCTCTGGGGCAGGGTAGGGCAGGGGAGGAGATAAATTTGTAACAGTTCATTACAGCTTGACAATTTTCAGCTTAAAAACACTACTGAATGTGTGCAGGTACATCCCGGTATCTGATGCCACAGGGATGAAAAAGTCTATATGCACAGATTGACATTTGACACCACAGCATTAAGACCATTAATGAAACATTAGTTTCAAAACTTACCTGAGCTAGGAACCTGTACACAAACACAGGTTTGTTTTGCCCAAAGCGGTAAACCCTAAAGATACTCTGGATATCATAGGATGGGTTCCAAGAGGCATCAAAGATAATCACACGATTAGCAGCCACTAGGTTTATTCCAAGAGAACCTGCTTTAGTGGAAATAATAAACAAACGGCCTCTGGAACAACAAAAATGATTAAATTTTAGTATTTTACAAAGCAAAATTGACTTCCCTTGTCTTGGCATCCTTAAATGTTATAAATATGTTTCTGAAAACAGGTAAACTAAATCCTCTGGAGGACCTCTTATGTATTATTGAGAAGTTACAATTATTTAATTTTTAAAAATGCTATACTGTAAAATTTGCATTTGTACTGTTTTAAATAAAAAGCAAAACTTTTTGTAAGACTAACTGCACTCTCAGAATCATAGCTCCTAAAGCCCAAGACATCTGGGGCACGATAATTCATGGAAAAAGAAAATAAGAAAATTTTAGATGGTGGTGCTGCAAGGAGAAGAAATGGAAACTATTTCCTCTTTCCCATTATCAGTAAAATTTACTTTGATATACCACCAGTTGGAGATGCAGTGTCTACTGGTTGGCAGACACTCAGACAGGTCACTTTGATTCTAATAACAAGCAATTCTAATATGTAGCATAAAATACAAAAGTTTGTTTGGAGGTCTGCCAAGAAGCTCTGTACAGCTACAGTTCTCTGTTGTATTTTACTTGCTTGTTCCAGCAGACAGTGGAGAAAAAAAGAATTATATGCAGCAATTTATGGTTCAAAACTCTGGTTCTAATAAATGGCTGATTCTATAAAGCCAAGCGCTAAAAAGTGGCAGGAAATGTACACTTTTGGTATTTGGTTTTGATATTTAATTTTCATAATCAGCAACCTTCATATCATCAGATATGGATACACCAGAGTTTGTAGTATGGTTTAGAATGGCAATGTGCGATACCAAAGTCATTTCTCTCTAAGCATCTAGATTTCCATGTAGGAAAACACAAGAGCTCAACAGAAATTCACATATACCGAACAGTGCACCTGTTACTAATGTATCTGGAAAAAGGACAAGGAGAACTTTTTCTAGTTCATGAAGAATTTCAAAGCTAGAGACCAATATTCTGGCATGATGGTATGGAGTAATCATGCCTCAAATTTCAAGGGAAAATGTGAACAGCTTCCCCTATTTGTAGAAAGTGTCCCAGCCCAAAAGCCCCAAACTGAGGTGATGTCAGGGTTTAGAAATGTTATTTTCTTGTATATTTGGTGTGGAAATTTCAAATTAAAATTTGGGTAAATTTTTTATATAAAATACTACTGTTCAAATAAAACAGCAAGACCAAATTAAACAGGAACGGAATAAACTTTTCGTTTGGTTTGGGGAGGGTTTTTTTTTTTTTTTTAAAGCAACATAGAACAAATTTTTTAAATGTCAAAAGAACTGAGGGGTAGGCATCAGTAGTACAAGTTTATAGTAAAAATTACAAAGTTGCTTGACACCTCTCCAAAAACTATTAATATTTTCAAAATATTTCCAGTTATCGAATATATGAAAAATGCAGTTTTCAAACGCAGATAAATTCCCGTATGACACAATGCTCTAGGATGTCTTTTGTTAAGTGAACATTTTGCAGCTATATGAAGTGTTGGTATTTTGCTTTCAAGAAGCATGCCCAAAATAATAACTGTTTATAAGGGAAGAACCTAGACTTGTTACAATGTAAAGAGACATACATGATCTTTTTTTTCATCTTACTCACTTTAGAGCTAGTTAAGTAAATATTAGTAAGATGCACTTATTGTCAGGTTAATGGGCTACTGCTGCTACAGAATGACTCCCATTTGTTATATTCAGAAATTGGCTGAATACACTCAACTATGTGCAAGGGATAGTAAGCTTTCCACATCAAAGAACAAGGTATGTGGCACAGAGTAAACCCTATAATCAACTAACTTAATAGGAAACCTTTAACAAAATGACAGAAGTCCTTTCTTCTCAACTAAAAAACCTAACATCAAATGCATTTCTTCTCATTAAGGGCGGAACCACATATCACACTCACAAGTCAAAACTAAAAGTTTTTTTTTTTTTTTTAATTATTTTTCTTAAAACTGAGCTAAACAAATATAAGAGCATATTTTGCAACCCCTTATTTTCATTCATTAACTTTATGCTGCTTGGGAATCTCCATATTTAGTGTAAATAGTTGTGTTAAAAATACTTAACTCAAGAGGGAGAACAACAGTCCAAATATAAACTTCATCACTAATTTAAATTGCTAGCAGATGGCTGCAGTGGCCTTGCACATGAGTCATTTTATTATGTATTTACACACATGCATACATAACTAGAGAAAGACCTCTCCTGGGTAAGACCATATCAAATAGTTTCAGACAAAAACTATATTAAGATATCATTGAGGTTGAAAGCACACAGCTATCTAGGGCAAAAGTGCATGAGAGTTTTTGTAGTATCCCAAAGCTAAGTTTTATAAATCAGGTAACTCAGAGTTAAGGTTACACACATAAAAGAAATACAGAACTGCACAGTCAGGACACACAATCTTAACTCCACCATGCAGAGACATTCTGCAGTAACCTTTGGCTGAATAAGTAACTCTCCAATGAAGTGATGCGGCATAATTCCTTCCCCCTTACCTTTAAGTACAAGGAAGCTGAAGCAAAGAAATTTAAAAACAGAGATGAAAGGCAATGCTGTCAACTAATTTTAAGTGCTTGATTTGAGAAACTCAGAACCTGATTTTTCACAACACCTCTCAGTTTACAGAGTATGTTCAGCATATATAGCTCACACAGCCACCTATGATCAGGAGTGCTCAGATGTTTTGCAAATCAGATTGTATACGTGTCAAATCAGGTACTGAGACAGTGGCCATCCGTGAAAATTTTAGTCGAGGTCCTGGCATAGGATCGTGAAAAACCTCTGTACTTCTGAATATTTCTCCAGAAGGATGTTCAACTGCCTTACCACCGAGACCAGTCTTTGTCCTCAGTTTCCTGTCACATTCACCTGACACTTTTTCACGTGTGCAACAAGAAACAGGTATATACAACAGCCTCTTTCACTATGCTACTCTCATGCACTACCACAATACAGTCCATCCACTAAGAAACTTGTCTTTAAATACATGATCATATAATGCATATGCATAAAGACAGGTGTATAAAAGTTCTCTGTACATCCTTAGTTTTGGCATTTCCTACCCTAAATTCTCCACATAACAATCGTAACATATTATAGCATATGTGATTTCTAATTTTTAAGTGTAAAATTATTTTACTTCATTCTACAGAATGAATTTGTTTTTTCAATTTAATCAAATTAAATGGGAACAAAAAGTAAGTTTTTGCTTCTCCCCTCTACTAAAAAAAAAAAAAAAAAAAAAAAAACAAACCCCCCCTCCCCCAAAACCCCTTTTTCTCCTGTTTGTGTGGGTCTTTCAGATTCCCTTCGGAGTGGGAGGGCTTTTTTAAGGCAATATAAAACAAAAAATGTCAAAAGAACTGAAGGGCAGGCATCTATCTTCAGCAGCAGCAGCAGAATTTGAATCTTGAAATCCACAGCATATCACAGCACTTTGCCATCTGACCTAGGAGTACAACATGCACCTGCCACTAGAGGGGGATGAAGATGCCCTCTGCAACAACGTGTTAGAGCTGTTCTGCTACCTGGAAAAGTAGGGCTGGGACTATGGGAAAGTGCTCCATTCCAGGTTCTACAGGGAAGTGTTAAAAATATTCAAGATGACTTCCCATCATAGGGAGGATATTTTTGTACCGATTTGAAGTTAATTGAGTTGGTTAGTTCACGTAATAAAAAAAGAGATGGAAAATAGGAACAAATTTTAAAAGTTACATATACAAAAACTAGACCTTACCTCACGTTAGTTTCGTCATTAAACTCTTCAGCCCATTTCTTTCTAGACTGAGCTGTAGTTGAACCATCTAAACGATAGTAGTCAATATTTCTGAACCATTTTCCTTCACCTAGAAATTTGAAGGACAGGCGATTAAAAAGATATTGGCACAATGTAAAAATACTAGGCAGCAGTCTTGTTTTTATGCTATTTGTTCCTCAAGCACAAAAACATGCAGAACCCATGAAGAGATGGGTTTTGATAGGACATGGTGTTGTCTTGTGTCAGTTGTGAAACGTCCACAATGCAAGATGTACTATGAAATACTGAAAATAGGATTACAGAAGATAGTATAGATCATGATTTGGGACAATAATTGTCCTGAGCTTTGAAAGCAACAGGTGATTTGTTTGAGAAACTCCCCTAATCCATAGGCAGCTTTAACAATAATAAGAAAAGCAGCTTTAAAATGACTCAAGAATGAAATTAAATGAATTTTAGAAATAAGATCCTGGCCCAGATAGCGTCCCATGTCTAGCTGTATTTTCTTCTTCCCATGGAGATTTTGCTGTTTTAAAAAGTTACCTAAGTGATACTTCCAAGAACAGTTTTACTTAGTTTGCAATTTAGAAAGACGAGGATACAATCAGGATTTATACACTGAGGTCAAACTTTAATTAAAATATTTTCAGAAACCTTTAGTTAGCTTTTCTAAGATTTGCCTGTCTCTTTCCCCAGTCTGTTCCCTCCCATCCCTTCCCCCTCCCTTGTCATCTCAAGTTTCTAGTGGTCTGTACATGTTTGCAACAAAATCATCAATCAAGTTTCTTGTTTAACCTCAGTGCAAAAGTTAATTTTAAAAAGTAACTACATTTAACCTTTAGGCATTATACCAGTAACCCTAATTTTCTAATTGATCTTTGTAGTTTGCATGTTTTCAATTACTCTAGGCTTCAGTCTCTCCGATACAAATTGCACCCTTAAGTAAATGCTTGAAAGGGGATTTCAAAAAGTCAAGGTCTAATCATTTTGGAACTGAAATTTAGAACAGCTGCTTGAGTTTAATTAGCCTGTGAGTTATGGCTACTTCTTGCCAGATGTAAAAAAATTACAGCTGATAGAAGCAGATTTTTTCCTTCCCTTTTAGAACTAACCTTTCATTTTCTCTGGAGGTCAAGGTTTATTTACACAAAATGAACCCCACTGTGTCATCGATTAAAATCAGAGCAGGTCTTGTAGGAAGTAGCATTGCTGAATGATGATGAATTATGAGAAACTGCATGTTAACTCATGTCAGAAATGTCTATATTTAGTAAATCTTGTGCAGAATTGATAACCTTGTTGCACATCAAAAGAACCACCACAAACAGGAAAAAGCAAAAACCTTGTAAAATTAGCCCAAGTGATATGAACGGGCTACAGCAATGTAGAGAGCTCGCAGAATCCCAAGACGACAAATGGTGAGAAGCTGAGCAAAGAGGAAATTATTAAGTACACTATATGACTAATAGAGCACCAGCAGTGAGCAATGAAAATACAAAAAGAAAGCAGCTGAAGAACTTAACCTGGCTGGCTAACTGCAGTACAGGTATTTTTAATCACCTGTAAATTGTTCAAGATTTTTACACAAAAACAAGAATCTTTGAAAGTGATGGTAGAACTAAGGAGTTTCCTTCAACATCAGCTATGTGAAATAGCCACTCCCAGGTAAAAATAAACTGAACTGAAGTATTAAATACATAAGAAGTAATTAAGTAAAGCTTTAAAACAATAACCATGTCCCATATTCAGGAACATGGAACAATGCATGCATACAATGCATACATGTTAGATAGCAGGTAAAAACTCATCCATCAATGTATACACGTCAAACTGGAAAACTTAAATAACTTTAGTTGATTCAATCCAAAAGATTTAGATATTGGAAACATTTCAGGTGACAGATATGCTCCCTATGATGCAGAAGATAGGGCAGGGCAGCACCACAGATGAAGTAATTCAGAGTCATGAACTTCTGTAGGCGACAACCTATGTAGTCAGATGCTAGGCATGAAAATTCATGCCTCAGAACCAGTCAGGTTTCTGATGCTACCCTGCTCTGACTTCTGCCTGACGTAGGTAATCACATCTCCCCCTCCTCCTCGTGGGAGATAATTCTGAGCAAGAAATAGATTTGAAACCAAACCAAAGAAACTTTACTCTCAAGTATACTTTTTGGTGCTTTGAGTAGCTGAAAGCAATGTTTAGAACAGAAACATCAGAAGCTAATAACATTTATTTTATTCTATAATACTTTACATATTTGATTAATGACTGGATCAGACTGGAGTTTTCTAATCCTCCATGGATACTAGACTGCAGAGAGAGAGGGTAATCAACTTCCTGCCCCAAAAGTCCATATACAGACCACAAACCATGATGCCTTTCAAACTGCAGAACTGGCTTCCACATACACAAGAATACATATAATGAATTGTTTAATAACTAATTTTCTGAATGCCTTCCCTAGGTAAAAGGTATTCTCTCTCTCTCCAACAGATGTTGCCATCACCAAATTAATTATAAAGAACATATTTTAAAGTGGAAAGATGGAAACAATAAAAACATATAGGTCCAAAATATGATGAATAGCTACATATGACCTTGCAATACCTTTAAAAGTCATTTGAAGAAGCAATTCTATACTAAATTTTTCCTTCACTAAAATACCATGGCATATACTACCATTTTAAGGGAGACCTGATATTTCACTTAAAAAAAACCCAACACGTTTAGACCTCAGCATGTCAAATGGCAGGTTCTCCATAAGATCATTCCAATGGAGGAGCAAGGAAGCAATAAGTCAGTTAAATGAATCTATCCTTAACGCAATTAAAATCCATACACATACAACTCGAGCAGAAAACTTTATTAAAAGGATACTCCCAGTCTCTTGGGAGATCTAGAAATCACACTCACCTTTATAAATAGGTTTCTCTTTGTCAGTTTTCTCCGTGCTGGCCAGCTCAAGAAAGTCTTCTATCAAATCCAGTGATATTAGAGACTGGCTAAAAACTAGACTGAAGAGAGAAAAAGCAGCATACAGCATTCGCCTCCAACAATTTCAACAAATTTCATTATTTTTTTCCTCGTCTTCAGCCTGGATATTATCTTTGAAACAGATTAGCTTTTTAGACTGAGTGAATCTTGCTTTTATCTTAAGATAAAAATAACTTAAGCAAACATAAATATTTCAGACAAATTGAGCTATATCTTTGAGCTCAACATAAACATTAAAATGGGCAGATGATGAAGTAAACTAAGACAAAATAATACATTTAAATAAGAATTAAAATAGAACAGAACAAAACTTCCCACAAATTACTCATTAAAAAATCCTGACTTACACTTTGTCACCAAGTTCCTCTGCCATACGAAGTATTTCCAAGAGAAGAACCATTTTCCCAGAATGCTCCAATATTTCAGCATCTGCATCAGTGACAAAATCCTTATACCAGTCTGGAGCTGGGCTTCCTGGGTTGGAAGAGGATGTGGCTTTACCTGCAAAAGAAAGATATTATTAAACTAAAAAGAACCTCCTTAACAGGAAGGCTCCAGACTGTCTAAAATTCAGATGCTTAAAAATCCTTAAAGTACAAACTAGTCTCTGCAATCAAAGGTTTTGTGTTTAATTGTACTGACGGCACTAAGTCAAGGATCGGCTAATGTACAACAGAACTGGTTCAGCTTTACTAATGATCAGTGTAGCTCTGCTACCTGATTTCCCCAAGGGAGTATTTATCCTTTACCCTCAGCTACTGTCTCTCCTAAAACTCAGCCACATGTTTTACCTGGACAGTACAGTTGTTTCAATTCCTTTTAAAATCATGATCCTAAATTCCAAGCAAGGATTTTTTTTTTTTTTTTTTAAAACAGGAAAGCTTATCTAAAGCCATCCACATAGGGCTATGTAGGATTGCTCCTCAAAATATGTCTAGCTGTTGTGTTTGTTTTGATGTACATTAAAATCTCTCAAGCCATTTCACTTTATTAAATGATCCACTACAAAGGCACAATACACAATAATAAATCTCAGCAACCTGAGCTTGGGATTTGTTTTGTTCTCTTTAAAAATAACAAATCAAGAGCAAAAAGGATTTTTTTTTACCAAGTCAAAACTACTAATGATATCTTCCTAAGTTTACCTAGAAAGAGCCAAGTTTTTAAAAATGGATAAGCACAGAAGGGGCAGATTTTTCATAATAATTGTATGCAATCTTCTAGAACTGTTCACAGTTATGACTCTTTGTGCTGGAAATAGTACAAGTACACAGAAAGAGGTTTAATTTCTTTATGGAATATAAATAACTTCTTATTTTGAATATCAGATCATAAACAGTTCTTTAATCCACTGTTTACATAAAACTTCTAGTGAATTGATTTAAGGTGCTTCTAAGGTCTTAACAGCTGAGTTGTGTGAAATTAACAAAATGATACTTTACAACATTTCCCTTGTTTCATCCTTCCTAAAAATAAAAATGATAAAACAGATGAGATGAGCAGAATTATAAAAATTTGTATCTCACTATTTCTGTGCTGAAATAATCGTACCAAAAAAACCCAGGCAACATCTGTTTTGCTATAACTCCCCTAGTTTTGAAGCATCTGGAATAGAGAATGCCCTCCTCCTAGAGAGAGCTTTAAGTCTATTCAGAAACACTACTGAATTTGAAGGTTTATTTGCAAACTCATAATTTGATCCTGAAATGCAGACAGGAATCAGGGGTTGTCTTTATTTATGTTACTTCAATTCTTTTTATAATGTTGTATGTTCCTAGCTTTAATCTTCTTTGCATTAGTGTGATATATATTGATTTATTAGAATTACAATACAAACATTTGTTCACTTAAAAACTTTGATCTTAATGCACTGTTTACTTACATAGAACACTTTTCTCCTAGTCTACTGGTAATTCAAAACATTCAACTTTTAAGAGCACATACAACAAACTAGCTGAAAGGAAGATCCATCATGGCTGAATAATCACCCCCAACATCTCAGTCAATATCCTCTTCAGAATAGAGGAAAGAATTCTCTCAAGAGGGTAATTTCTCTGTACACATTTTTAAGAGTAGTTCTAAATGATGTTAAAGTTGGTCCTTAATGCAACCTATTGCGACTGACTTTGATCCAATGCAATGGAACCATTTCTTGTCGACACCAAACCGAACATAGAAGAATCAAGAATGCAAGCTGTGAACACTTTAATGATCAGTTTCCTTTTTTCAAAGTTTGAATCAAATAGCATTTCAGCGTACTGGAGCTATTTGAATTTTTTTCTAATTTTACCAAGATCACAGGCCGAGTGTATGAAAAAGCCAAGGGGTATTTAAAATACTACGGTTAAGGACCCAAGGAAAAAAGGTGATCGAAAAGGGCACCGGAAGCAGCTGTCTGCTAAAATGTACATAAACACACACCCCTTTCAAAATGAGGTCTGTAACTCAACTGAAGTTCAGTCTCTGCAGGAGAACCACCGAAACAAAATTCAGTGCCCACTGGAAAAACGATGAGCCATAAGCATAAACTGCAGGTGCTAGTAGGGTGCCATCCCCTGCCTCCAAAAAGGGATAATTATTAATTAGTTGTATTACAACAGGTTAAGAGCTGCAGTCATAGACCAAGATGCCACTGTATCACACGCTATGCATACTGAATAGGAAGACAGTTCCTGCACCAAACCTAGTAAAAAAATGAGAGCCAGCAGATGTAGATAAGCATATGTGAGTACCAGGAACAGTAAGATACTATTGATTAGCAATGATAGGCAGTGGTGTTGCTACCTCAGTGGCCTAAATGCTGTCAAGCTTCTTGCAGGCATCACAGCAAAGAAGAGTTTTTAAAGAAGCATCTGGAGGAGGATATAGTTAAATAGTTTTGCAGATGTCTTACCCTTCAAAAGAACAAGCAGCACTCTGGCAGCAGGCACAATATGGTGCTTGTTTGAAAATTTAAAGGGTGAATGACAGAAGCTAGCATCCTGGGCCAACTACTGACAGGTGCTAACCTCTTATTAGAGCATGACAAATACTGGGAAGCAGGAGAAAAAAATTCTCCCAGATTATCTGAACGTGCTGTGAAGGACTCTGGAAGTGAAAATAAATTGCTTATATTAAGCAGTAGACAAAGAAAATTATCTGCGTAGCAGCATTTGGAAGGGATGCAAGCATGTGAAAGTAAGAAAAATAAATAAATAAATGTTGCAGATTGGGAGAGGCTTGGTAGAATATAGGCACTATGGCAGATGAGTGTCTATATTGGTAGAATATAGGCACTATGCAGTGATTGAGAAAGGAAGTAGTAAGAAGAGTCAGACTTGGGGCAGATTACCAACACTGCAGCTCAAGTCATTTACCAGTCGTTACATTGATTAGGAAGGAGGAGTCCTGGAGCAAAGAGTTAAGCACATATGATGGGACCTGAGTTTGTGCTTGAAAAATCAGATTACCTGGTGATAAAAGTGTAGGGGGTGACGTGAACAACTCTACAGTCTTAGCCAATGTACAGATGTTCATTTTCTACTCAGAGATTTGCTGTTCTCCTAGTAGGAAACAAAAGCATGCAGACATTCAAGCTTTTTCTTGCACATCAAAAATGGTCACTCCAGGATAAAAAATAACCCAGGAACAAACAGGGTTAAATCTTTCCTGGGGAGTTTCTCCTGGGAGACTGAATACCTGCCTACTTTCTCCCCAGCCTAACTCCTCCTGGGGACCAGGATAAGTGTAGCCAGAAGAAAGGCTCCCATGTCTTTGAGACTGGGTTCTTTGATCTGGAGAACATGCGGAGGCGGTGGGGGGGGGGAAGAAGGGAGGGGGCAGCTGCTCCCTCCCTGCCAGTCATAGACAGGAAGGGAGGGAAGGAACTGCTTCAGCTGCTCCCCACCTGCTCCTCACACCACAGTTCTCAGCGTGAGAAGCAAGCTGGGGCTTTGCTGTGCTGCTCCTTCTGCTGAGCTCCTGGATAGGAGGAGAGCACTTCTCCCTGCCAGCTTCCCCTTGCCCCCAGCCCCACTCAGCTGAGTGCTGGGTATGGCAAACGAGGCTTGGAAGCCTGGCTCTCAACCACGCCAGCTTCCCCCGCAAATCTCTCCTGCTGCTTAGCTGAGCAGTGGGAAGTGATTTAAAAGCTGGAGGGACCAGCAGCCAGACGTGCACAGGCTTTCCCCCCAGAGGCTTGCCATGGTGGCTGAGTGCTCCCTTGCCTTCTGTACTTCTCCAGGTCAGCCCAGAGGAGGGCAAAGAGCAGGGACTATTCTCTCAAGGGGGAGAGCTGGGAGGCTTCCCACCTTGGGAGAATTTCCCCTCTTGCCAATCACCTGATTGGTGGGATGTGGCGGAGGGGGCATTCTCCTGGGGCTGGGACCCTCCCAGAGCAGTCTGTGACAGCTGCTGCTTTTCAGCAGCTGACAGCTGTCACTTGACAGCCTGTCAATTAACAGGCTTCCCTAGATGGGGGGGGGCGGGGATGCTGCTGATGATAACCCTCTAGTGCCTCCTGGCTGAAAAGCTTGCCTGTGAAGTTCTCTAGTCACGGGGCTGGAGGAGTGTCTCTCCTGGTGGGAATAATGTCTGCATGCAGCCCTAGAGAACTCCTTCAGAAAGCAGGAATGGGCAGTAAGCAGAATCAGAGGGATATTGATAAGGTACTGAGAAGAGCACAGTTGGTGGTGTCAAAGGCAGCTAAGAACTCATGGTAGAAGAGAAAGAAACACTGGTTTTGAGTTTTCACTAGGAAGCCTTTGGTGAAAGCTATTTCAGAGCAGTGCAAGATTACAGAAGCGTAAAGATTCAATGAAGTGGGGATCTCCACAAGAGGATTGTAAACAGCACACTCAGGCCCTGGATAACTGCTAATTGAAGAACTCCAGATGCTTCTGAAGGGTTCCAGTGAGGGTATGGACATGCATGGCTGACAAAACACTTAAAAATAACCCTCAATAAAAAAAGAGGAATATTTTTTACTCATTTCCTCAAAGAGCTTGCTAAAACGTCTGAATGGGCCAGTGATTCTCTGACATTCCCAAGAGCTGTCCCACTAACCTAGTGGGACAGCCCACAAGTACTTTCCTGTGTGCTCATCTGTTCTGGGGAACCTCTGACAATTTTGAGGCATTCCAGAGATGGGATGGGTAGTGAGGCCACACATTTGCATTGTGCAATTTGAAGTGCATCAGGATTCAGATCAGTCCAAATGCACGTCTCTGTCCATGGCTTCAATGGATCAGAGATAAAAAGAAGAATAGGTGGGCAAAAGAACAGTAGCTGGGATGAAGCCACTATAAGAAGTGGAGAAGTCGGAAGAGGAGAAGCTTTTGTATATGTGATGGAAGGGAAGAGAGAGAAAAGAATGGATTATAAACCAATATAAGATTAATGGATTATTAGCCAATACTTTACTTTGCCCATAGGAGAAATCAGCAAGATCCTGTACAGGGAGGGAAGTTCAGGAAACCCTTGCTGTTTGTGGGTTCGACATTCGCGGTTTGAAATATTTGCGAATGCCAAACCCGCATCTTAAATACACTTAAAGGAGCTCCTCAGAAACTCCGTGCTTGCCACTGCCGCACTCCTGCCACTACTATCACCAGCACAGCCATGCCCCCCCAGCTGCCAGGGACACTGTGTTCATGAACGTAGACGAACACATCCACCGTGAATGGCGATGGTCTCCTGTAGATGGAGGAGGTGGGCACTCTGGCCTTGTACAGAGTCAGCACTCTCCTAGGAAAAGCCATGAGTGTACAGGTGTCCAGGATTCGTGTCCCGGAGCAAAAATGTCTGCTTCAAGAGAAAAATAGCCCAGGGTTAAAATCACTCGCAGGAGAGTTTCTCCTAGTGAATGTCTATATACATTTCCTTTTAAAGAAGTCACATTGTGGTCCTCCAGCAACCCAGGGTGCTTTACTCCCCACTTCCCTGCAGTGTGCCAAGCAGGAAACAGAACACACCCCCCTTTATGATCCCTACATTGGTGTTTCAGGGAGACAGGATAATGCTGAGCAGTCTGAGTTAGCCAATCAGGGCTTCCCTGTACCATCTGTCTCCAGGCAGACAGAGGGAGCCTGCAGAGATGAGATGTGTGTGCAGGGACCCCCTGGCTGTGCAGTGTTAACACTGCAAGCTCTCTGCTCTTCAGGGGCTCAGCATTCAATTGTCTGTTCAGAAGATCCTGGGTAAGTTTCTTTACTAAGAATACAAACCTGGGACAACTCTCCCAGATCATTTGAACATGTAACGTACCCCTGTGATCACACTTAACCTTTAAATTAATACCACAGCAAACAATTCAGTTACTTCAAATGGACTTATATATGTAATTGGACAAGCCTGCATACAACAACCTTAACCCTGAACTTGCCTACAAAAGACATGTTATAAATCAATCTAGACGTAGGACCCCTTTCACCAAAAAAATGAGGGAGAAGCAAATAGGTAAGCCTCTCTCGGTGTACCAAGCATCCATGTTGAAATTAATATATATAAAAGTCAGATGAAGTAAAAAAAATAATACAACCCTTACAGTTATGAATTACATTTGTAGTCTAACTAATCAAAAATAACGTGACAACAGTACTTAAAAAGGAGAGAGTCTAACTAACTGCTGGCAATACATCCCAATACATATTACAAACCATTACATGTTTATAACTGTATTTTGCCATAACTACTTACATTTACAAATTCAATTTTAATTTTCAAAATTTCCATAAATACAAATTCTGCTTTTTTGATGATAGCAAAGTTATATTTATTTAGGAAAGGTTATTTCATTCATAAAATGGTACGCCATCTGTCATCTTTAACATGCACTTGAAAATGACTCATCACTCAGAAGCAGCAAAAGATAGCTAAAATATTTAAGTAAAACTACTTAAATCATGTTTACAGATGTAGGTAGGCTGATCAACTTACTCTCAAAAAGCCATTTGAGTCTGTGTTCTATCCACCTGTTCTGAGATCCTTAAAACCCCCATAGGTTTAAGAATTGAAAAACAATAGTTTTCTATCATTCAACAGCATATTTCACCTGTGAAATCTACTCTGAATTTACTTTACGATTTACTTGGCAAGAAAAAAGGAGGGAGGATTTATTCTATTATACTGCATAAGAAAACTTTGACTTGTTAACTGTTCTGTCACAATACAGGCAGTCCCCGGACTTGCAACACAATTGGTTCCTGAAAACCTCGTCTTAAGTCAAAATGTTGTAACAACCAATTTTTTCATAAGAAACAATGTTATAAATGGGGGACTAGTTCTTGAACCAAGGCCCTATACCCTATTTTCACCAAAAATACCCCAGAATTTTGTACCTGATCAATTATAGATGAGTAATATAGCTACATTAATGTATTTATATTGTAAATAGCAATCCTATTGATTTGGAAGGACTTTTCTGAGGTGACTTTGCTGGACTTTTTGAACTGTTCTTGGCTGGATTCTTCTCAGGAGTCTTGGTTGCAGGTTTTTCTGGAGTCGTGTCTGCTTTCTTAATGAAAGTGTTTAAGGAAGTTTGGACACATGTTCTCCAGGGAGATGGGTGACACAGCAAACTTGTTCGCTGGCATGGTGTCACATCAGATCAAGCATTGTAAAAGTTGAAACTAACATCAACGTTGAAACAGGGTGTCAATTTAGAAACGTTGTAAGTGCGAAACATTGAATGTTGATGACTGCCTGTATTCTTTCACCCTTAGAGAGTGATGCTTCTTCTATTTTTCAATGGGTAAATATTATTACAAGTATATTTTTATATAATAAAAAAAAATTGGTAGGGTGGGCTAGAATAGAGAAACAGTTCCTTGAATTAAGATGTCATCTTTCATAACTGAGTGTAGTGCAAGTTGATTGAACATAATTTCCCCATTGATTTGTCATGAATAAACAAACAATATCACTTTTCAAAGTGATGCTGCACCATATCCTGATTTACTTGTGCATTATACTTACCCTCCTCTGATTTTATAGGAATAGCAGGGGTGTTTGCAAGGTCCTCTGTATTTCCTTCTCCACCTCCACGAGACCTTGAATTCCAAACTTTAATCACTTCAACATCATTATCACTGCCACTGCCACTTGAGCTGCTCTCTTTCTTTGCTTTTTTCCCCTTGGATTTTTTTTTCCTAAAAACATAAACATTGTATGCTTATTATTTAAGAAGCTACCATTCAGAAAACATAAGCAATAGTAAAAATAAAAATGTTGCTTAATTGCATTGAACATTTACTTAGTCGCTCTAAAAAGGAAATGAAACCTACTGATTTTGATCATGTACAATTTACATGAAACAAACAATTTACTTTGCATAATCATCAGAGCTTAAACTCATTGAAGTTTCGTCGGAATCTGAAGCAATGAAGTCATCCAGACTATCTTCATCAAAATAGCCCTGGAAAACAAAATTAACATTCTTAGAACATCGATATTACTGGTATTAAATAACATCATCCAGACTGAAACCTTCTTTTAAACACTTAAGCACCTACTTATCCTTCATTTAAATAATACCAAGGTCAGTGAAAGAGCAGCCTTCCAAACTGTTTTAATAATGGCAAAAGACTCAAACAAAAAAAATGCTAGCCATGGGTAAACAAAGCTGGCAAAAATCAGTACATTCAACAGCAACAAAAATTTCCATTCATTTGCCAAAACTCTTCCCAACACTTGGTAATGACTCATTCAGAAAGTTTACAAGGGAGGCACAAGTATGTATTTTGATATACCTAATTTACCTTATTTTCTTTGCTAATATAGTCCAGCTGCAAACACCAAGGGTGAGTCCAGATTCTACTTAACATCTGGAAGTCCTGAAATAGTTTAGTTCCAGCTTTGCCTCTTCCACCTTCACTGCTGCTACCTACACCTGACAATAAAGTTCAGATTTTAGAACAAAAGCTTGAACAAGTTTGCCACAACTTCCCACCCCCCTTGAACAACCCATTAGTTCTCTGCAGTGTTCTCTCCAGGTGTACACCTTACATTTTAGCATCTCTTGTAAAAGTGGTCATATTAGTTAGTTACAAGAATTATTTTTCCAGTTAAAATGGTCAAAATTAGATTTTCTCTTCCTTCTTGGTAATGAGAAACATCTTAATGACGACAATTATATCCAGGAGCGTACTCTCCAGTCAAAATGAGTTCACTAAAATCCTGTTAGAGGGCACTTATTCATAGTTAGGCTTTACAAATGGCATTGTTTTAAAAACGGTAAGATTTATATTTAGGTTTCAATGAGTTCAGCTGATTATTCTGATGCAACTGTTTCTTCATATGCTTTGTAACATTCGCAAGGCATTACTATGTTAGTGTACACCAGCCAGAAGGTAGGTAGATAGATAGATACTTAATATACTCTTCATTGTCTAAGTTGAAATGAGTGCAGAAAGTAAACACAATTTGTGTATTTAAACTTTTCTTGTTTATAGTCTAAACTGCTGGTAAAGAAATGCACTGACTTAGAGTCCTGAAAACAGACTAATTTTCCCAGCACTTTTTTAAAACCTTTGTTAACAAGAGTACTAAGGACATTATCAAAGTGAAAGGTAAAAGTAAGTTAAATTAGGGGAGCCAAGCTGCTTTTTGCCATTTTATAAACATTTTACACACTGGTTGTCTACATATACAGTAAAAGCTTTGTTATCCGGCACCCAGGAGGGATGGAGGTGTCAGGTAACAAAATATGCTGGCTAACCGAGAAGCCCGAACAGGCGTCTTTGCCTGTTTGGGCCGCCGCCCCTCCAGCCGCATCGCCACCCCTCCCACGGGTCCTGAGGGACAGGGAAGCAGGCCCTGCACAGATTGCTATGCTCCGGGGACTTGGAGAAGCCAGAAGTGCCACAGTGGGCACTTCCAGTTTCACTTTACCTTACAAGCCAGCATGCTGGTTAATAGAACGCGCCGGCTTGTAAGGTGCTGGTTAACAGAGCTTTTATTGTAGTTATATATGTTCTTAGCTAGTAGTTATATATGTTCATAAAATAGCAACTTTGGTGACAGGGCTAGAAAAGTAGTTATGACAGTTTATTTAGATGCTCTGACCTGTTCTTACCAAAGCAGAAAAGTCACATGCTTTAGAGTGTCATTAAGGTAACAATTCCTATAGCTCTTATACTATATTTTCTATGTTGTTTCCTATATCCAGTTATTTTTTCTATATTTTTGAAGAACAGAAGCAGTCTTCCCTGTCAGAAAAGAAAAGAAAACTTCCTAAAACTGTATATTTTAGTATTCTCTTGAAGCATATCCAAAACAGAACTTTTCTTTTTAAACTTCTACATGTATTTGCAGCTAAAAAGCCTTCATAAGGGCTTACTTTCAGATATTTACTTGATACAAATCAAGTTACACTTATTTAGTCAGAGCTACTGAAACATAAAACTAATGAAGAACATCGCCATGAGTCCTCATTTCTTAATGCAGAGCATGGCACTTCATTTAGAAATCAGTCACCTGGCTTAAAAGGTAGTGGCCTAGAGACAAAGTAACACTTGAAGACTGAAAGTCTAAACAGATTTGTGACAACTAGCAGTCCTTGAGTGAGCTGGGGAGACGCACTCTTAAAAACCCACTAATAACTAAGAGCAAGGCTACATCCTTCAGGTCTGATTCAAAGACTATTTAAGTCTATCGGAATGTTTTCTCTGACTTCAGCAGGAACTGGATGAGGCCATTAGAGGCAGTTTGCTTCAATCTGCAGCTTAATAAATACAAAAAACACACAGTTTACTTGTGCCCATATCACGATATTAAGTGAAGTCTCCAGTGGCAGTACAGAATAAAAGCCTATATTATTTAAACATGCTGGCTATCTTTTCTATCAGTCAGTATGCCTCATGAGAGAGCACTCCCCCTTGTTAAAAACAAGCTCTGTGTAATATGGCAGATAAAGAAAATCATTAGCACTAAAAATTATGGGAAAAAAAAAAATCACTAACTTACAAAGCAGACCAGGAAAATGTACAGAAATTTGTGAAACCACTACTGCTGCTTTGACATACAAAGCTGTTATGCTCACTCTTAGAATCATAGAAAATTAGGGTTGGAAGGGACCTCA
>NW_017729029.1:45026157-45027464 GCF_001723915.1 Gavialis gangeticus
CTGTAACCCCCAGGTCCTTTTCTGCAGAGCTGCTGCCCACCCCATCAGCCCCCAGCCTACACTGGTGCATAAGACTGTTGTGTCCTAAGTGCAGGACTTTGCACTTGGACCTCATGAGACTCCTTTTGGCACAATTCTCCAGTTTGTTTAGGTCTCTCTAAATCAGGGGTGGGCAAAATGCAGCCCACCAGGCCATACTATCTGGCCCACATCCCCGCCCCCAAAATTTAGGAAATAAATATTTGTCTGCCCCTGGCTGCCTATCATGCAGCCCTTGATGACTTGCCAAAACTCAGTAAGCGGTCCTCCGCCTGAAATAACTGCCTGCCCCTACTCTAAATCCTAGCCCTCCAGCATATCTATACTCCCCCCTGCTTGGTGTCACCTGCAAACTTGCTGAGGGTGCACTCCATGCCATCTTCCAGGTAACTGATGAAGACATTAAATCAAACCAGCTCCAGAACCAACCCCTGGGGCACCCCACTTGATACTGCCTGCCAACTAGACATTGAGCCATTGATTACTACCCTCCGAGCCCAATGCTCCAGCCAGTTTTCTGTTCTTCTCACAGTCCATTCATCCAGCCCATACTCCCTTAGCTTGCCTGCAAAAATATTGTGGGACACCATACTGAAAGCTTTGCTAAAACCAAGGTACACCACATCCACTGGTCTCCCTGCACCCACAGAGCCAGTCATCTCATCATAGAAGGCAGTCAGGTTGGTCAGGAACGATTAGCCCCTGGTGAATCCATACTGACTGTTCCTAACTACCTTCTCTTCCACATGCTTAGGAGTGGATTCCTTGAGGATCTGCTCCATGATTTTTCCAAGGGACTAAGGTGAGGGTGACTGGTCTGTAGTTCCCTGGATTCTCCTTTTTCCCTTTCTTTAATATGGGCACTAGGTTTGCCTTTCTCCAATCATCTGGGACCTCTCCTGATCGCTAAGAATTTTCAAAGATGTTGGCCAATGGCTCTGCAATTTCATCAGTCAACTCCCTCAGCACCCTTGGGTGCATCCCATCTGGCCCCAAGGACTTGTATATGTTCAGCTTTTCTAAATAGTCCCTAACCTGTTCTTTTGCCACGGTTGGCTGCTCACCTCCTCCCCAAACCGTGCTGCCCTATGCAGTAGTCTGGGAGGTGACCTTGCCTGCAAAGACTGAGGCAAAGAAGGCATTGAGCACTTCAGCCTTTTCTGCATCGTCTGTCACAAAGCTGCCACTCCCATTCAGTAAGGGACCCACACTTTCCCTCATCCTCCTCTTGCTACCAACATACTTGTAGAAACCCTTCACATCCCTTG